>NC_059471.1:129455350-129762213 GCF_018139145.2 Gymnogyps californianus
CCGGCGGAGAGGGGCAGGAGGGGGAGACGCCGTCGGAAAATAAATGTTTGGTTTAGTTTTTCTTCTGGTCCTTCAAGAGCTGGCGAGGGGGGGGAAAAAAGGATAAGCGAAACCCCCATCCGTCCCTGTGCTTCCTAACTCCTCCTGCATCTCTCGAGTGAGAAGAAAGAAAGAAATGCGGACGCTGAAAAGAAAAACAAAACAAAATCAACGAAAATCTCGGCGCGGGTTCGGAGCGGCTGCGAGAGATAACGTCGGTGCAGGAAAAGGTACGCTCACACGCACAAAAAGAAAGTGCAGTTCCTCCTCCCACCCCTCCCGGAGTGGCAAAGCGGCCAAGGAGGGGTGCGGAAGGTGGCAGGGGCGAGACAGACAGACAGACAGACAGAGCGGAGATGCGTGCGGATCCGCTCCTGGTACCAAAGGGTTTAGCCTAGAGATGGTCGGAAGAGATAAAGGCTCGGAGAAAAGGGGACGGCATTTTTTCCCTTTTAAATTGATATTTAATGGGAAAGCCTATTGGACAGAAACCTGGACACGAGTCACTTAATTGGACTTGACATCTGTCACAGTGTGGGAGTTTTCACAGCCCAAATATTTTCAGCAGATCAGATTCTCGCTGAATCTGTGCCACAAATTATAACAGTCGAGAGCAGCCCATGATATAAACCCTAGCCTCTGGATATACAGTCTCTAGCCACGCTCGCTCCCACCGCCACCGTCCCTCCCCCCAAAATATTGGATACCCACTGGTCTAGAAAAACACCGCTGGCATTTCCCATGCAAGCTAATAAATAAGCTTTAAACATCAATTTGCATCATGTACACCGAGCGTGTGGAGAATCGTCAGACTGTTTTTCTAGTGCGTTTATCTTTGCGGTCCCCCTGCTCTGTCTCCCACCCACCCCCAATCCCGGTGCATGGCAGGCACAGTCCTGCCAGAGCCAGGGGGGCAGAGAGGGCCCCCCCCGGTCCCTCTGCCCCCTGCCCTCCCCACTCTGGCACACAGACAATGAGGCGAGGGAGCCAGCCACGGCTCTGTGGCTTTTCTGCTCACAAGAGGCCAGATGGAGCCAGGCCCCTGCGCGCCAGAGCTGGGGGAATGCCTGTGACCGAGGTGACTCTTCTCGCTGCCACCTTGCCCCAGCCCCCTTCCAGCTGGCAGCCCCTTCTCCGCTCTGATCCCCTTTTCCCCATCTTCCTCCCTGCAGATCCCGTCAAATGGGGGCTGTAGCCACTTTTCTCGGTGTAATCATCTTCCTCCCTGGGGACTTTTCTGTGCCAGGAGCCTGTGCTGGCAGGCTCCCTCCAGAGCCCCCTAAAAGGGGCAGCAGGAGGGGTGGGCGAGGTAGTGGTCTCCTGCACAGAGCAGAGCTGGTTCTGCTGCTCACTGGCAGCTCAGTGGGTGCTTGGTCTTGCCAGAGATGCTTCTCTCCCTGGGTGCCATCAGTACGATGGGTGGGGGCGAGGTGACAGGAAAACACTTGCAGGGGTCCCCGTGGTTCATCCAGTAACATATGCAACAGGCTGGGAGATCTCTGAATGAGGAGAGGTTCTGTCTTGATATGATTTACAGGACGTTAAGAAGAATGAGTAACATGCCTGAATAATTTTGGTTTTTGTCAGTTTTTTTGAAAGTGATAGATACTCTGGCAAAGAATACAATCTCCCTGCATGTCACCTGGCCCACTAGCAAAAGAAACGCCTGCGAGAGGATCCTCACGGACATTTCTCCCAGGGAAATGTGGGAATTTCTCTCCCTTCCCCTGCCCACACCAGGTCTCCAAGGCAGCAGGAGGCTGTCACTTGTGTAGGTGCTCTGACTCCACATACCAGCACTGGATCCATGGATATCCAACATGATCCCAGTGAGGCTTCTGGAGATGCTTGGCTAAGTGATCCTTGGCTGCCACGGGACATGCCTGCCAAAGACCCACCGTGGAAGGTGGAGTGTAGAAATGCAGTACAGCCTCTGGCTGGGAGGGTCTGGGTCTGAAACGTGTGTGCCCTCAGCCTGCCTCTCTGCCAGTCCTGACAAGGGGCTTCCTAGATCTGCAGAAAGCTTCCTGCCGAGCTTGAGGGGAGCAGGGAGGCATTGCTGTGAGGTACCTGGTCTGCATGGAAAGGGGGGTTACATTGGTGCTTGGGGGGGTGTTTGAGCTCCTAGACACAGGGACTCAGTAAACCCCTTTGCTACAGTGAAGAGAAGTAACTAAAATCTCAGCGACCCTGCCAGGAAGATTCAGATGCAAATCACCAAGGCTGTGGCACATCCCCATTCAGCTCAGCTCTCTGGTAACCTTCACAGGTGCTCTTTGGAGATCAGGATCTGAGCAGTTCAAAGTCACTGTGCTCCACAATGCAAGACCCAAGGTCCCATTCCATCAAATGACCGCCGTCCCACACTTCAAGGAGCAAGCTGTGAAGGAGACCTCCAGCTCCTATTTGACTGTGGCTCAGTGCTGGGGGCTTTGGCTTTCAGTACTCCTCAAGGTGTAAGTCTGAGGCCTCAGCCTACAGAAGCTGCAGGTGATGGAACAAGTAGCTGGCTAAGGCTGCCATAGATAACAGCCAGGAAGCTGCTAATTCATGCAAACCACCCTGCTCTCTGCTGCAGATGCTGTCATCACATGGCTTGCTTTTTATTTTTAATTTCCAGGAAGAGACCAAGCAGTTGCTTCTCAATGCCCTTTGGTTATGAGTGGACATTTCTGACACCTCATAAAGTGCTGTTTACTGCCACTGTGATCCGATTACCCCACTGCTCTGCTCCCAGACGTGTTAAATCCAGAGGTTCCCACCCTGCCCTGGGCATGCCAGGTCTGTGGCATCTACCCGAACAGCCCTGCTGGGATACTGTGAATCTTCTCACGTCAACTGCAAGAGCCAGGGTGTAGTCTCTGTATCTTTAGCCCTAAGAAGCCAGTCAGAAATGCTGGAGCTGACAGCCCGGCTCTTCTCTGAGCAGACAAAGCCCCAAAGCCCAGAAGCAGGGCCAAATTCTCCCAGCGGAGAGCTCTCCTGCCTCCCACTGCTCAGACTTGGAGGAAGAGGCTGGTTTCCAGAGCTCAACATTCCTGGGGCCCAGAGATGGAGGTCACCAGAAATGATCAGAAATTATGGGGCAAAAGTGCGGTTGATGGAAACTAAAACAGTTCCATTTTGGCAAAGGAGGGATGACTAAAGCTCTTCCTCACGCTCTCTGTGTCTTTTTTCTTAGAATATAGCCTGATGCAAGTGGAGACCTGCACGTTGGGAATCAGTATGGTCCCAAGAAATTCCCAAATGGTATCAAAGGTGACCTCAATGGCATGAATAGCATTGGTTTGGCTTCTCCATAAAAGGTGAAACCGCAGCCTCCAAGCTGCACCTGATGAAGAGAAAAGGAAATAGAATAGGAAAAACTGAGGCATGACAAGGGTCTCCAGTTTGTACAGTGGACGTCCAGGGACATTGTATGGCTGTGGCCTTACTGCAGACTACATCCATGATAGTGAGCCTTGAAGCACAAGTGGACAGGCATCTCCTGGAGGAGAATCTGGGATTACATTTTGCCATGCTGGAGGGCTGTAAGGGAGCCATGAGCATCTCTTCTTCTTTACCTGGCCTGGGACATTGCTCCCAGGGCTGGAGGTATAGAAGTGGAGCTGGTTTCCCGTGGATGGCATTGCAGCCCACACAACAATCTCCTTCCCAGGAACCTCATAAGTTTAATCAGAATGAAAGGTGGCCAGAGAAAGATTCAGAATAAAAAAAAATGCATCCCGCCTTTGTAGGGGCCATCTCACTGAAAAGCAAGAAGAAAATCACTCTGTTTTGACTTCCAGGGCTCTCTGACAAGCCAATAAAATCTTATGATCCGGACTGCTCACTAGATAAGACCTAGCATGGAACTAATATTAGTTAATTCATTAATGATAGCGAATAAAAGCTGCCCACTGCTATGAGACTTACAGCAAAGCATCACATGCCACCAAACGATACCAAGTGATAGGTGGTGCTGAATCTGCGACAGAGACTCACAACCCAGGGATTTTTAGGGGCCAGTGGGATTGGTCTTAGAAAAGGCAAGATTCAGAAGAGGGTTGTCTTCAGGGTGTAGTCAGAAGAGACAAGACTGAAAACAGTGCTGCCATGTGATGGGATTTTATGGAAAGGGGACGCTTTCTTGTGTGAACATCTCAGATTCATGTCACATGATCATTTGAAGGTAATGTCATTTCTGAGAATAGCCTAGGTTGGCACATACCCGCTAAAAGTCTGCAAGGGTGCAGCACTAACACCCAGGAGTAGCCATTTGTCCCAAGGAGATGTCCTTCTGGCCTGGCAAAGCAGAACGAAAGAACCCAGCTGGGCTCTCCAGTGCTGGGCCAGGTGTTAGGAAAATCGTTTTTCACTTGCAGCCTGAGCAAATCTCGCAGGGCCGCCATAGGGAGACATGAAACAGGGGAACCCACAACGCCGCGTTTATGGCGTTGCTTGTCAGAGCAGAGCTGCACTTCCATTACCGACACGTCCTCTATCTGTCGAAAGGACAGCTTTCCAGGATGCTTGAGAACATCCATTCTCTTTTATAGCATACGCCATTCACGTTGCTGGCATATGCTGCCCATTGAAATAAATGGAGCTTGTCACTCTTGGATGTGTTCCTTGGAAATAAACGGTCAAACAAATTAGAACGCTGAGCCATGAAAATCCTCGTCCTTTTGAAAAATCTGTGCTGGATATAGATCAGTGCCTCTGCTCGTCGTTTCCTGGTCGTTTGGGTGATATTTTTTGTTTTCGACCGGTCACGTTTGCTTTCTCTAGGCAATGGGATTGAGGCTGTTTTAATAATGGGTCAGGAGCTTTGAGGCTGCTGGCAGGAACGGCCTGCAACTGGGGAAGGTGAAAAAATAGTTTCCCTTCTGGGCCATGAACAGAGGTACCAGGGCCACCACGTCTGGATGCGAGGCCACCGTGGCTGAAGTCTGCCAGCATTTGCGGGACAGGCAGGCCCCCTCAGCTGCTCCCTTGCAAATGTGAGTGTGACTGTCTGTGGGACTGGCTGCTATGTTTAAACCAGTAGTCTCCAGGCTAGCTAATGGTTGAAATCTATTGCTTTTGGACAAAATCCTGATTCTTTTTACCTAGTTGCAGCCTTTGGTTCATGTCCCTCGGTCTCTGTTTTGGTTCCCGTCTTTTCCTTTGCCTGTTGGACTAGAGGAGCCATGACATTAAGATCAAGCTCTAGCTGCTACTGTAAAGAGCCAGGTGCCATCATGAGGGTGTTCATGACCCTTCACTGCCGTATTGTCTTGACATCTCCAAAGATCATCCTTGCCATGTTAATTAATATTCACAGCTCTCTCGAGGGTAGGGTGCCTCAGGAGATGGAGGATGATGCGGAGTTTTTAAAGGCAGAAGGGACCACTGTGCGTATCTCTCTGCAGGCTGAAGGCCACAGAACTTCCCTATTCACTTCCTGTATGAACGAGCATGTGTTTTTCAGAAATAATATTCGTGCTCGGTCTAAACATTGTTGGTGGTGGAGGATTCACTATGATCCTTGGTAAGTTACTCCACCAGCTGTTTCTCCCCACTGTTGAAAACACTGATACGGAAAATGAGCATGCACACCTTCAGCATCCAGCCATGGGATTTTGTTGTATCTATCTTGGCCCCCTGGATTAAGAGTTCTCTATTACCACATTATCAGGTTTAGGTAGGGATTTTGTAAACAGGTGTATGCATGTGTGCTGTACAGCTGATATGCCTGCATGCACCAGTTATTAGCTTGGACTTTCCGGTCATGCAGAGCCTAGCTACAGCTATTGCTGCTGCTCCGGTCAGATGTCTGGAAATTTTGGACAAATGGGAAAATTCCACCTGGGCAAACATTTCAGGCAGAAAGAGAAGACATGCCTGAATAAATCCAGACATCTGTCGGTCCTTCCTAGGTCAGTATTCATTAGTAGTGGCCATATCAATTCTGCAGCCTTCTTTTTGTTAAACTGAACAGGTTTGAATGCCCTGTCATCATGCAGAAGAGACTAAGCCTGCTTTGCTTTTAAGGTGGTTTTGGTCTGGGATATTGCCCATTCTTCCTGTCCATAATGCTAGCGCAGAAATGAGATGCTTAGCATGCCAAGCTCTGAATACAGAACAAGAAATACATATCATGCTTTTCAGTGTGTCTGTAAGATCCTAATGCAGCCTGGATGCTCCTGGGACAGGCGTATTAGAAATCATACCACACTAAAATCACAGAAAACATATATAAGAACACAAGAATGGCCACAGTGGGTTAGACCAAAGGTATCTTGTTTTCAGCAGTACCAAAAGAGGGTGCCTGGGAAACCTGTGAGAATAACATAAATCTACAGCGATACCACCCCCAAATATTCTCCTGACATCCAGTTAATTGCAGTTTAATGCACTGGATGAACTTTTCTTCTATGAATTTGTCAAGTTATTTTTGAATTCATGTAAACTTTCAGCATCCATAATTTCCCATGGCAAGGAGTTCTCTGTGAGCCATACAATTTAGGTAAATGCATAAAGAGATGTTTGTAAACACGTTTGCAAATAGATTAGCCAAATTTGCTGTATTACTGTGGCTTCTACTGCTGATGAGTACATGAAGAGTAGTGTTGAGTGTGTGGGCAGTAGTGCCTTATGTTTTCAATGAATGCATTTGGTTGAAAGCATAAATAGTGGGTGGATTATAGCCAGTTAGGGAAATGAGGAGGAATCTCCTACTGCCTGAGTAGGGGGAAGGTAGCAAGACCAAGGCCTGGCTCCTTGAAAGCAGCTCATCACCTTAAATTGACCTGGGCCAGGGTCTGCAAATACGACCAGTCATGCACGTGCACACACATTTGTTATATAGCTTGGAGCCATGGAAAGTGGTTGTGTGGGGCAGGCACTAAAGCAGTTAACAAAACAAACCAGAAACAGAGACGTGAATGGTAACCTTTGCAATGCGCTAACAAGTCACACACACAAATGACTAGTGAGTAGTTTGTGAATTAAGCAGGACAAATAGGAGGCACTTGGTGATTTTGATACATGCCTGGTGTACTAAATAGGGTGTGTGGGCTTACGCGGCTCCCAAACATACATGGCTGGGGTGCAGCAGTTAGTTAGTGAATTGAGGGGGAGGCAGACACAGTGTGCTTTGCCATCAAGGACCTTACCTGTGCACGTGTGTGCAACTGCTGGCTGCCAGGGTAAGGAAAGAAAAAGTGGATGTCAAGTCTAGCTGACAGCCAATGCATCTGTCTTCTGTCTTTCACTCCCCCACGGTCGAGGTAGAACTTGGCTATTTTTAAATCTGATGTCTGTATGTGTAGCCATGGGGAATGCTCTTTCTTGTGAAAAAGGAAAAAAAAAAAAAAAAAAAAGAAGATTTTGAAGCCACCTGCATTCCATAAGCAGATATGTCTCCCTCCATTGATGCTGTGCACCCCAGCCCCCAGGTCTCCTTTCTTCACCTGGAAGAAGTAGAACTTGTAAAACAAAACCCAGTGATCATAACTGGACAGCTTAGGCCAGCTGACCAGGGAAGAAAAACTCTGCCATGTGATACATGCAGTGTAAGGACTGCCTCACTGGATGATCCAGGTGCTCTTCCCAGTTCAGTGTTCTTTCCCCAGCCATGGCCAGTATCAGGCATCTCACAGGTGGGTGCACTGAGCCCTCTGGAAGATGCTGATGCAAATGTCTAGGGTTGCATCCTGAGAATAGGATATGCCCATACGAAACAGAGTTCAAAGGTTAAGAGCATGTCTGTAGGAGTGACGCAATGGACACCTAGCAACCAGGCAGTCATAAATGTAATTTTAAGGTTTACCTCATACTGCAAGTGGCCTACAGCAACAGGTAAGTGCTCTTCAGGAGCAGTTTAATCAGACAGGCAGGTGGAATAGCAGCTACTCGCTAGCCTAAAGACACCTGAGTGGCTCTGTTGTGTCATGTCAAAGGGCTGCCCTGCCCCATAGTGACACTAGTGTATAATAGAGGCTTAGAGGAAGAGAGTGAGAACAAGGTGAATAACACTGCCAGGCATGGTCTCCTGTCTTCTAGCAGGCTGTGACTTGGTTATTTCCTGGGGTCAGAAGTGGTTTGGGGGATTTAACAATCCCTGAAGGATTTGTTTTCCATGAATTTGTTCAATTTGTATTTTTTTTTAAATCATACACATACACACCCCCTTCCTTTTGTTTGTTCTGCACATGCTGTATTTCATTTCATTCTCCTACTTCTTGATTTCTGGGAACAATGAACAACTATTCTCTGCTCTTCTTTTCCCATGCATTAGCTTTTCCACTTTTCCTGCTTTTGTATACCTCTATCATATCTTTCTCCCCAGCAGTCTCTTTTCCAGCCACAAAATTCCTGAGTCTATGTAGTTACTTGCTGCTTTATCCATGTAGTAACTTGCATGGGAGCAGCTGCATACCTTTGTCCATCTTTGTTGCCCTTCCTTTCCTACAACAAGTTCTGCTATGTCATTTGGGGTGGGGATAGGACCAGAATGTACTCTTCAAGATGTGGACGCATCATAGATTCATATGGTGACATAACGGTGCTTTTGGTTATGTCATGTATCCCCTTTCTTTCTATGCTTGGCACAGTCAGCTCCCAAAGTGACTGCTTGTTCAGCCTTCCTTCCCAGTAGTTTTATGCCTGGATGGGAGGTCCAGAGGTGTCTGGGGGTGATACTGGATGAAGAGGAAGCCAGGACTTCTTGGGTCTAAGCCCAGACCCACAACTGAGTCAGAAAGTGGTCTCAAACAAACAATTTCACCTCTCTGTGCCTAAGCTCTGTCCCCAGGAAAGGGTGAGTTTCCTAACCCAATGCAGAAGAAACGGTGTGAAGCAAGGTGCGTGTGTCCCGGATGAATGCTGCCAGGAAAGGGAAGGCCGGTGTTAATTAGGGTCAGCCCTAATTATGTTCACACAATGAAAGTTGTAACACTCTTCCTCGCATCCCTCCCTGGCTTGTTGCGCTCCCTGTGTTATCACTCCCTTGTAAACAGGGACTAAAACTAACTGATTAATAATGAAATAGCATAATGAAAATTCAAACAACATTAATGCCTGGAACGAGCAGCAAGGGTATCGCTAGCGTGCAGAGCATTCAGGGGTGGAGACCGACCAATTTATTTCCCCTTCTATAGCTCAGGCCAGGTGTAACTGGCTTTACACTGGCTCCTATGAGTTGTATGGTCATTCCTGGCACAGGGGGCAAACTGATCAACTCCAAGAAGTCACTCAGGCCTAACAAATTGTTTTTCCTAACAAAATATTTCCAGGGAATACAATCAGGTGTCTAAAAAGCCATTCCCTTCCCATCGAGGTTCACACCATATCCTAGGCTCCATCTCTGTGCAGGCTTTAACCTCCTCTGCACTGCAGCAGCTGCTTATCCCTCAACCTCCAGACCTCTGGCTCTCTAGTCCTGAGCATGTGGAATGTGGTGTTGGGTCTTCTGCATTCTCAGTCATCTCCATTGACCACCTTCCCCCATCCCACTGAGGCTATGTAGCACTACCCTCCTGATTTTTGAGATCCTCTTTGAACTTAAACCAGCTGTGTCACAAACTGCTAGATGTTCGTCTCCTCCTGTTCCCATAATTTTGACCTCTGTCTCCTGCTGTAGGCTCTAGAGTTGTTTTTGCATCCTCTCCTTGAACGTGTTCTCTCATATCTTTCTCAACATGAAATCTGTCAGTTGCCCACAGTTATCTTTCCTGCCTGCACCCCCTATTTTCTCCTTTGTTTCCCCATGCTGTTATTTGTTACTGTTCATCATAAATGATTCTCAAACCGCTCAGTTGGGTGGTCCCTTGGTTGAAGGGAAGAAGACTTACCAAGAAGACTGGCTGGTCAGGGCTCAGTCCAAGCCGAGAACACAGCCTCCCTGAAGGATAAAATAACCTCTATTATCTTTTCAGGATTTCCTCATGAACTCAGACCATTCCTGTTTGTATCTAGGACAATGCCTGATGTTTATAGGAACTCTACTGAAGCCTCCTAGGGCAATAACTCTTTATATATATACGTATACGTATGTATTCAGATAGGCACATTTGTAAGGCTGCTTCTTTAGATTCCTCTCAGGCTCCAGATTTTCTGCTTGTCTTCTCAGGAAAACTCCACTTTAGGGCTACATTTAAAGAAGCAAACAAAAAAGCAGAAAAATTGCATGTCTATGAAATTGCATGTCTATGAAATTGCATGTTATAATTCACATTCTTATTTACTCCTTTTTCTGTGGCCTGTGTGTTCATCTCTGCAGGGTTAGGATAAGCCTTATATCTGGTTAGGGAGTCTGGATTTCTTCTGGAGTCATGATTACATAAAATTACAGCATCCCCTTAAAAAAGTGCTTCGAGCCCTCCTGGTTTTTTGAAAATATGCCTGGAGAGTGTTAGATGCAGAGAAGTCTGAATGTGTATGCGGTGTCCTGAGGTCAAAACTGTATGAGATATGAACTATCTTGCATCATTTTGATGGGGTTTAATTTCATCGTGCACAGTTACTCACAAGATTTTTAATAAAACTAGAGGTCCTAGTAGGACAATGTAAAGCACTTAAAAGACCATACGGCTTAGCAAGTGTATGCATTTCCAGGTGGTGAAGAGTGCCTGATGTTGAAGGCTGTGGGGGAGAAGATGTTTCCTTTTCTGCAGATTGTAGTTAAATGTTCAGCTCCGCATAGCTCTGCTTCAACTGCCTTTCTCATCCCTGTCAGGGCTGTGCCCATTGCCCCAAGAAACTCTTGTTGAATGATTTCAGTGTAATACCACCTGTTCACAGAGAAGATTGCTACCCATTGATCTCAAAGTGGTTTTAAAAGGTGAATAGCTTCACTGGTCTTGCTTTATGGGCAAGGGAAGATGGGGTATGGGTGAGTTATAGGCACAGAAGAAATCTGGTAGAGGACAGATGGGAACATGATCTAATCCTCTCTCCACCAAGACTCAGATGTCAGGAGTTTGTATCCAGGAGGAGAACAGGCCCCTGCCTACCTCCATGAGGTGGCTTAGGATAGAGCAGTAACTATTGGTGCTCTGCTAAACCAAATGAGAACATACTCCCAGGGCCACTGATGCTGTCATTCACTGGCCCCGGTGTTTGGGGAACATTCCCAAGGAATTCATCCACAGACTGGTGGTAGCTCTAGTCTCTGTAGGGGCATTTATGAAGCACAGCATCCCCAAGTCCTCAGCTCCACAAAATCAAACCTCTGAGCTGGTGTTAGACTGCAATGACTCTAGCTTGCTATTGGCCATTGTTTATATCCAGGGTCTAGGTTTAAAGAAATAAAATTGTATGTTAGGCCATCTTGAAGTCCTCTTCTTGTTTTCTCATGTATGGTCTCTCCTCTGCTGACTTTCTCCATAGTCTCTTAAAATGAGGACTGAGTTGTGAGTTGCCCCCCTGTGCGTACTGGGTATGATCTTCCTGACAACTGCTGCTCTGCAGTATTGAGCAGAAGCTAATGCAGTTTGATTCACCGCTCACTTAGGGTTGACAGATGAGCTGGCAAGTCTTTTTGTGGCAGTTTAGGCTACTTTCATATCCAGCTGTCTGCCTCGTCCATCAGCCACAAGTTATTGCCCCTGTGACAGAAAGTCTCAGCAGCTCCAGTTCATCATGTGGTGTCTCAGTGCTTTTAAGCTAATGCACCAGACTCCGCCATGGCAGAGCCATGGGAGGACACATATTCCCATCTGCCGAATCTGCAAAGGGACTAATGGGAGGAGGGTCACCAGGAAGTTCCTAAACTACTGCTGCGGGGCTCGTCAAAGCTCATCTGTCAGAGCGCTTGAGTGAATCAAGTTACTGGTAATTGGGATCAGTATCATTGCTCTGTGCCTGAGCAGACTCCAGCTCACAGGGTACGGAGGCTCCAGCCCAGCCCTGGGTCCTTACAGCCTTAGGTCCTAAAAGGAAAAGTCTCTGCTTTCTTGATGGATTCAAGTTTCATGCCCATATCCATATTTTATATGCTATAGCTGGAAAATGAGTACGCTTTTCATTCAGAGCTTGTCATCTCAAGGAAAATTCCAGGATGGGTCACAGGAGGAAGCAAATTATGGGCTGCAGCTAATAAATGGCCATTTACCAGGGCTGCAAAGACTGGGGAGATGGAGGGTCTCCCAAGGCTGCAGTTTCACAAGCAGAATTAACATCGCCGCACGGAGCTTGACAAGTGTATTCAGGCTTTTTATGCAAGTCCTTCAAGAGAAAAGAGATCTCCCTGTCTGTGGGATGGGGGAGCATGGGGAGGTAGCTGGGGAGAAGAGGAAGATGAAAGGCTACAGGTTGAGTAAGGCAAGACTTGGTTTTCTCCCTTCTCAGAAAGTTTGGAGGGATAATACTCTAAGGAGTATGGCCTTGCTCTGGAAATGTGCATCTCCAAAGAGCTCAGCTTTGCTCATGGCCCGTCTGCAGGAAAGCAAGGGGTGGGCACGCACCCTCTGCAAGCGTCAAGTGCGGGCACCAACATGGCAGCTGGCTCCGGTCCCTCTTACGGCTGCTTGGGCGTCTCCCCCATGGCATCTCCCTGCAAAACTCAGGGGCATCCTGGAGTGGCAGCAGAGGCTGAGACTTTGCCATGGTGCAGACATTGGTGCTGGCCTCCTCCTCACCAGCTGGACTGCTCTCCAGCAGCCGGGAAAAGCAATCATTGACAAAGGTAATGAGATGGCGTCGGGCGCACTATGTAAATATCGTTTGGGCTACATTCATAATCCCACACCGTGAGCCGCGTTTCCATGAGAGAGGCAGTCTGGCCCCCTTGGATAATCTTAATCGTTTCTGACACGAAGACTCCTTCTCCTCTTTCATGACTTATTTCCCCAGTATCATTTAAATGTATTAAAACACTGTTAGCGTAGAAAGTAGGCATCATGTTAGCATAATATCTAATCAGAACTAGCCTGCCTGTCCCCGCAGGGTTTATTTATTTATTTATTTTGTGTCTGTTTGTGCTGTTTTCTTGTTAGATTGGAGAGCCCTTCCTTGACATACTCATTTGTTCTGCTGTGTAATAGAATAGGATCCTTCAGAGCTGCTGACATCTGCTTTATTCTTGAGATCTGCAACTCTCAGCCCACAAAGCAACAATGATAATAATAATAGCAATAATAATAATCATAGTGCGAGGAAGCCCGAGAAGTGAAGTTAAGCATGAAGAGGAGAAGACAAAAAATAGAAGAGGAAAAAAATGGGCTGGCAAAGAGTGTTTCGATCACAGTGAGTGTATTTTTATTGGCCCTAATTCTCCACTCATTTACCCATGCTTTATGATTGCACTGCCCTGTGGACTGCAATTAATTTCCTCGTGACTTGTAATATTGCAAGGGAGAGGGAATCAGGCACCGTAGTGTATGCGATCAGGACACTTGTTCACAGGTATATTCAGCTCTGCTCTCGCTCAAGTACATTGGTTTGATTTCTCAACGGCATTGCAGTATTGATTTTGAAGGGAATTAGTTTCTTCAGTACTTCTGAAGATCTGGCCAGTGTGATTTCTCAGGGACTTATTCAGCCTCCTCCCCCACAACTTTATCCTCACATGTCACAGCTGAAATAATTGGCATCGCACTATATCAAACTGGCGGGATGCAGTCCTGAAGGCTGGGAGGAATCAAATCCAGAGCAAGCCTTGACAAAAAGCTGCATGAGGAAGAGAGTTGTTGGGCTAAGCGCTGTCTGAAAGAGGCCTGGAAGCCATGAGCGCCCACTCTAGGTCATCTTGTCTGAATCCTGCTCTATTGAGATAAAACAGGGCTTTGTACTAACTAAGGGGAAGGAGAGGTGACAGTGTACTGCAAGGAGGAAAGGAGGGAAAAGGTGGGAAAAGGTAGGAAAAGGAAGGAAAGAAGAAAGGAGTAGGAAAAGAGGAAGGAGAAGGTAAAAAAAGGGAAAAAAGAAAAAAGAGTTCCTAGCAGTAAGATCAGGTCATGTTAAGCTTCGAGCATCCTTGAAGGGGGAAACTTATCTGAGTGTGTTAATCTAAGTGGCTGTCACGCCATCCCCTCACGTCAATTATTCACACTTAGGAATTCTGCATGATTTTTGACTTGAGATGGAAACAAAACTTGGGACTTGTGGTATTGAAAAGTAAGGATCTAAAGATGAGTTTCATGGCTGGTCTCAATGATTGTGGCCAGCCAACAGGCAAACAAACGTGGTAGGGCTTGAAATTAATGAATTTGGCCCATCCTGAGCAGCTGGGAGTAAGCAGCCCTCTTGCTTTTTAGCCTAAGGCCCTCTGTCATAAAAAGAGGATGGCTGAGCAAGTACAGAGGCCTGGTAAAACTCTAACTAGCTTCATTAACAAAGACACAAAAACTCCCAGACCCAGAAGCAAAACTCAGGCTCCAGTGTTTGTTGTCCTCCCCCTTTCAGAAGGACAGCCTGGGCTGACGACTCGTGCTCATAATGGGTTTCCCAAGCCCTGCTGCTTCTGGCCCAGAGCTTGGGTCTCCTCAGAGCCCCCAGTTCACCCTATTGCTATTACCAGTGTCATTATTTCTTTAACCGGACGTAGGCGTAAGTGACATTTTACAAATATTGGTAGGGTCACCCTTCTGCTGAGTCCTTTACATATATAGCATGCAGGCGTGGGGCAATACAAAATAGAAAAGGGGCTCATGAAAACAAGAGATGGAGAAGATTTATGAGGTCCCATCTGTTCCCTTTTTCTCCCGGCATAAGTTTATAAACTAAAGAACCTTTACTAGTGTTTGCCTAGTTTTAAATACGCTAGCCAGCAGGACTTCCATGTTCCATGGGAGGCTTTTCCATCAACCAGTGCCTCTCACACCCTCAAAACCCAGAATTGCAGACAGGTGCCTCATGAGACCTTCTCCAGCACCCCACCCCGTGTCAGACCTGAAGATGACATACGTGCTCAAATGCTTGTCTGATTTGTTACTACTTGAGCTGTATCAGCCTGATAAAGGGCTGTGGCATCATTCAGACACTCACAAGCATTTCAGTGCTGTTCCGTTCAATTTCAGGTGACTATTTTGTTTCAGGGAGTGCTAGCAGGAGTGGTTTTCCCAGGAAGCTGATGGATTCCTACACCTCTCATTAGTAACACTGTGCCACCACGCTATGTGGGCCACCAGGGTCCTCCACTGACATCAGGCTGTGCCCACCACCCATCACTCATGGTGATTCAGACCTGTGTGCCTGGCCACCCACTTGTTGGCAACCTCTGTCTTTAAGAGTCCAGTTCAGATTTTCTTACTGCTACGTCGTGTATGCTTTCTTGTTTTGCTCCTTACTGCATCCCCACAATACTTTCCTTGTACTTGTGAATAATTGCAGGCTGTGCTCTCCCTTGGTTGCTGCCTGGCCAAGCTAGGTACTCTTCCCACGCATACCCTTTCCTCAAAATAAAACCCTCTTGCCCCAATCTACGGGTATTGCTGTTGCTCTTCAGTTTCTCCCTTATAGCTTGTTCTTGTCTCTGTGGAAATCAGGTATTTACAATGAGTTCACTAGGCAAAAAGGCCATTTTGTAGATCTTTAAATTGAATCTGTCCTTGTCCTGCTTTGTGAGCTGATGCCTTTGAGTTTGACAGGCTGGGGTTGAAGTAAGAATATTTTTCTTGCCTTGTTTGTTAAATAAGACTTGGAAAAGCTCTGAGAAATTATTTGAAGGAGGAGTGGCTCTTGGCATAGAGGAGGCTGGAATGGTCACAGTCTTTTGGGATAGCTGGGCTAATTGTGCAGGTGGAAAATGAGATGCAGGATGAGGAGGCAGAGTTGTGGGAAAACATTGAGTTTGGCTGAAAACAGAAAAAGAAAAAAAAAAAGTGGAGAGTACGTTCCCTTCACTGAAGGGAAGGGAAGCCTTATGGCTCACAGACTGGCTGGTAGGACTTTTGGAAATGAGGACAGGTGATAACAGGCTGTAGGGAAGTACTTTCTTGAGAGAAAAATCTGCCGCCTCTCCGAGTTAAGCCAGTGGGAAAAGAACCATTAGCTAAAGCGCAAGAACAGTGAGCTCTGATGAAGGTCCATCATGGGTGTCATTTCAAGAGGAATCCCCACAAGCACTGTTAATTACCTATGCAAACACAGTGGCTTATGTTCTTATACCTGAATGAATAAAATTAATCTCTCAGATCCTACCATCTAAATAAAAATGTCATTTATTTTCCACAGCAGCTAAGGTTAGAGGGTTTATGGATGTCCAGGAGCTCTGAAAATGAGGCCATATTTGTTTCAGTGCCTTTTGATTTTTGGGAACTTAACTATGGTCACCCGAATCAAAATGTTCTGCGTTCTGTAATCCACAGCAATTAAGCCAAAACAGAGAAATCAGCTACTCAGAATTTGTCACAGACACCAAACATGCCAGTTTTCTTGTACTCCTGTGTTACATCGTCATGGGATATTGATTTCCGTTATTGTGTATTTCAGAAAATTCCCTGGGTAATGCTCTGGTGATTTGCTCCAAACTGGGCGTCTCAGTCGTCTTTTGGCAGGCAGGAGAAAGAAACACAGCTTGCCTGTCAAGCAAAACCCTGTCGACCCAACAGACCAAATTCAGCCCATTGTCCAGTTCCTGTTCCTCTTGCAGTATCTCTCAGGTGGAATTGAGCCCGTATTTGTATTTGTTTACTAATCAGGTGGTATTTAGAATCACTTGCTTAAAAATACCGTATCACATGCTGCCACCTCTCCATGTGGTAGCCTGGTGACAAAACACTGCAGCAATAATGTTGCCCTCCAGCCCGGAGAATAATGAATACTCAGTTCTGCTGGGAGATAGATGCATTAGTAATTAGCAAATGTTTGAACATGCTTCCACCCTGCCAACCTATACCCCACTTGATGCCAACTTAAAAAAAAAATCCTTCTTACTAGGGCATACATCTATCCTTGCTGCTGGTGAGGTGCCCTGAAGCATCTCTTGCTGTGTGCTCAATGTTGGTAAAGCCATGGTCCCTCTCAGGCTCTATCAATTGGTATAACCCGGGAAAGGCTGTGGAGAGCAGGGAATTTTGGTATGAGCCCCTGGTGGACTCTTAACAGAACCAGAACCATCAATTCTGTCATCTCTCTGTGAAGCCAGAAATTATTTGGGAGGTTTTGGGCCTGTCATCCCAGAAAAAAATGTCACAGGAGCTGGTCATGAGTACTGAAGTTGCTTAAACACCAAACACTAATCAACCTCTTCCCTCTGCAAGAGAACAGGAAGACAAGTGTCTCAAGACAGGCTGGGTCAGTGCCACACATTTCTGGATAACACGGGCTGTATCCCTTATTTCCCCATTACCCTTCTGCTAGGAAAATGCAGAGAGGAAAATCTGAACCACAGAACAACTTGCTCTTGATTTCAAGGGAGCAGAATTTTACCCCCAGGCTGAGAAGTGGACTGGGACACTGACGTTTTGGGGGGGTTTTGTCCTGTGTAATACAGGTTGTAGAATATTCCTTGGCTTTTTCTGCTTTTAATCTAGTACTCTATTAAATAAGACAAATTTTATCTGAAACAGTACTGGTCTTTAGACATGACACTGCTCTAACGGTCCTGGAACTCAGCTCTTTCTGGATGCCTGATGCATTTCCCATTCATTTCAAGAATCATACACATGATAGCTAGACTCTTAGCCTTCTTAGAGCAATTTCATCCCTCGGTTAGCGACACTAATCCAGTGTCACTGGCTTACACTTAGAGAAGGGCAGGACCCTGTCCTGATGAAGGACTACAGTTGAGTGGAATAACCAGTGTGGTCAGGTGGATTACATTAGACTTGATCAGACTGCTGCGAGATGACTTGTCATGCTACCTTTTCAGTTTCTTCATTGCAAATCAAGAGTAACTTTTTGGCTGCAGAAATATTCCATGTGACTTTTCAGAGGGGTAGCTGAGAATAGAATATGACTTTGTGCCTTCATCTTCCTTGAAGGTATCTAGGAAAAAATGCTTTCAGGGGTGCAGTTCACCATCACCAACCTCTTCCTGGCTTCCTGATTCATCTCCCTTCTATGCTTACTTGAGGATAGGTAAATGAAGCTTTCTTTTAATAGGAGTGATTCAGAGAAGAAATCAGGAAAATTGACAATTCTGAAAAGAAGGATTTGGGCTGTAGGCCATCCTGAGATCTGCAGAACTATTCTCTGAATTCACTAATGTTCATCGTTAGTGTTCTTCACTCAAGTTTGGATTGCTCTGTCAACTAGGGTAAAGGTGAATCTAAGAAGCAACCTTAGATATCAGTGTAGGTAATAACCTGTTTTGAACATTTCAGGAAACCCCAGGAAAGGGAGAACATGCATATGACTAATCTCTGTGGAGCATGAATACAGATCTGGTCCTCTTCACCCACTCCTTAAAGTAGAGGCAAGTTAGCACCTTCTTGAGAGCTAGTCTCAAAGAAGCCCCACTTCAGACAATCGTCAGCCCCCTGCCCTCTCCCCCCTCCCCCAACACCAGACAGGTACTATGTTCAGGAAAGGATGATCTTCATTTTCCTATTTTAACTAGATATGGTTAACTTTAGTGAATAGGTGCTGACAGTTACTGAATTTTCAAGGTGTCCACTGTTCCTGAGAGCCATTTTCAAACTCACCTGAGTCAACAGGTTTTGAACGTGAACCATTTTCCTCACCTGGCAATGTCCTCACAGTGAAGGTATCATCCACACAGTGCCCACCATTCTTGACAGCATCCTGGTAAGATATCCCTAGGGACCAGCTCCTGTCTGCTGAGATGTGGTTGCATATATGTCTGTAAAAGGATGATGGTAAGGAGAAAGATGAGTTATTTAGCAGGAGTCTTGGTGCCACTGTCACACCTGGAGTGGGATTTGTCTCAGTTATCTTCTTATGTCCCCACTTCATCTGAGATAGACAGTTCCTCCTGGCTCCCTTTGCACTCACTGGAGAAAAGGATACACTATGATGGTGCGACTCATCTAGGCTATTTTAGACATTTGTGGTAGGGTGAGGTGAAGTACCCACCAGAAGGACCTGTTTCTCCCCATTAAAGGGAGCCCAGACTGATGACCGCAGATGGAGGCGCTCGGCACTGATCACATAAATCCCAGCCATGGCTTCCAGAAGAGGCCCATGCAGTCACATATGTAGGTCTGGCCTTCTCCTCAGCTGAGCTTCTCCTCCTTGCACCCTCACTTCTCCACTCTCGGCCTGCTCATTTTCAAATCAGTTCATATTAAAAAAGCATTTCCACTTCTTCTCCAACTGACAGCAGCAGAAAAATGGACCCCAGGACCCTTGCTGTGAGATTTCAGAGAGGCTCTCACCTGTCTCATTTTGCTATCTCCCTACAGACTGATGGCTCAAGCCCCGATTTTTTTTCCCAGACACTGTTGGGATCTCAGTCCAATCACTCGTCCTACAACTCCAGGATCCCTTTATGATTTATTTGGTTATATGGCATTTCCACAGGAGCCTCCAGGAGGTGGAGGGACCCAGTTGTTGTAGGTGGTGTACAGACATAGGAGTTCCTGCTGTGAAGGATTTCAGGCAGTTTTACTCCTGCCAGTCACCTCCAGGCTAGTGAGAATGTGTTATGTCAGACAACCCACGGGTCCTCAGAGGTGAGGTGCAGGTGGGGCGGCTCCTCTGGCTCCATCCCTCACAGTGTGCAGATTCCCAGTAGGATGACCAGAGCGTAGCAGCAGTCCTCTTGGTGGCACGGAGGTAGCGCAGGAGCTCTCCGATTATACCCACTCTGGCCTCGGCAGGGTGAGGAGCACTGATCTCTGTTTGAACCCCTTCTCACATCCTTAGAGACCTTGTTTTGCCTGACCAGTTGCAGGGGGGGTTAGCTGCTGCAGGGGCAGAAGTGCACAAAGGCGCATTTACTGCACTTCCACGGGCTTTCCCTTGGATTTGACCTGGTATTTTTATACTTTTCTCCTCTTCCCCGATCTCTCTCAGCCTCACTCTCCACCCTCAGAGCAAGACAGACTTGCAGGCAGTGTAAATGATCGCTGCTCCACCCAGACAGGTCACCCAGAAATCACACCAGCTGCGGACCCACTCCCATCTCTCCCTCTTTCCTTTCTCTCTCCTGATCTCTTTGCTTCTTTGCCTCCCCCCTCCCCACCTTTTCTGTCTTTGTCTTTTTTTCCCCTTTCCCTCATGATCTCCCTCCGCCTGCATCTCTCAGTCCCTCTCCCCGGCTCACTCTCTCTGGAGACAGGTCTAGTGGCCTGGTTGCCATCTGCTGCCTGTTTTATTTTTTTGTGAGTGCGTGCGCATATGCGCGCGCGCGGGTGCACGTGGGGGTTTTTTTATGAGGTTGAGATCAGATGGCATCTAATCGATCGTCATGGTCTCCATGGTTACCCGGGTGACAGAGTAGTTGGTAGAGACACATACTCCAGCCTGGGGCTGTCAGACCATTCCTGAGAGAAATAATAAAAAAAGGAAAGAAAGAAAAAAAAAAATCAAACCTCTTCCATCACATTTTACGCATTTACATCTTCCTCGGATCTAGGAAAACGTAGCCCATGTTTCTGTTTTACACTGTTACCCCTTGACTTGGCTTCAGGAGGAACAAAGCAGACTCATTTTCCTCTCTGTGTGGCGCAGGCACAAAGGTGAAGCACATCTTTGGGAAAGCAGGAGAAGCTCCCCTTTCCCCTTTCACTTCTCTGAAAGGTTTGAAATTTTACTTCTTTCTTTTTTTCCCTGGTCACTGTTGTAACCGTAATGATTATTTTTATTCTTCTAAATTGGATGGTTAGTCTCTTGAATTGGCTAAAGGCAATGGTATCCTCCGGGAAAAGAATTGCAATCTATTAGTATGAGCAGCATCTTTTTCTCCCTGGGCTCACTCCCTAACACTAGACCATCTTTAGCCCTTATTGTGACAGATCAATCAATCTGTCTATGATTCCTGTTTGGAAGCAAGTAGAGTGTGATGCTAAGGATGAATTACGGAATTAGGTGAGTTTTTCATCTTTAAAAGCAGATTGAGTTGGGCATGGCAACATCTCTGACCATGGCAATTAGTGTGTCACGAGCACAGGAACTGAAACCGCGCAGTGCAGAATACGATCCTGCATGAATTGGGGGAGGAGGAGGAGGAGGAGGAAGATGCATTTCAGGCAATATCATTGTGGCAGCCGCCCCTCAATAATCCAGGAATTTCACAAAGTTTGCCTACAGTGCACCACCCAGGTACACAGAGCCCTGCCTGATTCCCTGCCAGCCATATTCTGGCTGGGCAGACATGAGTTAGTCTTTGATTTGACCTCAGCATGGCCCCCAAAAGGCAATCAGGCTACATCTTCTGTCTTCTGGCTGCGGCCACAGCGTTAACGCTCATCAAAGCTCGTCCGTTGTAGTGCTGTGGCTGGTGCTGCCCTGGCCGCGTTCCTGCTCGTGGTAGCACACAGGGCTTTGGAAATGTCAAGTGAAAACACAGGCGAAGGGAGCTAATAGCGCCAATGCACATGGCTGCGGTGGGCTGAGAGGCTGGTGACCCAGCAGAGCTCTCCGGAGACGTAGAAGTGCGGACTTACTGCTGCTAATTATGAAATGCATCAGATCAGAGCATCCCTGGACGAGTAGAGATCTCATGGAGCTACACATGGTTTGAGAGCTGGATACACCTTCACATGTCTTTTCTCTTCCCCAGTTCTGAATTAAACTGATTTTCAGTCTGAACCAGTAGTCTTGCTTTTCTCTTTTGCCTTCTTAGTAAAAGCAGAAGGTGCCCAAGCTGGGCTGCTCATTTCAGGCTGCAAATACGCACTGAGGGTGGGATTAAATTGAATAGTGTCATTGCAGGTGACATCCTATCCACCCTACATGCACTGCCCCAAAAAGGCACAGGTCTTCCACTACCCATACATATGATCTGCCAGACCCCTTTGAATGCTATAGGGGTTTAAAAAACCACTAGACATGCATGCAGCTGAGCCCCAACCTGACTCTGGGAGCAAAACGTCAGCCTGAATTCGTGCAAATATCCAAGAGGTGCAAGGATTCGACCACGTCCACACCTGCAAGGAAGGGTGAGGCTGGGTGTGAGATGATGAAGCAGGAAATGTGATGGGGCAGGAGGAGGCAGGATGGCATGTCAGAGACTCTCCTCACCTTGGGAGAGGGGAGCAGCTTTCAGGGGGCTGTTTTAGCTCACATCAGCTCAGAGCTCTGCACTAGCTGGCTGCTTAGGCTCTGAGAGAAGCAAAGGATTGTGAAGACGGGCTTTGTAGCTGTACCAGGTACTTCTTCCTCCCATGGGGACAGCAAGCAGAGCTTTTGGTGTGGAAGGATGTGGTGTTTGTGCCACAAAAGTCCTCTCCCCAGTCTTTGAAAAATATGTCACACAACCTCCCTCCACCCCAGTAAAAAATGTCTTGATTAGAAATATTTCCTCATTTGTAGGCGGCCAGGGGTGATGTTTCAGTGTATCCTACCTAAAAAAAAAAAATCTGTGATCCCGTCTATTTGAATTCTGGTTCTGCTCCCTCCCAGCAGCATAACATCCCTGTTTCCAACCAGCAGGGTGGGAAATCCTCTGCTCTTTAATATTCCCTATCGTTAAATACCATGGGCCTCCTAGATTTTCATACTGTACAAACACAAACTAATTAAAGTCGTACAAATACATCCCAGGCAGAGAATGAGAATCTGTTCACTTGAGGGAAGACCGCTGGCTTCCCGTCCCAGGGAAAGCTCCCTCGCAGTTTACATTGGTTTTTTTGCAAGGAATAATTTATGGTAAAGCTGGTTTCCACTGAAATAGCAGACGTGCACACGGAGAGGAAAAAAACAAAATGTAAACACAACAGCATCTTTGTGAATGCAGCAAGGTGCTGGTGCCTGCCTCTGCGTGCTCCATAATATATTAATACACACTGGCTGGCCAATCCCACTGGAGCATTCAATCATGCCATATTATAATAGAATTTAATGGAGTTGACAGCTAAGACCTAGTTGCTGGAGACATGCGAAAGACCTTTGCAATGAGGATCTACAATTAATAAAGGAAAGGGCCATAGATTTTTGGAGAACCTCATAAAAAAGTAAAATATCAACATTGATCACGGCATGCAAGGATATTAGATACGTAAATCTAGCTATTGCCTTTATTTATTTATTTGCACATCTTTAATATTATAGGCACAGGTTTCCCTGAGGCCAAAATGCAATTTCTCTCTCCATTTCTCAGCAGGAGCTTTTCATCTCCCTATTCACCAGGTTTTGAATTGCACATTTAATAAGCGATAAAGAATTCCTGTCTCTTTTCCTTGGGCTTTTAGCCTGCAGTTTTTCCCTCCCTTCTGTTTTGTGATGGAAACAATGATCCCTTTTACCTGGCAGTGGGTTCCTTGGGGATGTGAGGGGATCTGGAGCCCATGGGGAGCGTCTGGACTTCAGTGTCTGCCGATGTGCTTTGTGTGCCAGGATGCACTGGGGAAGGCAAAGACTGCATGGGACCAGCATAAGAAGAGGGAGAAAGGGTCTACAACACTGTAAACCAGCTTCCCCTAGTCTCCCTCTCCACAAGTTTTTGGCAGGAGGAACAGCTTATGGCTTCACTGCCTTCACCCCGCTGTCTGGGGAGAGAAGTCTTCACCCTTCGTGGAATATTTGTAGTCACTTTAATGAATCAATCCTGCAGGTAAACTGCATCCACCTCCATCCTCTGCTCTGATGGAGGTGGCAAAAAACTTATCCTGCAGCTGGGAGCATTGCTGGGCTCCAACTGGCTCAAATCTCTATGGATTCTCCTGGCTGTGCGCAGTTAGCACACTCCTGAACCAGGGCTGCTGTTTGGCTCCTCGCCTCAGAGAAGTTCAGAACCAGATTTCCAAAAGTATTTAGGTGTGAATTGGTACCTGGTGGGATATTTAGAAACACCTAGGCTCATCAATGCCCATGGGTGCTGCAGCACTCAAACACCTGATGCTTACAGTCCCCGCATCTGTAAATGTCCATGTAGCGCTGAAAAGCTGTCCATACAGACTGATAGGCTTGAGCTCCTTCTGACTTCAGTTTTACACCACTGCAAGACCACTCATCTCACTGGGCTTCCTCCTAACTTACACCGATGGACCGTGAGGTCAGGATCGGACTCCAGTGAGTCCAAGCCCCTGGTAATGTAAAGGTCTGGCTTCCAGCCATGCGGCCTCAGGAGCTAGAGCTTATGGCATTCAGCTCACGTCAAAGCCGTGACAAAAGCAGACAGGAAAAAATTTGAGGGGCCAAATCCATCCCTGGTTTAGGACTGTAGAGACTGATGGGGTTATAAGAGGGATGACTATAGTGTCATGTTTAGAAATGAAAACCAACTGAATGGGTAACTTGTAAGCAGGCGAGGTACAACAGTAAAAAAGGGACTGAATAATTAGATATTTCAGTTTTAAGACTAGCTGCAGTAGGTTACTTTCTTGTCAGGTAAATCAGCCTTGTTTTTTCTTTCACTTACCTATGTGCAGACACATTTCCCCAGGATGTCTTGTTTGGAATGAAAGAGGCCATTTGTCCATATCACAGCAACGGCGACTGCACGGTGTCATCTCACACTCTCCTCCAGTAAATTGAGTTTGTCAGTGCTCAGCCACACAGCTGAGTGGAGTGCTGCGTGATGCCTCACCTCTCCTGGGAGAGAGAAGTTGGCATAAGCCATATCGTAATGGGATCCAGAAACAAAGAAGCGTGAATGAAGTGCTAATTGCATTCATAAAGACATTAACAAAGGAATTAAAATGGCAGAAGCTTCCTTTCCCCCTCAAGATTCATATAAACAACCAAAAATACATTAATAATCACTGAGGTTTACACTATTTTGAAGGGATTATATAGAGACAGGACATCAGGGCTTGGAAAGACCATTTCAATGGTCTTTTTTATTGGATTCTGTATCAGAGATGAGACACTTCAGTGCTTCTGCTTATCCAAACTTGCTCTTTTCTTTCTGTCTTTTCTCCTATCCTTGTGCTTCCTTCAAAGAACAAGAAGATTGCTCCTCATTTTTCCCTGAAACTTTTAACATGTGGTAAAAATAATGAAGCCTTATTAAAAATTGTAAATTTTCCTTAAAAAAAAACCCAAACCAAAATGACCCCAGAAGTTTGGCTAATGACACAATGGAAATTTGCTGTATAAAATAGCCTGAAACATCCGGCCTGATTTTTTAAATCTCATTCAGTTTTGCTTACCTTTCCATGGAAAAAGGAAAAAAAGACATGCTTTCTGTTTTTTCCTCAGTTGGTTTCTACATAATTTCATCCTTCCATTACCAAACTCTAGCACTGCGTTGTTATTTGCATTGCTAATACTGAAAGAAAACATTTCCCTGTTAAAAATCTCTCCAATCAATGGGGTCTTTTTCCCCCCATGAGAATATTACTATTAGTCTTAAGCTTAGAAAGAGCTTGTTTCACAGACCCTGAATTTTGAGGCTACTTTAACTTGCTCGTATCAGCAAAATGGCAGCTCTTTGCTTTTTAGACTACTTGGCTGTATTTATCGTACCTCCCCGCCTCTTGCGCTCGCTTTCTTTCTGCCTGCTGATGTGGGTGTCGTGCTAGCGACAGCTACAGCTAAAGCCAGCTAAACATTTTTGTTCCATTCGCCAATTTTCAGTCACTCATAACTTTCTAAAATGTTCATTCTGGGGACTGCAACCCACCAGTTCCTCGTGACCACTCAAAGGTGGATTTATCTGGGAAAGATGAGCCCAAGCCATTCAGCAGTTCTGTAGGAGATATTTCTACCACCTCGGTGACTAGGGGGACGAGGCTGAGAGGTGGCAGGAAGGCATTCCTCAGGGAGAAGAGGACCCTTAATCTACATGAGGAGGTTGCCAGCCTCCTGTCCCCTGGCTTGCTCCATCTGCAAGCTGCGGTTCGGGACTCGGCGGGTGCCAGGACCGGTGTCTCTAGCTCTGCAGGCAGAAGGTAGGGAGAGGTCAGGAGCACAAGCTGGGGAGACAGAATGTGCCACAAGTACCCGAAGGGATGAGGCTCAGATATTCACGCATGTGGGAGGTGTGTGGGAGCATGGGGATGGAGTCCAGGATGGGGGTTGTGACAGGAGAGTGGGGAAAGCCTGGACCAAGCGGGGAGGGTTGTGTAAGGTGGGACAGGGTAGGCTGAGGGGGGAGAGGGGCACAATCCCTCCAGCACACTCCTGCCACCAGGAAGAGGATCTTCTCCAAGTGATGTTGAGACATGAACAAAGAAGAGAAGCCTTACCCGGAAACATTGTGAAAGAAGAAAGAGAAGAAAGCAAAGCCCTTTGTACTGCACGGAGTATGGAGGGAGAGACTACGCACCTGCCTAATACCCCAGTCCCTCTGAAAGAGCTGAAACACCCAGGGAATCGTCCTTGGTTCAAGAGCACACCTCAGCTCTTCCCACGAAAACTGGATTTGGGTTAGCTAGGACAATGAGGAATATTGGAGCTCATGCACTCACAACAGTGGGGCAGTCGGCAGTAATCCCTCCTCCCCAGGTGGATTCAAAGCCTTTAGACCCTCCCACACTAACGTGACATCTCCCAGTCCTCACTTCCCCACCTTTGCTTCCCTTCTTTACTCCCAGGCACACCAAGATCTTTCAGACATGCACCCACAGCCCGTCCTTTCTCCTTTGCACCTCCTCTGTCCCCAACAACGTCCTGCAAGCACCTCAGTGTGACCCCCATCCCTGGTGCTCCCCTGGCACTATTGCACTGCCCTAAGAGCTCCTGAGGCTGGGGGCTAAAAGCATCGTGGAAGGAGTGATGAGAAGAGACAGTGCTGGGAGGAAGAATGAGCAATGCTCCTGCATTAAATGCAAAAACTAAAATTAAAGAAATTTTCCATGTTGCAGACAGCTATAGGAAAACTGGTTACCAGTTAGCAGCAGTAGGATTTTTCAGGTGATGTTGGGAGTGAGCACGGGGCTCAGCTATCCTCCTCATCTCAGTATCCCCAGCTCAGGAAGGAAACATGCCCTGGCTGTCACTTAAGTGCAGGTGAATGAAGAGCAAGGGCAGCCTCAGCCCAGGTCTTGTTTCTGAATAAATGAAATGTGTGTCTTCCACGTGGTCAGCTGGGAGGGAGAAGCCTATCTCAGGAGTGATGGCAGGTGCTGCTGAGCTATTTCCATTTTCCAGCTCTGCAACCTCAGGGACCTCTTTAATCCAAACCACCCGCCAAGCTCCGTTCACTGGCACTGAAGATCAGCCAGTGTTTTTGGATTCATTTTTAAGGCTGTCTTTAATTTTTTGAAGTATCTTGCTGGCGGATTTTTGGTCCCACCTGTGACTCAAGAAGAGATTTGCAAATCTCATTCTCACTTTTTCAGTCATTTAAAGGGACACATCATGCCAAGAATTTAGGCTCCGCTTTTAATAGCGGGAACATGGGGGTAAAGGGATATGAAAAGAAAACCAGGAGGTACAGAAATGCTTTGGCGGATTTGTTAGAAATGAAAATATTCTTTATTTGATTTCTGCATTCCCTGGGGCAGTGAGGGGAACCCATATGTAATTGCATTGAAGTAGTGTATGAGAATCAGAGAATGAATTTGACAAGAAGCTCTACCAAACTCACCTAGAAGCTCAGTGAAGTGCAAAATGTAAACCTAGCAGAGTAAAGAGTGGCATAGCTCTGGGGCAGGATTTCAGTTACCGTGTTTCAAGGCATTAGTAACAGGAACAGAGATAGGAAAATGGCAGAAGATACACCCCAGCGTGATTTTACTTGGGGGTTATGTTCCACAGCGATGATAGTTATTGATAGATGTCAAAGGTAGATAGTAATTTTTTAGTCAATCATGCTTTTAGTCAATCATGCAATTTTTTAGTCAATCGTCCTGCTTCACAAGCAGATATGCACATATGCACACATGGACGCGCGTGCGTGGCTACTGGTCCAAGTGCTTTTTGGTGTCTAGCTTGCTGAAATGCTTTCAATTAGGGTTTGGAAAAGGTTGACTCAGTCAGCCTATGCAACACTTGCCAAAGACAAAATTAGTTCTAGTCACTGCTATTTTCCTTCCAAAAAAACAAAGCCCCACTCTCCCTTTCTCTCTTTCCCTTATATTAAGTAGAGAGTATTTCTCAGAGAGGTGTTTAGATGATTTTTAATGTCATGGAAACTTCATCTGCAAATTCGTTAGAAACTCTTTAGCAAAGCAGCCTAGTAAAACAGATGATTAATATTGGTAAGCTCCTCATTTGCATATTAATTAGTCTCTGTACTCAACTAATTAAAACGCGGCTGTCTGTTTGTAGACTTTCTGAATTCCAGATTGTTGCTATTGCTCCCATTTAGCACAGCTAAGGCAGGCCATTGATATTACAAACCAGCCACCCCAAGCAGCAGTAGCAACATTTTAAGGCATTTGAGGCTATAAAGGGAGGTATTTTCAGCGTTTTCTTCAAAAAACCAAGACTGATGCTTGAAATGGCAGGATGTAATGACTAAGCAGTGCTCCTGCTTCCCCTTTATGCTCTCGGGGAGCAGGACAACTGCAGAAACCAGCCAAATCCAAGGCCAAAGGGAGAAGAACATTGCAGGGCACAGACAAGCCCAGGCTGAGCTGCCCTTAAGCCTTGCGGTACTTGCTTTTGTCCAGAGATGCAGCCTAAAAACAAAGCTCAGGCTGATGACTCAAGACATGAAAATTCAAGGTTAATTCTAACCTGTGTTGCTCTGGCAGAGCTCTGTTCAGCCTTCCCAGGCTGGGGGTGGAACTGGGACTTGGAGTCCCCTGCACGTCAGTTGGAGTTGCACTTGCAAGCCCACCTCATGGCCCCATGTGCTCTGCAGAGATGTCATGGAGGCCAGGCACTGGCTGAACTTTCATAGGTAAAGAGCTGCATTTCACCCATCCCACATTTCCCGGCTGGCACTGGCTGGGTAGATGGATTACAAAGAAACTCCTCTGTTGATTCCTTGCCTTCAAGCTTTAGCACTCAAAACATAGCCCTCCCACCACCCACAAAGTCCTCTTCAACCACAGAGCCAGCCAGTGCTGCCCTCTCCAACAGGATCCTGCCTCCTCCTCCCTCCTCTTCCATCCCGGCCATGAGGCAGCCCCCTCATATGCTTCTCAGCCAACACACCTGCTGGTGGCCGTGACTCCCCTCTGTCCTCCTACCACCTCTTCTATCTCCTCCTGCTGTTCTTGCTTCTGGACCTGCTTCTTGGCTCTTTTCCTTCTCCTTCCCCTCCCCATGCACCTGTTTTTTGTTCCTCCCAGCTGTTAGCATTCCCCACTTCGCCGTCCCCGCAGTAGTGCAGGATTCCTGTAGAAATTCAGGAACTGAGGATAAAACACCCTAGGCTGAGAGGCACTTTATGAATGTATATTTACTGCCATAAAATATTTTGCATGGCAGTGACAAGTAGGTTTTCTCAAACTGTCTGTGCACAGAGAGTTTCTCCTCACCCTAGCTGCCAATAGCAGTTTGACAGGTTTTATTATACTCCATTATTCACAACAAGCCAGGTCGCTGTGCCATATGCTGTCCAGTCCTGCTAAAGCTAACCATGTGCCCATGTTGGCTGCAAACCAAGGCTGGTTAAAACCTGCTCCTTTTTTGCATGCTATTTATTTTGAGAGAATTGGAGACAGGGGCTTCGGGTCAGGTGTACCAGTGTTTGTTATCACATGGCTTTCTCACCCTCAGCAGCCCAAAAGCCAATTCAATTGGAAAAGCAGAGGTCCTGGTATGGTTTGGACCTGAGGTTCTTCTAGAAACCTGCCCTGTTCTGGGGCTGATGCAGTTTGAGGCAGGAGGAGAGCCTTAAATCTCTCTGGGACCACTGGCAGTGAATTGAACCTGGACTGCAGCTTTTGAGATGATTTCATGCACTGCTTAGTAGAACACACAGCAAGGAACAGTGCAATGTTTCTAAGACTAAACCTCTTCTTCACTGGCAACAGCTGTTTTAGAGGCATTGCAGCTACTGCAGGCGTTGTACCTGCATGTGGCTGGACAGAATTCCTAGGGCATCCACCAAACTCTAGCCTCCTCTGAGCCTGCACTCACTGCTCCACGGCCCATGCAGCTTACTATTGCCTCCTTTTTAGCTGCTTTTGTTGCTCTGTTTTGTTTGAATGTTTGCTGACTTGCCATACCCTACAGTTACCAGTGCACAGCCCCATCTAGAAAGAACATTTACTACTGCCTTTCAAGTTTGCCAGACTTTGGATCCCTCTCTTACCCATTGTTTGCACTGTTGCTATTCTCAGGGGCATGATTTCCTTCCTCTTGCTGCATCCATTTTGCTGATCCTTCTTGCTGCTCCCACAGCTTTTTCTTCCCAACTCTCCTATGTCAAGCAAGCTGATGGCAGAGGCTGCTTATAAGTGCTCCCATTTCTGGACATGGCTCTTGTTTCTTTGGGTGTGCTGTCTGCTGCTTCTCTTCCATTGCCTTTGGTGGTGTTTACCTCTCTTTCCTGAGACTGCAGCTACCTCAGCACTTACATCTCACTGTAGCTCAAATTGTTGCCTGCTGCACACTCTTTCTGTGACTACTTGATAGCTGAAGCAGACCTACTCCTGAGCACCATCTCAGACTCTTTTGCTGTAATGGTGGCCTGCCTATCTTGTTAGCCCTTTCAACAGTTCTGCATCCCACGTGTCATTCCTGCCATGAGTTGCAGGAGACTACTTCTCAGGTGAAGTTATATCTCTGTTATGCGGGGAGGTTGTCCTGTGATGGTCTGGCTTGGCATGCATCCCTTTCTACTCCCTTTGCTTTTGTCATCTGTTGCTTGGCTGCCTCCACTACTGACTCTATCTTCCCAAAGATTGCTGTGTTCAAAAGGGACAGCATCTGGAGCAGAGGTTCCCAATTAGTGCTAATTAGTCATGTCTTGCAGTGCCCTCTGATCCATTGTGAGTAAGGTGGGTCTGGTATGCCAGCCCTTGCAAAACTCACTGTCAACTTCCTGATCACAGTCCTTGCTTGAGTCACTTTCCATGATCCTGTCACTGAACAGTGAACAGCCTCTCTGGCCCTTTCTAGAGACGGGTTGGGTTTTTTAAGTCTACATAGAGTGTCTTTCTGTTACTAGTTGCTACACTCTTCACTCAATTCACACATCTCACAAGCATGGCCATCCTGGATCAGATGAAATGTACTTCAAGCCCAGTGTCCTGCCTCCAGCAGTGGCCAGCAGCAGCTGGCTAGGGAAGAATGTAAAAACCAAGATAAACAGAGAGGGACCTTTTCCAGTGTCACTAGTTTAGGGATCTCTTAAATAAAAGTCCCAGAAATTGTGGCATTTCAAGTTTGATTCCTTCCACGTGATTTCCTTTCAAAAGTCTTTTTGCAGCTCCCTGGCTATTCTCACACCGCTTCACTGGTTATGTCTACGCACTTTTGGGAAACGAGCAAAAACTGTGGTGCATTCCCCTCACCATACTCCATGCGTGTACATCACCAGCCTGTGACCCCTCTGATCACACTGCTGTAAGGATGTTCCAACCTTGGGCAACCTACAATTCCCAGAGACCCTTGTGGTGTGTGGCACCATTAGGGACCAAACAGAGGTCTTATCTGCCCAACACTGTCCATGTGGTATCACTGTGATGGTACATATGAATCATGGTGGCAGCCTCAGGCTGGAAACCATGTGTCTCCCATTGCTGACACTGAAGGCAGATGCTGCTTAGGTGTGTACTGATGAGGTAAGTTTGATTTTAACTGTCTGTCCAGATTTGCACTTGAAATACAGGAGATGTACCCACAGTGTGTGGCCTGATTCAAGAGCTAGTACACTTCTCAGTGGTGTAGGCAGAATCTATTTGTCTCTTCTCATAAGTTCCTGGATTCCCATCCCATCCTTAATGTATCTCAGTTTCTAAAGGTCCAGTCATTTGCGGAAGCTATAATTTCAATGCTGTGTATGATCATGAACTCTAGGTATGCCTGTGGCAGACTGCATACTTCATTTCCACTATACAACCAGGGCTTTTCTTGCCACTGGCTTTTCCTCTTCACGTTGTCATAAAAAGTCTATAGATGGCTATAGATGCAGATCTGTTCTTCGTTGTTTGCTAGCTTGACAGTCAAGGCCAGCAGAACCCTATACTTCAGTAGTCTCACAGGTGGCACAAAGGGGTCAATATCTAATTTTATCTTAGCCTTGCAGGGCTTTCACCTTCTTGAAATATTTTGCTACAGTGCTGGATGAGATTCACAATAACCTCTTCACTCTTACACATGGTGAGGATGTTCTGGCATTCCACCATGATCCTATATCATAAACTAAGCAACAGCACCTCTTGTTTCCTGAGGTTTTCAAACTGGAAGTTTGAAATAGTCACTACCTGAAAAGTGTGTTTCTGGGTGCTATTAGGACCTGAGGGCACCCATTGACTTTAATTGCCCTGCCCAGCCTTTATTAGGCTCTCCATCAACACACCCTCTGCCCATAGGCCCAAGGACTCTATATAAGCTCAGGGCACAGGTGCCCAGATCTAGCCTGAGCTGCGTCCTAGGTGTACCTCTGCCTCGTCCTGCCTTACTGGCTGGTTTTCAAGGCTGGATGCCAGACCTATTTTGTAAGCAGCTTTGTTCCAAGTCCTGGCTCTGAACCCATCTCCTACTGGTCCTGATCGGGCTCCCTGACCTGACATATCACTTCACCTTGTCTGGGACTGTCAGTGGACTGTCACCACTCTGCCCTGCTCAGGTACTGTGAGACTGCGTTGGTGAAGGTGCTGCCTTGCCTGTGTTGAGGTCACCCTCAGCTCCCTGCCTGCCCTCCCTTGCGGAGTAGCCCTTGTCATGCTGCTCCTGGACAGGTGTCATGTTGGTACTGTCAGGCATGTCCTGTCTGGTCAACTTCATGGCAATAAAAAGCAGTGAGTTTTCTGGCTGTTGTCAGGAGAAAAGGCTCAATGTTGTTGTGGTAGATCCAGAGAGACAAGGCAGTCGTCATGCCTATGACCTTCAAGGAGACGTTGGCACCCAGATAAGCTTACTTTAGTACACTGCACACATCAATACTGAAATTCTTCCCACTGTTGTGGTTTTGCTCCTGACTTTTCTGAGGCATGGTTGTGGCTTCCTTTGAATCCTTCCCGAGAGCAGCATGTGTTTAACTGTTTCAAGCACATAATAGGTTGCCATTTCTTGTACAGAATAATGAATTTCCTACTAAGAATTGCATTTGCCCTGCACTGGCCAATGGATATCATCAGCACACGGATGTATTTCTCCTAGCTCATTTTCCTGCTTATCATTTTTGTTAGTATTACATGGCAGCTGGGTCTGCAGCCCAGCAGAAATCAAATTGGTCATTGATCTTAGAGCAGAGTTACTATGATGGTAGCTGAATGGCAGTCTTCAGAGATGTGCCTAGCATGTGTGAATCTCCCTGGCTCTGTTATCACACTACAGAAATCCTCTTCACTGGAAGTCTGTGTCATGTACCTTACCATCCATTACACAGCTGTGCTTTCCTTCTGCAGAAGATACCCCACTAGGAGGTGAAATGATACTGTTTCACCAACATCTTCCACACCTGCTCATGACCTGTATGTTATCCTCCTTGTCTCTTGAACTGTTTCTGTGGGGTGTGCACTGAATTATGATTTATTAGTTGGCTTTCCTGCTTCATGAAAACTGTTAGCTCTGGCAAATACACTTGTTCTACTGTAGCAGCCATTGGTTTGATGCTGTCTTTGGTTCAGTTCAGCAGCCTTTGCTACTCTTTCACCAAGCCTAGCTCTGTGTCTCTGGACAAACTGAAGTTCTTTCAGTTCAGAGATGGGATCACTTGCAGAGATCTTCAGTGAGTTTCAATGCCGTTTTGTTGTTGTTGTTGCTTTAAGTATATGTTTCTTCTTCTGTGTATGTTTCTTCTGCATTATATGTTTGTGTAAGCACCAATACATTGTAACTTCCCCAAAAGCAGCTCTCTGAACTCTCATTTCCCTGGGGTCACTGTACTCACCAAATACATTGCAGGTTTCCCTATATCATGTGGGTGTGGGGGTGTTTACCCACAACAAGTGTATCATCTCACTTGGTACTTAACCTTTTCCTCCAGTGAGATGTGAAAGGGGTAGCTTTAACTTTTGTGTCCATGTGCCCCTTGACCAACGGTGTTAGCACCAAAGCAGGAACACTGCCTTGCAGGCTTGGCCACATTGTTTTGAGACTGGAAATAGAGTATCCCTGCACCATTTCTGCAAGTTACTTTCTTTCCATGTAGTCTTATTCTTGCTGTGGATCTTGCAGGGCTGCAAGCAGTCATTCTCTTCCATATTGCCACATGCTCACTGCGTAAGAACCAGAAAGGGCTCCATCTATAAAAGAGAAGTCTCCTTAGGGGTGAAGATGTCTTTTTACAATGATATGGCAGCCAGCACTAAAATACACACGTGTACACTGACTTACCAGTTCCCCCAATATTTCCTCCCCACTTTGACAGAGACTGCTACATCAGAAAAGATGCCTTTTGTTGGATCCTTAAAATCACTGCAAATGAGGCCCAAGGAACTGTGAGCCCTGAGCTCCAAACAATAGATGGACAGGTTTCAAAGGCTGGAGTCTCCACTTTGTTTAGTAGTTACTTTGTTAGTGCCAGGCAGATGTGTGTGCAGATCCCTCCTGCTGGAAGCAATGTCTTTGATCCCTGACATCTGAACTATCCACTGGTGGAAGGAGTCAACAGCCCAGGTCTAATAATGAACTATTGTTACCCATTTCTTCCTTGCTCCCTGGGTCCTCTCTGAGATGAACCGATGGCTTTGGTATATTACTTGACAGACAGAAATAAGATGTTGGCAGCTTCTCGAAGACATCCTAGGCTGCAGAAACTGAAATTTTCAACCTCTACCCGTCAAAGATAACCCCTGAGGATGAATGCTGCAGCACATTTTTGTAACAGGATCTGAAGATGAACTTGCTTATTAACAGATCATAGAAACGTGCCCTGAAACCTACTGATTCCTGACTTTTATCTGACCATAAATGCTGCCCCTCTTGCCCAGCCCTGGGAAGCAGCTTGTGAGAAGCGGCGTGATTGACTTTCCCTGCTTACCCATCTGACACAGTGTACTTGCATGAGCGGCACCACTGAAAGCTTACAGGGGATTCTCTGCATGTGGCACCTCTTCTAGGCCAGAAAGAAACATCTGTCATGGCTGGTGTGACTCCAGAGTGGCAATTCAGACTCAGGGACTGCTACCTCTGTCCTGCTTTGACAAGCAACATTACAAGGTGTACGATCCAAAGAGCTAGCTGAGTCTCACATATAGGTCAGTGCCTTTGTTTAGACATTCAACACACTTCTTCCAACCGCCTGGCAAAAGGAACGTGTTTGGAGGTGTAAATAATTTTGACAATTCAAGTGTTGTGTGTTAAGACACTGATCAAAATGCTGAGAATTTTCAGGTCAGGGCACATCTGTTCATCTCGGCGATCTTGTTTAAGAGGTAAACCCTTATAGCCTGGGAGTCACTGAGGAAACGTTGCAGGATTTCTCTGTCTGGCAGGATTCTTTTCCAGTATTAACTAGTGCTGGATCTTCACCACAGAAAGATTCCTGTAGGGGTCTTAAGCACTAAGCAGAGACCTCAGCAGATCAGTGTTAAACCAAATGAGACCTAAAAGGCCACAAGTGCCTCCACACTGTTTGTCAGCATCAGCGCTGACGAATGGCCAAAGCGGACAAGCATTCGTCAACACGTCTAAATGAATGCAAGGAGTTTAGACAACGTTAAAAGAAGGAGCAGAGTCATGGGGCCAATCTGCAGAGCTACTGTTGCTCATGTGAGGTTTGGGTGAGTTCCCTGCCTATGCTACCGATGCATTAGATAAATCTGGGCACTTCTGAGGCTAATGGGAGCCTTCCTGTTGTCTGCCAGGAGCTTGGCTTTAAACTGTCATTGCCTCTTCTTCCCTACTTAGGAAATAAGGATAGTTCTGCTCACTAGGGAAGCTCTCTTTGGGCTTGCACTGCCTAGGATGTAACAAAAAGCTAGATCTCCCTGCCTGGGTGCAATGCATCTTGCCTATCAAGGAATGTCCCTGGGAATAAACACTTCTGGTGAGTTGCTACACTTCATTCCTAACAAAGCAGACAATTTGCATTACAAGTCAGTTGTTTTAGAAGACAATGGGTGAAATCTGGAGCTTGACACGTGGCTTTCACTCAGTCTGTCTTCTGTGGGAATACTGCCAGCCAAAGAACTGACTGAAGACAGCATAAGATGCACTAGTACTAACAGTGCATTTCTGCAGTACTATTTGTCCAAAGACTTCAAAGTATATTTATTAATTAAGGTAAAGCCCAGGGAAATTAGTGGAAATCTTTGCATTGACCTTAAGTAGCTTTTGGATCAGTGCCAAAATAAGGAAATATGCAGGTTCTGGAAAATCCTGGCATGTAGGCAAGAAGAATAATCTATTTCCTTTTGGGGGGGAGGGGGAGAAATGGAGGCACAGAGGTGAAATGGCATGTCTGGTGCTGCTTGGATAATCTGAGATTGATACTAGGTAAATACACAAGTTTTAGGAAGCACTGGTCATGGGGTGAGGATGTTCAGTTGATGTGAAATGGGCTAAACTTCAAAGTGCAAATTCAAATAGCTTCAAGAAACTTTTCAATCTAAAAAAATCCCAAAGCCTCATATGGATTTGGTATAGCATGAATTAAGGACAAACTTCTTTTAATTGAATCCAAAAAGCTCCCTTGACTATTCTGTCTTCCATTTCTGCCTTCCCACTCCTTTGGTGTCTATGTAGCTGTTATGTTTTATTTACAGATAATTGGAAATGGAATATAAACTCATTCAATGAGCCCAACTGGAACTCCAAAGAAATCAGCAGTTAATGAGTGTATACTTAAAACGGTCTGGCTTAGAGGCAATAATGATGGATGGGTGGGGTGGCAGCAGGTACATTCTAGCACGTGGGGTGAAAATACCTTAGACTATTCAAATCTGCCTCCAGCTTTTGCTGGCTTAGGGAAAAGCTTGATCCCCCAACCTAAAACCTAGGAACTGACTTCCTGTGCTGTGGTTTCTGCATAGGACTGACCTGGCTCTGATCACAGCTCTCAATTGACAAGTCTCTATTGACTTTCAAATAGCTGAAAAACTAGATGCCCATCTGAATTATGGAGTGTGGTTCCTCTTTTTGTATTAAGAATATAACTTAACTAGTGGTCAAGATGGGCCAGAACATGCCAGAGGGGAACATCATAGGACTCTGCTCAGACTACTAAAATCACAGCAGATTTTGAAGAAGGGGCTGTTCAGTTCTACCTCAAGTGTTGCATTCCCTTTCCCAGGAGCTATATCATCCATGCTGGCTGATGGCTAGTTCTTCTCTCCTCCCTGTGGTCAAATCTGGGGGTCCCACCCCTTGACTGTTTGCTTGTAAGTCTAGCAGTGCATCCATGCCAGAAAAAGACTCCCCATTTCCATTTTGACATTTTCCCTTTCAGTCTACATAGACATATATGCAATTTTTTTCACTTAACTTCTTTCTGCTTCTTTCTTTATTAGCAAATATTAAAGTATAGAGAAGTTTGGGTTGCAGCCCATATGGCACATATGATAAAGTTGTTCGAAGTGGCACTATGGACTAATCACTTCCCAACTATTCTCCGCTCATGAGGAGCAAAGGCAGCTCTGCCTGTATTCTTAGCAAATCTTTCCTTGCTTTTATTGGCAATGCTTCTGTTTTGGCAGCAACCTGTCAAGTTTAGAGCTGGCAACCACAGTTTTTTTCGCGTTCTCAGATGAAACATAGGCAACATGTTGTCTATGAAAACACCCTTCCTACTCTTCATTAGTGCTTCCAACATTATTGTTCTTGGTATGGAAAGCAAACATTGGTAGCTTTCCCTCTCCCACTGCTGTAACTTGAACTGAACATGGAGTTTTTAACTAGGAAAAAATGCCCAGTGAAGAAATAACAAGCAAAGTCCCTCTCAGCAAGCCCAGAATGGCTGAGTCCGTTGTACAAGTGGATGTCAAGGTTAAGAGTTGTAAGTTGGTTTTGAATGAGCTGGTAGGTCCACGCTGTGTCATGCAGAGATACTTGATTCAGGGTACTGGAAATGCTATGGTGTGTTAGTGTCACCGCACCATGCTCCGTTCTTGTCCCATGCACCTCTTTCAGCTCCACAAATGGATCCTTAGCAACACATCATACAGGAAGCAAAGCAAGTCAAGTCCAAGAAGTCAGGTTTCTTTTTCCACTCAATATAAAAAACATGGCATGCATCTGAGGCATCAACCGGATCAGGATTCTCTTTGCTTGAGCAATGAGCTTGTCCCTAAAATCCCTGTTTAAAACCCTTCTGGCTTCCTGTGCATCTCGCAAATTATTTAAAATCCAAATCCCTGTAGAGACCTTATATTATCCTCCTAGATCTCTGTTGTCCTACTGTGTCTACCCTTTTGGGGAGTTTTCTACCTTTGGACCCCTCCCTGCAGGAAGGTTGCCAGCCCAGAGCATGCTATGGTCTTGTCCTTCCTCATCAAATATCATATCTGTTTCTCTGTTCACTACGCTCTCTCACTTTGCAACAAGACCAGGGATAGTGGCAGTCCACTTCACAGCTACATGTGGAAAAACACCTCCTAACATCTTCCAGCACTGTTGCTGACTCCCTGTGGATGTCATAAAGCTTACAAAATCAGTTTAGCTCATGGCCTCCATTTCCCTAAGTCTCCTATACTGATTTCTGAGTTCTTGCTCCACTCTACCCCTTGGGAGATCTGGTAATCTAGGGTGGGATTCAGTTCCCAATACCCACACATGAGGATTTTAAAAATAAACTGTGAGGCAGTGAGGAAGTTAATCTCTGCTGAGAAGCTTGGAGCCCTTTCTTTTGCCCACCCTGGGGTTAGGATGGATATCCCAGCCCCAGTGAAGAGTAACGCAGCTGTTCACACTTGTGCTTCCTTTATCCCTCCTAATGGAGCCTCTGCCCCCTCGACACAACTCACTTCAGTGACTGCAACCATTAAAGGCATCGGAAATAGGGTCTGAGACTTATGCAAACTCCTGCCTCAGGTGTCGTGACCAACGAACCGATCAAAAATGCCAGCTCCTCTTAGAATGCCATCCCTGAATTCATACCCAATGGCAGATCTGTCACACAGTAGCCAAACATGTTAATACAGCTGAAGCCTTTAGGTGCACTTGTACCCTCAAAACTCAGTGGAGTTGCTGTCATCCTCCAACTGTTCAGTGGCCTAGATGAAATTAGTTAGAAGTGTAAATGCAGCTGCTAATAAAGATACTGTCTTTCCGCCTCAGAAAAAGCACCAGCTCCCCTTGCTACCAGATGTCCTCTTTGGCAGTTCGAGTCAACGAGGAGCTAAGCGATGAAGAATGAACCCGGTCTCCGAGAGGAGGCCTCAGGCCCCGGGTGGCAGTAGTGGAAACAGCAGAAGGGAAGTTCTCTACTGCTGCTGCCTACTGGGGCTTGGAGTTGGTGTCGGTTCCTACTAACTTTGCTTGTCACCAGAATCCAATAGAGCCGCTTGTGTGAACTGTCTCCTGCTGAGGAAACTTCTTCCCTTGGCTCCACACAGGTCTCCTGGAGACAGGTCTGGGGGTGGATGGCCAGAGCGATCCCAGGGAGAACTGCAGGGTCTGGGGCCAGGTGACAAGTACAGCTTGTGGATGTCCAGATTTTGGGGGGGAGGAATGTGTATCCTACCTTCTTTGCCTGCTTGCTACTATCAGAAAGAATTACACTGAGAAGCCAGACCCAGTTGGATGGACTATTCTCACAACCCAGGGCTCCCAGAAGGAGGAAATGGAGCAAGAGCACTGCCTGCAACCTTCACTGAGAAGTCTGTAGATATGAAGGCTATGTGTAGCTTAAATTCAGCACCACCGCCACCTTTGGCAGCAAAAGTGCTCTCCAGCTTTCATTTCATTTATAGCAGCAGTCCTAAATCAGATTGCTCCAAATGGCCAGCTCTGGACTGAGCAAAGTGGTTTGGGAGCTGGTCACAGAAAATCACACATCTGAGAACCTTTTACGCAATTTCTCTCTGCATTTCCAGCTAAGGAGCTTTCCCCAGGAAGTTCTTACTCTGTGCGCTGTCCCAGAAGAATAGTGGGAGATCTAACAGTGCCCATCAAAGTTTATAAAACTACAAGTGGCATGGAGGATGTGAACTCTCCTCCGTTTCACCAAACGAAGAACATCGCATTGGCAGGTGGCGGGTCCCAGGATAACAAAAGGAGGTCCTCTTTCACAGAACATGCAGTTACACAGTGGAAATCCTTGCCACAGGACACAGTGAACAAAAGAGTTGGCAGGGCTTCCAAAGGGGATTGGGCAATGGAAGAAAATCTGTTCAGACCTACTAACCATAAAGGCATCACCTGTGGCTGAACCAGCCACACATTGCAGGAAGACTGGGAAAGGGGGCTGAAAAGTCTTGGGGTATGCTTTCCCTCTTCCCTATACTCTTCCCTTGATATCTGCCACTGGTCAGTGGTGGAGACAGTACTGGTCTTTGGTCAGACCCAGTACAGCTACTTTTATATGAAGTGCATACTAATGGTACTGGTAAGGGTTAACGGGACTGGGTAGGTCCTAGAATGAGCTCATTTCAAAGTCAGATGCCCACCCTGGCTAGCCTGGGCGGAGTATGCCTTCCCTGCGGCCATAAGGCATTCATGGGAACAGAAGTGCAGGCATTCATGGCCTTTGACTCTGGATTGAGGGGAACATCCAAACCCACTCTTATGGAGCTGGGTAAGAACTTTTACTGAAATCCACCCAGAAGAGCAACACTAAGTTTTGGAAAGACCATCCACATTTTCACAGACCTACAGAGAACAGAATCTGGCCTGGAATGCGTGCAGCAGAGTCACCAAGTTTGTTCGGGGAATCATCCACAATTTTCCAGGATAAAAATATTAGTGGAATTAAGATCTCCCTTTCCTTTATCATACAAATCCAGAAAGACCAGAAATTTGGTAGCCTCTTGCTGAATGTATTTTAAGTTCCTCTAGAATGCATTGTATCAGAAGAGCATGTATTTTTACTGCGGAGACATCCTTCTCCTTTTGGAGGACAAGGGTGACTCCCTCAGATCTCAGCATCGTCCAGATTTTCTAAAAAGTCTTCGAATTTGCTGCACAAGACTTGGATTCTACCATTTCAGTTTTCTGGAAGGATTTCTCCCATTCAGCCTAAGCTAACTCAAGACAAATTTGCTTCTGTGCTATAGTCCAGAGGCTTAAATAGGTATAAAAACGCCTCATGCATTTACCTCCAGGAATTCAGCTATGTGATTTAGAGCTGGAATGGCCACATTCTCTCTCTGCCCTTCTCCCAGGTTTTGCCATCATAAACAAATTTTGCAGCTATTCTGTACCTGTTATGGCAATTTAATACTCCCCAGCAGTCTGGAAAATGTGACCATCATGGCCAAGTGACCGATATGCTGATAAGCTTGGTACTTAGCATTGCCATGTCGAGTAAGTCAATCCTCTATAGAGCAGCTGCTGTTCTCACCTCTGGTAGAAAAATGTTCTTTGGCTTTTGTTGTATATTATAGGTCCATGCCTGTATAGCATGGTACAGCAATGGGCACAGTGATTGATAGTAATAGCAATTAAGAACTAGATCTTTACAAGTCTGAATGGCAAATTTGTGTATCTTTTGCCAGAAACATCTGACGAGACTGCTTTCATATTCTGACAAAGATTAATCCAGGCTACAGCATTCAAACCCAGATTTCAGACATGCCAGTGCGGTCATATTTAAATAGCATATTTAAGCAGCAAGATGTGCAAGTTGTTGTAATGCCCTATGCGACTCCTGCTTCAGGAGACACACCAAGAGGACCGATGCTTGAATGCTGCTCTGTGTAAGCAGTTTGCAGCCGACACTCGTGTGGCCGCTGAACTAATTTGCGGCAATTAAATAAAATGCACAGTGAGTCGGAGTTCCTCCTTGCTCCCCACCGCATCTTCCTAACTTCAGGGCTGAACGCAAGCACATGCAGAAAGCGTGCCGGGTGAGGGGGAAAACCTGCCACCGCGCTATGGGGAGATTGACGCTCGCAACCATCCTCCCGACGGCCAGAAGGCCGGGGCCGGCTGCAAGCAGGCAACCCCGGCCCTGCTGCCAGCGGGCAGCGCTGCGCGCCGGCCCCGCCGCCCCCGCGGAGAGAGCCCGGCCCCGGCCCCGGCCCAGGCCCCGCGGGCGCGGTAGCGCTCGGCCGCTCCCTGCTGGCCCCGGCCGGCGCCGCAGGCACTCTTTGTTCCCAGTGCGGGGGGAAACCACACAGAGCTGTTTGTTTGTTTATGGTTTGGTTTTGGTTTTGGTTTTTTTTTCCCGTCCTGGAAAGTGATTTAGGCATCTTCCCCGGTTCTTCTGCGCGGCCCTTTTGCTGGTGGAAGGAGTCCGCTGTCCCGCGTTTGTTTCATCTGCGTCGGGCCAGCGTTGGGGCTCAGAAGGAGCCTCACCCCCACCTCAGAGGGGCATGCTTTGCTTTCCTCCCACCCAGTTCTTTTTCCAGAAGTGCGGATTGCTGAGGATGCTGAGCAGGAACATGAGAAACTGTGCTCTGTACAAAAAAAAGGACGCTAATCCTTCCCAGCTGAGTTGCAAAGCCCTGTTCTTGGGCCTATCTTAGGAATTACTTCAATGGTTATGCTCAACTTTTGTGTCTGGGTGATTTAAGCTTGTGTTAAAGCTGGTTTTAACTGCATAATAAAAATGAGGTGAGATGAAGTGTTTTGAATCCAGAAGTTACTTCCCAGACTCACCAAACAGCTACTAATGTTCAGACTATGAGCAGTGGGACAGCCAGCCTTGGTACAGGTCTGACCTTCTCCAAAATTCAGATGTAGCCATGTTGTTTCTTTGTACAGCTAGCTGAATGTTTTGACCCCAGCTGGATGTCCATCCTGTTGCAGTGGTTTGCAGGTTGTCCTGAACCAAATGTACGGGAAGGCTCCAGCTGAGACCTCCAGGCTTCCTGAGGTCCTTAGCATATAGGCAGTCAAGCATCTTTCCTGCTCTCAGGGCACTGTAATATCAGCTATCACACCATCTGCACTTTCACATCCAGGATACGTAACATCCCCTGCCATCGCCTCTGCTGGAGAAACCCCATATAGTCCAAACCCACTCCATTTGAAAGCCTTCCTCAGGGCCTCTTTCTACCTGAGTGCCTGTGGAAATCTGCCAGCACATACTAACCATAACGGGCAGTTCAGTGCCAGTGTGTTTTTCTCATTTGTACTGAACCATTTACCTCAGTGGCAAAACCCATTGTCTCCATGTTTTCTGCATCCAGCTAACTTGTGTATTCATTTGGTTTCACATTACTGCCTCCCTCTTTCACTGTCCCTCGTTTCTCTCATAGACTCATGTCTTGCACCAGACTGTAAATTTCTGAGGCAACAATCAACTCAGTGAAAATAAAAACTAGTATCGTGGATGGCTGAGAGATCCTTCTAACTGTAGGTGTCCAGGAGCTGCAGAGCAAAGCCAGCTGTTTTTCTGGGATGCTGTGATGGGTAAGGGGTTTGGTGTCTTTCTTTTCCCCGCATATCAACTGGAATGTCTGAACACAAGGATGACTTGAAACCTCCTGTTTCCTTGGGTAACGGCAAGCACCTGAAATTCTTTTTCCACTGCCTAGCTGCACAAGCTTCAAAAGTGTTCTTTGCTGCGAAACCCTGATTGTGTGCACTGTCCCTTCCTAGTGTTATCGAGTGAGGGTCTTCCCTTGCAGACATCTTTTGTAGCTGCTCCTACAGGATCCCAAGATCACTTTGAAAACTACAGCTCTTTGGAGAAACTGAGTCCACAAGACCTTTGTGTCTTGGGAACTCCCCCAAGGTGCAAACTTGTTTGCTGGAGAAATGCCCTACTACTACCTATAGAAAACCTCCCTGTGGCATCCCGATTATTGACATAATGAGTATCCCCCAACTCCCATGTCTAGAGCTAAAAATGCAGAACCCCATCACCCATGGATGCTTTCTCTTTTTGTGCAGAAGCCTAAGGTATGTCTACACAGTGCAGTAGATCATACTTCAGATAGCCCTGAGCTAGTGCCAGCCCGTGCCTGGCAGTCCATATAGCACAGTCTGTGCCAACCCATCAGGTCAGGCAAGTAGGGCCTCGTGAGACTTTCCATGTCGCTGCCACAGTGCTCTTAGGTCTCCAAACTTCTGCTAATTTTGACTGTGAGCTTCTGCCTGACACTCAGCACGACCTGGCTGATGCCTGGCTGTCTTTACACCTTCGTTTCTAAGGGGTTTTCCTAAGTTATATCACTTCTTTTGCAAGGGCAGGACAGGACCAAAAGCCTTATTTTGCAGCTTGGAGTTGCTGTTGAAGGACAAGTTACTCCTGTGATAACCTGCAGCAGCGGTGATTAAGAAATTTAATGGGGGCCAAACATACTGAGCAGAATACCAGTACTGCACTATGGCACACCTGGAGTAGGAATAGCTGCTGAAATCCATGCGGTTGTCCTTGTTAAGGGCTTTTTGTGTTTTGAGGGCATTGTGAGGAAGCTACCACCTGCCAAGTGTCCTCTCTGCCTTCAAATCCAGAGTGCTGTTGCTTCTGCCAGACAAACCACCTGTAAGTGCTTCTGTGTACTTCTGTGAGATCTTCCGCAGTCTCCAGAGCGAGAGACGCGGTCCAAACCAGTCTTCTGTACGCTGGTGATAAGGCAGAGAATGAAGGGTATAAATGTCAAGATTATGAGCACTACTCCAGCCAAATGATGACTGCTTGGAAAGAAAAGAGCCTACGAAGAACACATGGGTTCTCTCAAAGGCAGTACGGCACAACTGTTCAAGACAACCATTTTGAGATACAAGCACTCACCTTTATGTTCAACATTGTTATCTCCGTCCCAGTCACTGTTGGGAGACCACAATGGTCAATTCTGCCTCTTAGGACTACATTGTTTTTCTTTTTTTTTATGCCTAAGTTTTTAGTATGTTTAAGCACAAAAGTGTGGTTCATCATAAACCCCTTTGCTCAGCCTGAAACCCCTGAAGGTGTTTGTGGTGAAACCAGAGCTCCCACCCCAGGGTGGACACTGCAGGTAATGTCTAAGTGATGGGAAAGTGAACAGGATCAGGACAGTAGTTACAGGTGCCGTTGGCCAAGAAGGGTGTTGGACGCAGATGTGCACCTTGGGACATGACCAGGGGAGACATCCTGAGACCAACTATGCACTGTCAGAGATACGTGATGTGTGAGGAAGCTCAGATCTCTCTGGAACCTGAACTGGAGCTGGTTTGCAACAGACAACTGTCCATCTAGCAAGGGATAGGGAATCAGCTTGTCACATCATTCACAGTACAGCCAGAAATTCAGCACCCCCAAGCCTCATCTAAAATTGAAAAGTGCCTCCAAAGGAATTGTTTGTTGCTTTGTTTGCAAAAAGTGCAAATGGCACATCAGAGAAGCAAAAATGCCTTGGTGGATTGTTTGGCTGAACACTTAGTCAGGGTGTATTGTAATGAGCCATATGCTAGCTTTGCATAGTATTATGGGGTAAGCCAGCTGCAACGTGCAGCTGATTAGTTTGGTTGGGAAAATCTTCATTTTCCATAACAGGAGGCCAGCAAAGGCAAGCATTCTGGCGGGTACCATCAACCCCTCTGATTGCTCCTGTCATCTTGCTGTGGATCAGATGAAGCTAAGAGAGCAAGAGAACCTCTGTTTTATTTTTGTCCTAAAGGAGGGACCCTCCTTTAGCCCTAGGCTTGTTTAATAGTAACTGCTTTTATGAACCATAACTCTTTTATATTCTTACGGAAGAGGCTTCCACCACCTCTTCCTGCCACTGCCATTCTCGTTGCCTCAGTCAGAGCTCAGTCATTCACCATTCAGCATCCAGCTCAGCTGATGTGGTGGAAACCTCCTGTGAGTTAAGGGGATGGAGGTCAGGAGGGGATGGGAACCTGATGAATGTCTGCTGAACATTCATCCAGATGTCTGCTGGAAATACAATACAGCAGAGAGGAACCAGTCTAGGAGGTTCCCGGAGCGTGTGGAAGAGAACTTCCTGACACAGCTGGTGAGTAAGCCAACTAGGGAAGGCGCCCCGCTGGACCTGTTGTTTGCGAACAGAGAAGGACTTGTGGGTGGCGTGATGGTTGGAGGCCGTCTTGGGCATAGTCATCACAAAATGATAGAGTTTTCAATTCTTGGAGAAGTAAGGAGGGGGGCCAGCAGAACTGCTACCTTGGACTTCCGGAGGGCAGACTTTGGCCTGTTTAGGAGACTGGTTGACAGAGTCCTTTGGGAAGCAGTCCTGAAGGGCAAAGGAGTCCAGAAAAGCTGGACATTCTTCAAGAAGGAAATCTTCAAGGTGCAGGAGCAGACCATCCCCATGTGCTGAAAGACAAGCTGGCAGGGAAGAAGACGCGCCTGGCTGAACAGAGAGCTTTGGCTGGAATTCAGGAAAAAAAGGAGAGTTTATGAACTTTGGAAGAAGGGGCAGGCAACTCACGAGGACTACAAGGATGTCCTGAGGTTATGCAGGGAGAAAATTAGAAGGGCCAAAGCCCAACTAGAACTTAATCTGGCTACTGCCATAAAAGACAATAAAAGATGTTTCTATAAATACATTAGCAACAAAAGGAGGGTTAAGGAGAATCTCCATCCTTTATTGGATGGGGGGGGAAACATAGTGACGAAGGATGAGGAAAAGGCTGAGGTACTTAATGCCTTCTTTGCCTCAGTCTTTAATAGTAAGACCAGTTGTTCTCGGGGTACCCAGCCCCCTGAGCTGGAAGACAGGGACGGGGAGCAGAATGAAGCCCCCATAATCCAAGGGGAAATGGTTAGCGACCTGCTACACCACTTAGACACACACAAGTCTATGGGGCTGGATGGGATCCACTCAAGGGTGCTGAGGGAGCTGGCGGAAGTGCTCACCAACCCACTTTCCATCATTTATCAGCAGTCCTGGCTAACTGGGGAGGTCCCAGTTGACTGGAAGTTGTGACACCCATCTACAAGAAGGGCCAGAAGGAGGATCCGGGGAACTACAGGCCTGTCACTCTGACCTTGGTGTGGGGGAAGGTTATGGAGCAGATCGTCTTGAGTGCCATCACGCGGCACGTACAGGACAACCAGGTGATCAGGCCCAGTCAGCATGGGTTTATGAAAGGCAGGTCCTGCTTGACTAACCTGATCTCCTTCTATGACAAGGTGACCCACTCAGTGGATGAGGGAAAGGCTGTGGATTTTGTCTACCTAGACTTTAGTAAAGCCTTTAACACCATTTGCCACAGCAGTCTCCTGGAGAAATTGGCTGTTCATGGCTTGGATGCGTGTACTCTTCGCTGGGTAAAAACCTGGCTGGATGGCCAGGCCCAAAGTGTTGTGGTAAATGGAGTTAAATCCAGCTGGCGTCCGGTCACAAATGGTGTTCCCCAGGGCTCAGTATTGGGGCCGGTTCTGGTTAATCTCTTTATCAATGATCTGGGTGAGGGGATTGAGTGCACCCTCAGTAAGTCTGCAGACAACACCAAGTTGGGCGGGAGTGTTGATCTGCTTGAGGGTAGGAAGGCTCTACAGAGAGATCTGGACAGGCTGGGTCAATGAGCCGAGTCCAATTGTATGAGGTTCAACAAGGCTAAGTGCTGGGTCCTGCACTTGGGTCACAACAACCCCATGCAACGCTACAGGTACAGGCTTGGGGAAGAGTGTCTGGAAAGCTGCCCAGCGGAAAAGGACCTGGAGGTATTGGTCGACAGCTGGCTGAATATGAGCCAGCAGTGTGCCCAGGTGGCCAAGAAGGCCAATAGCATCCTGGCTTGTATCAGAAATAGTGTGGCCAGCAGGACTAGGGAAGTGGTTGTCCCCCTGTACTCGGCACTGGTGAGGCCGCACCTCAAATACTGTGTTCAGTTTTGGGCCCCTCACTACAAGAAAGACATTGAGGTGCTGGAGCGTGTCCAAAGAAGGGCAGTGAAGCTGCTGAAGGGTCTAGAGCACAAGTCTTATGAGGAGCAGCTGAGGGAACTGGGGTTGTTTAGCCTGGAGAAAAGGAGGCTCAGGGCAGACTTTATTGCTCTCTACAAGTACCTGAAAGGAGGTTGTAGCGAGATGGATGTCAGTCTCTTTTCCCTAGTAACAAGTGATAGGATGAGAGGAAATGGCCTCAAGTTGTGGCAGGGGAGGTTTAGATGGGATATTAGGAAAAGTTCCTTCACTGAAAGGCTTGTCAAGCACTGGAACAGGCTGCCCAGAGAAGTGGTGGAGTCACCATGCCTGGAGGTATTTAAAAGATATGTAGATGTGATGCTTAGGGACATGGCTTAGTGGTGGACTTGGCAGTGCTAGGTTAATGGTTGGACTTGATGATCTTAAAGGTTTTTTCCAACCTAAATGATTCTATGATTCTATGAAGTGTGAGATCACAAAAGTGGCTGTGCAGCAAGAGAGCAAATGCCCCTTTTGCCCCAAATCCCATCTGCTGCTGTGGTCAAAAGCTGATGCCTAGGCAGGAGTATAAGAAGAGAGGGTAAGTATTTCCTCCAGGTATCAGCTTTGAACAGTTTGTCTCTCGGGAACTTTCCGGAACCAGAGGTGTTTCCTCTTTGCATTAGATAAACCTCAGTGGACTTTCCTTCTGTATACTTGTCGAGCCTTCACTTGAACCCACTTGATCTTCTGGCATCCACAGCAGCCTGGGCTAAGAAGTTTCACAGCCCCTACTCACAGCATCCACTGATGGACGAGCTGAAACTTCCTCCATCAGGAACAGATCTTCTTTAGATCTCAGCTGTGCTAAGTGCTGAATCAATGATTTGTGTGGCCTCCCTTTGAATGGGTGAGAAATCCCCACCTAGAAGCTGGGAACACCAATAGTTCTTTTAAGGTCTTTTTTCAAACTATTATTGGGTGTGTTTCCAAGTCAAAATTAACAACAGCCGTGTCAGAGCCTACTACAAACGAATACAACAAATCCGGAAACACAATGCCAGTGAACCAGAATGAGTTTTTAGCTCTAAGATATCTAACTTTTTTTTTAGAGAGGAACTTAGCTTAGGGTTATCCCTTTGCATTTACATATATCTAGTGCTTTGAATGCTCTAGGTCATCATTACAGACAGACAGAAAGGAGCTGAACATACATGGAACAATTATTTCAGAAAGGCTGAAAAAGAAGCCATGCAGCTGTCTCAGTTTTGGGGTGCCCACGTGAATTTGACATGTAAGCTTCTAAAGAGCAACAAAACCATGAAGCACTAGTAACAGGGGGGGGGCAGGGGTTGGGAGCAATGTGGGAAAACCTAGGGGATACCATATTTATGTCTGAGTAAGAAGCCTGAATCACTCTCATTAAAAGAAAAATTCCCCACAGACAGGATTGTTAAGACTATTCTTATTTGACATGGTTATTAATGAGGAGGAGGAGGGAGCAAATTGCACATTAATGAACTTCACAGACAATAATACTCTGGGAAGATCTGAGGGCTCCAGTGAGGAGAGATCATTGGCCAAGTGGAGTGCAGCGCTATCATTATGTCGACAAAATGCTGAAACCTCTGAACATTACATCCAATCCTTTCCAAAACCACCGGCCTCATGGGGCAGATGCCTTTCATTGTCAGTGAAAATCAGGAAGATGAAAAAGTCTGTTTTCCTCTAAATTCACCGTATGGTCATTGCAGAATGTGACATGAGGTGACCTGCATGTTTGGTGTTTAGGGTGATGGTTAATGGGTATTTTACTTCACCCAGCTAGTTCTTCCTCTCCTCCCCCGACACTCCACCTGGGTTCCTTGCTTCATACCTCTGGTCAGTGTCCCATAGATACACTCCCACTGAGTCCCATACTTCAGGCTGACCCTGAAACAGCACCCTGTCTGCCAACACTCAGGTTTCACTGCAAAAAATGAAAAGCCAAATCCCTACTAAAATCACACATTTTTGGTGGTGTGACCAAAATCTGTAAGGTTTAGAATGAAGTGGGAATACCAGAGGCTCAGTCATTAACTGGGATATGCAAACTACAGAATCATAAAATGGTTGAGGTTGGAAGTAACCTCTGGAGATCATCTAGTCCACTCCCTCTGCTCAAGCAGGGTCAGCTAGAGCAGGTTGTCCAGGACCATGTCCAGTTGGGTGTTGAATATCTCCACAGACGATGGACACTCCATAACCTGTCTAGGCAACCTGTTCCAGTGTTTGACCGCCTTCACAGTAATAAATAAATAAATTTATTGTATATCGATTGAGTTTCATTTTTTTTTAATTTGTGCCCATTGCCTCTTGTCCTGCTGGTAGGCACCACTGGGCTCCTCCTCTTCGTTCCCTCCCATCAGGTATTCATACACATTGGGAAGTGCTTCCCTGAGCCTCCTCTGCTGCAGGCTGAACAGTCCCGGCTCTCTCAGCCTCTCCTCACATGACAGATGCTCCAGTCCCTCCATCATCTTCATGGTCCTCTGTTGGACCCTGTTTGGGAAGCACCCGCACAAGAGGAGACAGCTCCCCGATAGCTGTTTTCCCCAGGCATAGGGCATTGCTGCGTGGTACGGACATGCCTAAAGCCAGCCTGGGAACTTTGGTACGGTCAGGACTGGAGGCTGTGGGAGTCAGAGGCGTTATCATCTCAGCAGAGCCATGGCAGGAGCAGAGCAAGAGCATCGTCTGGAAGGGCAGCACCACACGGAGGTGAGAAAGCAGAGAGATGCCCGTTCTCATCGCTGCCCACGCAGCAGGCAGAGCCACCCACGCTACAGCCACCCACTGTAGCTTGGGTGGCTGTAAGGAAGCAGGGAACACAGGAAGGACAACTCCCAGGCAGGGGTGCTGGAGGTCCCAAGCGAGAGGAAGGAGAGGAGAAGTGCCCGGGGACTGAAGGGAGTGCAGCGATTCGGGAGGCAGTACCCTCCTGACGGGGGAGCAAGCACCATCACCTTCCGCTAACTCTGCTCACCTCGACTCCAGAGTCGAGGCGGGGCTGAGAGCCGACGGCAAAGGCAACAGCCCTCCCTGGTGCTGGGCAAGCTGCAATAAAGCTGCGGTTGCCATAGAGCGCGGCTGAACTGACTGGGAGGGCGGGAAGGGTGCAGGGGAGGGGTACGCAGAGCGTCCTGAGCACCGGGACACCTCCTCTGCATCTTAGCCGAGTAATAAATAAAATGAGACAAGTGCGGTCGGGTGAACACCAGAAAGGTCCTGACATTTCAGAAATCCTCTGCTGTTTTGCCTTTAATCAATCTGTACTAAGCCTCAAATATGAAAAGAAGTGCTTAGGGCAAAGGTGAATTTCATATTAAGAGTAAATTGCTTTGATGCTTGTCAATTTGCCGAGATTTTTACAGCAAGGAAATGGTATTATTTCCCAGGCTCCTGGCACAGTCCTAAAGGTCACACCTCACGACACAACTCTCTTCCTTTCTCTCCAGCTGTTGCTCGTGCAATGAAAGCCACAAGCATAAAGATGTTGCTGCTGCTTTTTGGTACCCCCAGGCAAAAAAGTCTCAAATAATCCAAGTTGTTTCATGTTCTTGGAGCTTTATTGTAAAGGTGGAATGAAAACGGAACACGAAAAGCTCATCGCCACTTTGCATGAATATTATTATTTCACATGTGTACTTATCTCCCTTCCCTTCCTACTCAGTAGAGTTCACATTCCATCACAAACCAGCCCCATTACTTCTAAGTGAGAACTTCTACCACATGTTCACAATGAAGGCTCTCCAAATAAATGGCAAATACTTTTCATAAAACACATTATGGCTACAGTTTTATGAAGGCTGCTGTAACAGAGAGGCGCATGTCCTCACTAGGCATTAAATCAAGAACAGCAAGATTTGTGTAGGTCCAGAACTGAACTCTAGTGGCACCTACATAATAGTCTCATGCCAAATTTGTTTCTTTCAACTATCAGCAGGTATACTATGAAGAATAATTACAGAATATTTCACAGTTGAGGTATGTCAGCATTTAGGGGTCCTGCATGAATTTACAGAGCTTAAGCAGTGTGCACTATGTGGGTACAGCTTCCCAGACACAGGGCTAACACTGTTCAATGAAGGTGCAAATCCACTGAGCGCAGACTGTAACTTCGCCGTGCTCTTATGATGAAACTGGATCAGAGCTAAGCTGCTGCATGGCAGTATGCCATAAAACCCAGAACTACCTTGCCAGCATGGACCCAGAGCAGCCTTCTTGTCAAGCCCGCGGGGCCAGCGCGCTGCCTTGGTCTAACCAAGGGTCCAGGGGTAATGCCTCTTTACCCCTCCCCTGCTAAACAACTATGACCAGAGCTGCTCCACCTCATGAGGACACCACCCCCCCCTCCGCCTAGCACCCGTCTCCCCAGTCCTGCGCCAGCTCGCTGTAAGCAACCCAGCCGCCCCAGGCACCTCCGCGCTGCCTCCCTGACACCCCTCACACACCCCTCACAGACCTCTCACACCCCCCCCCGACACCTCGCAGTCCTCTCACAAACGCCCTCACGCACCCCTCGCAGACCCCACACCCCACCTCACGCACCCCTCAGAGACCCCCTCACAGTCCTCTCTCACAGACCCCCGGCAGTGCTGTCACACACCCCCTCGCGCACCATCTCACCACCACCCCCCCCCCCAGATCCCTCACACGCCCCGCTCTCCCCGCTGGGGGCCAATGGCAACCAGAGCAGCGCGCGAGCCTCCCTTCCCTTCCCCCCCCCTCCCGCCGCCTTTAAATCAGGAACGTGCGCCTGCGCTACCGCTCGTAACGGTAACACGGCGGCCGTTGCGCTTCCGCTTCCTTGGCGGGCGCCGGGAAGGAGGGAGGCTGCGCGTGCGTCCCTGGGCAGGCCCCTTACCCAGCTGCGCTCCCCGGCGCCTGCGCATGAGCGCCGCCTCGCGCCTCCCGCCCTTTCCTCCTCCTCCGCGAGGGTCCGGCCGTTGCTCCCCGCCCCGGGCCGGGGATGCGCTGCTCGGCGGCCGCTGGTGGGAGCTGCGCGGCGGGCGGGGAGCGGGATGGAGGTGGAGGAGGCGTTCCCGCTGGTGGGGCAGATGGGGCCCTACCAGGTGTATCTGTGCGTCCTGCTGGCCGTGCTCCTCCAGGTGAGAGGTCGCCTCCCTTCCCGCCCCTTTCCCAAGGGTTGGGGTGCAGCGCCCTGGCTCGCGTGGGAGCGCCCGTGGGGGAGGCAGCGCCGGGAGGAGGATGCCCCCACCCGCACAGCGTGGGTGCTGTGGGCAGTTGCCCTCTCGAGTGGCTGGGTGGATGTGCCTGTGATGAGTGCAGCCTGGCGTGAAGGTTGGTGTTGGCGGTCTTCTGCTGAGGGCTGCTGGTGGCAGTAACTGGTCTTCTCAGGATTTAGCCTGCAGTGGTTTGCTGTGCTCCTGGGGCAAAGGTGACCTCTGTCCAAAGGCAGAGTGAACTTCCGCAGAGTGAATTTGGGGCAAATGGCCGATGCCATCTGTGCTGCGTTGCTTGAGGAGTAATGCCTTGTGTCACTCGGTGAGCAAATTGGGAGTATGCAGCTTGTCAGGTGAAGGGCTGGTTGAAGTGCAATTAAACTGAGATTTCCATGAGCTAGACTGGAAGACTGACTTCTGTCAGAGACTCTGCTGGGAATCCTACAGAACCTGGAGTTAATGGCCTATGCTAGTGATTTCTAGGCCGTGTGTGGCTTGTTTGTGGTGGAAATGTTTGAAAAGCTGCAGATGGTCACTGTAGTGACCTCTGTGTGCAGAAGCTTTCATCTAATCAGCTGATGGGCTATGACTGCTTATGGTGCTTTGATTTGCCTTGACTTAACTCTTAGAATGTAGGGGCAGTGTCTCTGCATTAGGTATTTGGATGAGGCTCTACATTTTGGGTAGTCAGGTTTGTATTCTGTGAGATATGAAACTGGAACTCTCATAAGTTTCGTGATAAAAATGGAGTCCAAAGTAACAGTGGACTATAATATCATTCAGAGACTGCATGACCAAGTGATGTGCTCTGCAACCAGGTTTGTTGGCTTTACTTCCAGCTTTGCTTCATCTTTGTGTGTATTCCTGTGGGGGTGGGGAGGGCAGATGAGGATAATATGTGCACCTTCACAGTCAGGCCTAGGTGTAAAATATAGTTTGAATCTGAGACAAGTTTGGTTTACTCCATGTTAACTCTTCAAAAACTTAATTGTAGTGAATTCAGCTAGGCTGACAAATGCTGGATTACTGCCACTGTGGAAACTTACCAGCTGCAGGAGGGAAGAGGGGAAGTTAAGTGTCCTCCTGCCTCTGCTGACCGTTATTTTGTAGTAATCAAGAACTTCCAGTCATGAGCTGTGAGATTGAAGATGTCTTCTCCTGGCAAGTAGGGGACTGACAGAAATATTAAGAAGCTTTATGAGATGACCAAAGAAAATTCAGATGCCTAGTTCTGTCAGTTTGGAACTCTGTACTTGCTTGCAAAGCTATGATGGTGAACAGCAAAAGCTTCGTAGGTTTCTATTTCCTTGAACTGTTTCTCTCTTTTTTTTTTTTAAACTGATTTAGCTGATTAATCCTTTAAAATTAGACATTGCCTAGAGCTTGTTCTGCTGGCTGACTGGCTAGAAAATTTGTATGCTCACTGAAGAGTAAGGATTAAGGAAGCAATAGTTATTTTTTCTTCCAGTGCTGGTCATGTTCTGGAATGAACTGCAACTATGACAAGTGCTCTGTATTCCCAGAGTTTTAAGTAGTATGGGTCAGCTGTTCTGTAATGCTTTTGTTTGTTTGTTTTTCTTTTTAATGGATTAACTTGCATTTCTCATGGGAGGAGTAAACAGAAAGATCTTTACAAATCCCGGAACTAATTCAGAATACATAAAGAAAAAAAGGTAGCAGGTTTGCAGGTCTGTTTTTTTCTTCTCATGTTGTCTTTAATTCTTAAACTTTAGCAATGAGGATCATCCCCTGACTGATACATTTTCTTTGCTTCAGATCATGCAGGTGCGGGACTTTGTAAAGGATTTAGACGTGAAGCTTGTTGCCTTTCAGTCTGTGAATAGATTTGGACTTATACAACTGGCTACTGCTTGGGTGGTTGATTGCTTTCTGTGTTCCTTTATTGGTGCCAAGTTACATAATGTGTCACTGGGATGTGCCAGAGCAAGACTGAAGGCAGGTTCCATGACCGCTGTTAGTCTTTTGTCTGGTTTATTGTCAGTCTTTGGAGGATGGACCCAAAGGTAAGTAATGTATCTGGTGTGTGTGATGTAGATTTAGGTAATCATGGGCTCCTTTAGTGGATTAGATGCAGCATCTGGCTGCAGAATGAGAACTCCTGTTAGTCTATGTCACTGGCTCTGCTATGGACTGATTATTCCATTTTATTGCTTGTTTCCCTGTCCCTTCCCACGTGCTCCCTCAGTTGGCTTGTATTTTCACATTGGCCTATTGGTATAAAAAATATTTCTGTTTTCTTAAAGATAAGAATACCACATGGGTGAAAACTTTTTGTCTTTGCTGTGTCAAGTCCCTTCGTCTCTGATGCTAATATACTGAGCTTAAACTCTCTGCTTTCCCTGCCCCGTAAGATTCCCAGCAGATGTTCTTGCTTTCGTTGTAGGCTTTTGTACTTTTTCATCTCTGCATGTTTCTAATCTCTTGAATTTCATACTTTATATGTATTTTCCCCTCATCTTAGCATTTTTCTCATATAAATTTCTGCAGTAAACTACTTCTACCATGTAGCCTTACTGATATGCCAATTTATGTGGTCTCTGAATTCTAATTACAAACATAGTTTAGCTCAGAACTTCTTTGAGTCAAGTTGTACCAAACACATATGTCTGGGTGAGATTTTCCCCATGGTAGTCAATTTTCATGTGGACTTGAGTGAACTGGTACTTGACCTGTGGAATGAGCTTACTGACACTCTGGCAAAAAAACCCTCCAAGTTGCTTTTAGTCAGAAAAATGTTTTTGTATTCATCAGTGTAAAACTAGATTAAGTGTAAGTCTTGTGGGCTGCTTCTTTCACCTTCTTCACTTCTTCACTGATTTGTATTATTCTTCTGCTACCTGCTGCTGTTGTTCATTAACTTGTTGAGCTGTGACTATATTGAAGTATGCCTGCCTTATTCACTACCAACTTATTAGGACTTTGGAAGATTTTTAGGAATGTTCTGTAGCAGTGGTTGCTAACTTTATAATGGAGTGATGACAGCTAATGTAGAGAAACTTTTTTTTTCCCAAATCTATGGAATTGCCCAAAGACCAGATTTATCTGAAGAATGTGGGGATAGACTAATGATGTGAGTTTGAGGCTGGATTAGTCTTGCATTTCCAGTGTATCTATAAGAGAGTGAGGGAGGAATAAAGGGAGCTGATAACTCTTAAAATACTTAGGACTTTACTTTGAACTAAAAGTAATTGCTTGACACCTATTGGTTACTAGAAGGGTGCTCACTACCTTTGAAGAAATTATGTTGAAGCATTATTAAAGAATGGTGTCTTTTGGTGTTTGTTTAGTGTGTGTAGCAGCATTAGACAAAATCTCACATCTTGATCAGATGCTTGAGAGTGTATAAGCGTATTAAAAAAAAAAAGTTTCTTGGTTTCTTGTGACTCAACATATGCGGTTGAAAGAGGTTTGCCTTTAGCAGTGAATCTGAGCTACAGGATTACCCAAGTCCAAACTGAACCTGCAGAAATCTGAGAACAGAAGTGTGTTCCTACTATATCTCTATTAAAAGGCTTTTTAAAACATGTTAGAGTTTAAAAGGGAGGTCTTGTTTGCACAGCTGAAAAAGGCTTTACCTGAAGTTGGTAATGTGCATTGCACAACAGTATGGTTAATTACCAAGGGTGGTGTTTCCCTCCATCTTGGAGACTTATTACTAACTGCAAGGAAGATGGAAAAACAGTTAAGATACTATTATTCAAGGAACTTGATGTTACTTTGTTTTAAGGCAAAGGCATTCTTGATGCAGTGCAGCTGTAATGAGTGGTGCTGCTAACATCTCTGCTGTTGGCAGCAAGATCATTTATGACTTCTATCATTAGAATATCCCAATGCAGAAAGCTGCTCTTTAATCAGCCCATCTGCACAACTGTTTTGAGGGAAAGCAGATTCTGGGATGTGGCTTAAGTAAGGCAGGCTCATCCCAAATCTTTAGAAACAATTCAAAAGAAGTAGTGTCTGTATTCAGATAGGATACAGATGTGATCCCATACATAGCCGTGTTTAACTCTGTTTCTTGACATTTCTTATCTACCCCCCGTACACGTTCTACCTCTCAAATGGCATGAGACATCACTCTGTAGTTGTAATGAGAGTAATGAAATACTTTTAGCTTACTCCTGGTCCTTGATGAGGTATACTATTAGGACTTTATCTGAATAGAAAGTGCAAAACAAATCTGAAATGTAATGAACAATTTTTAAAATGAAGGAGAGATGGGTATTACACAAATTGCATTACCATTGCTAGTATGGGGTGCTGAAGGTGTTCCAGGGGCTTCCATGACAGGTATGCTGTTTACCTGAAGTTACTTGCACTGTAACTTAGACATAGTTGAACTATAAGTATCTGTAAGGTATGTAAGCAAGGTGGCAGATATAAAAAGGGATTTACAGAGTTGCTGTGTAACCTTCCTTCACTTTGATTATCTCACTGTTTGGCTTTTTTCTTTATGTCTATGGGAGAAGTAAGAGTTTTAAGTCTCTCTGATTCTCAAGAAAGCAGTTGCGGAATGTGTGTCAAATGTGCAGCCACTTACGCGGAGAGGTGGTTTCAAATGCGGCATGAATACAAACATAAAAAGTAGGGGCTCCAATTTTTATTTCTTGAGGTAAGCTTCTTAGTACCACATCTTTTTGTGCATTGTATCTTACTCAGAACATGCTTATGCTAAAGGATGGTGTGGCATTCCTTGTAGAAGTGATGAAGGCTTTTAGAGTAGTTGCATCACTGAATATAATTCCTTGTTCTGGTATAGCTTATTCCTGCTTAGGAAGACAAACTAGGTGGGTGTAAGTCACCCACAACCACGCAGAAAGATATGCTGCTACTCATTTAGTGAAGAATATTTCTACCTGAAAGTTGGTGGAACTTCTAAGTGAAGACCAATCCTACCGTTTGCTCCATTTGGGTGGGGGGAATCTTTTAAGGAAGAAAGGTAATTCTTTGGTCACATGTTACATTTCATTTCAATGATTTAGATGCTAACCAAGACTCCTTGGGCCTTTAGTGGCCTTCTGTAAATAAAACATAGCTGCTAGAAGAATCAGAAATACAGTCAAGACCCGGTGTGGTCTGTCTGTAATTACTTCTTTCAGATCCTTAACTGTTCCTTATCAGAAAAGATAAGTGATTTTCTTTTATTATAGTTATAACCTTAAAAACATGAATGCAGCTGATGCAGACATTGCATTATATTCTGCAGAAAACCTGAAATAACAATGTTGAGTTGTGACATGTTTCATTAGCAGTGGGGTCCTCAACTCTCAGATATAACGCAGAAGTCTAAATTCTAATAACTGCTTCCTTGCTGATTAATTTTAAATAGCTAACTTGCTATCATTTCTTCCAAAAATAATCCTGAGTGGAGTCATGAATACCTTAGCTGCCTGCGTCTCCATCTTCCCTCAAAATTATGTTGTGTCTTAATCCAAACCAGTGTATCATCCATATAGCTAAGCTTGAAATTTATGCTTGTATGCAGGGGAAAAGTATGGTCAGAGCAAGCTTGAGGCATAGAAGAAACATGAGCTGTAGCTTTGAGACTTTCCCTTCTTTAGCTGCATGTGAACTGCAAGGCACAGGTAACTGAGCTCATGTTTAGGTGGTTCTAAGTGTCATTCACAATTACCAGGTCTTCTTGCTCTTCTAATGATCACTACGTTCGCTCCGACACTGAAACCACATTCTGTGTGCATGTATCCATATAAACACATCTAGTCAGCTTTTGCAACTTGGCTTACAAGGGTGACTTCAGCTTCTGTGCAGTTCGGTCCTAGAAGATGCATGTTCAATGTGCTGTTGTAAAGACCTTAACAGAATTATTGCTGATGGGCATAGCAAGAAGCATGAGTTTTGGGAGAAGCACAGAGAAGTAGACATTCTGAAGGCCTAGTAACAGAGGGAAGGAAGCAGATACTTCTGCCTATTTAAAAAAAACAAATGAAACTTTTTTTTTAAAAGTGAAGGCTACATGCTGTGTAAAGAGTGCAGTTGTCAGAAGGAACTCGTTCTGGGGCTCTTTAGCTGTGGCTAAATGCCTTGCTTTTGCAATGTCTTTAAGAACTGGGAATGAAAGGTGCCTGGGAGGCACTGTGTCAATGGTGATTGGCATCTTTATATGGACTGTGGGTAAAACATATGAGGAGATGTTTTCAGATTATTAACAATAAAGTTATTGTTACATAGAATATTTTGTGCAATGGGATGGTATTTGGATTCAGCGGGAGCTGAAGCAATCCCATCTTCTGCTATTAATCAAGATGGCTTTCAGCCTGGCAAACTGTTGAAACAATCCATCTAGCCAGTCTGTCCTCTGAGCACCCTCAGAAGATGAGCCTGGGAGTTAACAGGCGTAGTTCTACTGGACAGCAAAGACTATGGATTAAAAATATTTGTATTATGACACATTTTCTCCCTTTCCTCCTTCCCTGCACATGTGTACACACAGTCTCTAACTTCCCAAGTTTTGTAGGCAATAAATTACCTGTATTTTTCCACTAGCAAGCCACATCATCAAGGCTCTCCTCACTGACACTTCCTCCATTTTAGAGACTCTAATTTCTTTTCTCTCGGGTGATAGAACTGGTAGATGTGTAATTGAACTCAGAATAATTGTTTCCAACTTGCACATGATTGTTGCTCTTTATTTCTGACCAAATAAAGTTTTGTGCTCTCAAATGCTTTTTTTAACTGGAGTAGTTAATATAACTACTTCTATTTATAGGTAATGTAATGCTTCATGTGTATTGTTTGCATTAAGTAAAACCTCTGCTTGCTTTTTGCAAGTACCAGCCCAGTGGGACTGGAGTCCCTCTGGAGCAATAGCATCTGTTTTCTAGGTCTTGTCTGTTTACAATATGATCTCTGACTGAGTTTGGGACTTAACCTGGTTAAACATTGTGTTTGTGTTCACCTGGTCATTTTCCTAATCCTGGTGGGCTTTGGGGGAAAGAGTGTTAAGAATTTGCCTTGGAAGGCGCAATGAAGCTTTTGAGATCCTCAGATAAGGAAAGCTGAAGAGAGTTGTATGTATAGCTTATTCCAGCTGTTTGTGGTATGCTGTTCAGTTATTGGTGTCTTAAATATATCGAGAAAGACCAGAGCTCTTCAGTCTCTTTCAGTTTGCAGACCCCCTACAGACTTCCCACTGGAGATGTTAAATCCTTGTACAGTAAATTTAAGACTGACAGCTTTGTGTTTCTTAATTCTTTTTCCCAGAACTTTAAGTAGTAATTCAGGGACTTCTGAGGCCTGTAGGCTGTAAGTTGAAAATCACTAGTTTAGCAAGTTCCACCACAAAATTGGAAAACACTATTCTTTCAGTTCTGGACCATCATGTTGCTCTGAAATAGCAGTAAACCCAAGACTTTTTTAATTTAAAAAAAAAAAACCAAAAACAAGTAGATCCAATTGCTTATCCTCAGGCAAGTCCTTAATGAATAAATGAATGAAAGCAGCTTATACAAATGTCAGCAACGACTTTTAGTCTGGATACTTAAATAGCAGAAACTTCTGAAGTAATCAGTGTATGCTTTTATTGCATCTTTTTACCAAGTTAAATGCTTTAGTCGTTTGGTAGCGAGGAAGTCCTGGCACAGCCGAGAATGTGCTCTTCTCATAGTCTTAGCAGAGCTCCCTCTTGTGAGACCAAGAAGCTCACCCAATATTCTTTGGCGGTGTCCCAAACCAGCATGCTAAGGTGTGAACTTTGATCTCTTATGATACTGGCTCTGACTCAGATAAGTTGATAGCCAAAGCAGGCTGGAAGATATGGAGAGAAAGAGGGACAAAGATGAGATGCAGACAAAAGAATAATCATGCTTGTGGAAGCAGGACTAAACCCTGCCTGATACTTGTCAGCCCACAATTCCTGCTTTTTTTATTTTACCAGTAGTTGTTGACTCTTTCTTCATGTTATCCTATAATGTCATTGAGATGCTTCAGTCCTGGGCTGGTTTGTAGTATATTCATAAACTGAAATAGGAACTTCTGGCACTTTTTTGCTTTGTTCTCCTAAAAGTCCTTCTTTATATAAGAAGAGAGGAGTGGCACTTCTGACATGGTATTGATGAAACTGTATAGTTGGTGTTCAACTGAGGAGTTTTGGCGCTTGATCACACATTAATGTAATTTAACTTCCTTGAATATTCCTGTTCAAGCAGAGGTAGTATTTATAGTGCTTTTTGTAATTTTGGTTCTTGGTTCTTGTTTATTGGCTTGGTTCTCTAACTTAGCAGTGTGAGCATTTTTGGCAGAGAGGAACTAGAAGTTTACATGTAGATATTTTAATAAGGCACCTAAGCTTTCTTTCTGCCTTTTGTTTTTAAAGGCAGAAAAATAATACTTCCAACTTCTTTATTCATGTTTAGAGGCCTGTCAACCTGTGATGTGAGGGTGACTTTTTCCCTTGCTCAGGGTGATCCACTCGTAGCAGTGGCAAGTCCTGTCCCAGCCCTTTGAGATGCAGTATATGAGTCCATGCTAGATAAGTATGTTTGCCTTTCTTAACTGTTGCTGCACGTAGTCCAGCATACTACAAAAATGCAAATGCTTTAGGCTATACTGCCTGAAGCAGTTCTGGACTCGTGCTTTCAGTCTACCAGCATGCAGTCAGCTGCTGTGCTAACTGTTTAAACATATAGTAAAACTTTTGTTAATTTCTGTCACTGAACTTGATGCTTTGTAGGGCAAGGCTGTGAGGTTTTTCTGGGTGGTGTACTTTGTAATGTGCCAGAAGCATTGTAGCACCTGCTTCTCCATTCTAGGTCTCTAGCAAATTCCAGGTCTCCTTAGTATTATGTGCATTGCCTCTACATGTTATTTTGAAGGAAAAAAAAAGATGTATTTATGGTCACTTTTTATGTTTCTGGGGTAGGTTAGCACACTAGGTGTTAATTTATTCGAGAGACTGGTATACCACAGTAGAGGAATCCTATTGAGCTCTTTTTTCAGTCCTGTGAGTTGTTTCATCTGTCCCAGAGCAAAGCATATAGATAATTGTCTTGCAAGATTTTGCTTCAGTACAAGACTGACAGCTGACTTTGAGCAGTTGAGTGCTTTTGAGCACTCAACAGCAAATTCATTATCTGTATCTATAGCACTGTGGAGAAATATAGCTTGCAGGAAGTAATAGCAACCTGTCTTTTGATGGTAAGTTTTCTTATTTGTGTATTGTGGTGTTTGGGACAATGGGGTGGTGGAAGAGGTAGAAGAATCTCATGCTATTGGCACATTTTAATGAAGTATGCATATTCAGAGTTAAATTCACTCGTGATCTTGTTGTGTGAAGAATATTGTTTTGTTCTTGGAGAACCCTTTGTGGAACTTTGTTTTGACTTTCCTTTGTCACTGTCTGCATTCCACCCTCTGTTTTGCTCTCCAGTTATAAGCAGACTTTGACATACCCTCTGTCTTGGGTTCATTGACAATAACTGAGAAATCTCAAATGGTATCAATTTACCTAAAAAACTGGATCTCTAGAACGGCACTGGTGACAAAAGTGCAGAGCTGAAAGTACTTCACTAAATTTTGCTGGTAAAGATCGCTTCTGCATGTTGCCAGAAAAAGGGTAGATTAATTTTCTTGTGATAGACTACAAAATAATTATTAAAGCACCTGGAGTTGAGAGCCTGAGTATGTGTTCAGCAGTCCTATCACCATTGCTATAACCAGTTTTGTCATCATTAGGTAGGCAGGAGTACAAGTACAAGGTGTGTGTAGTGTTCCCATGGCCCTGTCAGGCAAAGGTATGTACACAGGAGTTGGCTACTATTTGAACTACCTTTGCAGAAAACTTGTACAATGAAGCTATTTGCTCTTGAGACTCAAATGTTTGCCTGTGCTGATGGGAAGTAAAGCAGGCCTTGTCTGTGCATGTGCTGTTTGGTGGCAGCAGTCACCTGACTGATCTGCAGATGTGCTGCCTGGCTGGTCTGAGCAGAAGGAGCACCGAACCCCTACCGCTGCCATTGCCCACCAAAATGATACTGAGCGTGAAACAGAGTTGATATGTGTGTGTTTGGACATTTGGAACAGAGGAGAAGGGGAAGCTAAGGGGACATTTTCCACAAACCTGTAGGAAATGAGGCTCTGAGAGTTGTGGTTTGCTGTACAGTGTTAGATTTCAATGTAGATGTTCAAGAATTCTAGAATAAAGCTATGTATGGGCGTGGACAGACTTTAGACTTTTTTCTGTGGATTCTGGAGGCCTACCTTTTAAGGTTGAAAAACTCTAAATTAGGTAGATTTTTCTCAGTTTCTCTACAGAAGCTCTAAGTTCTTTCAAAATATGTGTCAAATGCATTGTTGCACGGGTAATAATCAACAGTGGTTACATTCTTCATGGGGAATTTTTCCTATCAGAATGTGGCTGGGGTTGTTAAGTGTCTGAGAGATTACCTTGTGCTCTTCCGCATATGGTGATTCTTTGCTTTGTAACTACAACATAGACTTTCCTTCTGTCTTAAGGTGTTCTCTCTTATTGTGCTACCAAGAGGGGGAAGATACTTTGCTAGAAGAGTGTGTTAGCAGCAGATAATACTTTTGCAGCAGAAAGATGTTTTAGGGCTTTTCTACACAAGAGTTATTGAAGGGGGGGGTGGAAATCATGTGAATTTAAAGACAAATCATCCTTTTGAAATAACTCAGAGCAGATGAGATCATCAGACTTGCAAAAATAAGGTGGCCCTCCAGCTTTTCAGCTGCTTGTCATGGGTTCAGGAGAAATGACTCTAATCCTAAAATATAACCCTGTCTTCATTGTAGGCTTCTACCAGAGCAAGGTCATTCATTGTTCGTCCTTAATTTCTGTCTTTCCTCAAGGTGCAGTTTTAATGTTTCTCTATTTGAAAGGTCAGAAGTTAGTGGCTTACTCATTGTTTTGTTCAGCAGTGAATGCTTCAGCTGATACTTGTCTAGAATGACCAGGCTGGTTGTGAATTGCTAATGAGCTGATTTAAAAAGTTGAAAGCACTTAATAGAATTCAAGTCTTGCTTTTGTTTTTCATTTGTGCTTCATAACAGGTAAATTATGAGGTCTAAAAGAGTTTCTTAAATTATTTTTGTGTGTATATTTTCATTATTCACAAATGAAAATATTTAAGTTCTTCCTCCTCCTTCCTTGCTAGTCTTACTAGAGATTCTACATTTTTCTTGGAAGTAATTTATTATGAAAATGAACACCAAGAAAGCTGGTCAATATATTCCAGGCATTTCTATTAACATTAATTTTAAAATGTTAATTTTAAGTTAACTTCAAAACCTGTTAATGAAATAGCTGTAAATGGCTAACTAAAATTCCTTCTACTTAGCAGAGAAAATGAAAGTTTACAGGTTATTCAGATGTTACCTTTTAATACATTTCCTTACACCATGGACTTCTAATCTAGACAACTATAAAATTTTAACCTGTAGACAATATAAACAAACAGGAGAAACTTAAACCAAACTAACAAAACTCTCAGCATTTCATCATCAGTGACTATGAGCTGCTGCCTCTTCCCCCTGTGCTTGGTATTCATCTTGATTAATACAGATCAGTGCAGGGAATTCGGTGGGGAACTGTTAACATCCATGTAGAGCCAATTAAAATGTTTTATAAATAGAAGGTATACATTAAATAACAGAAATTTGGCTTGACTTGTACTATATGGGTTATAGAACAAATGAAAAATGACAGGCTTTGTTTGCCACAGTGCATATAGTAGCCATTTTATGCCTTATAAAGTTGTTATTTCTATTCTGATTTGATAGCATTTTATATTGATCACCAGTCTACACAACTATGTTATTGCTAAGTGCAAGCATTTAGAATTCTTAAGGGGGGAATCTCCAGATTCATTAACAGAAACCCTTGCCCTTTATTTCAATGTTAAAGAAATTCAGAATACAGTTTTTAAGTTTGGAGTTTACTTTGTCATGTTTAAGACCACTTCTAGAAAACGTTTCTGGTCTTCAGAAGTGTAAATGAATTTTGAGGGGTGTTTTGTGGTTTTCGGTTTTGTTTTTGCAATGAAATGAAGAAGGTTTACCATGCCTATTACCCAAAGTACAAGGCAGATGATCACTAGGAAAAACAATCTTGTGACAGCAGTGACTCCAGTGAACTTGAATATAGAACAATAATATTTGATAACATCAAGACATGTCTCCATCTTCATACATTTTTCTGATTCAACAGATCAATTGAAAGTGTTTCTATCTTTGTTATATCCTTGCTTGCTGCAGCCACTAGGATGCTTAAGGCTGAATTTTTTTTATTGAAGAAATATCTGTAGTGTTTCTTTGTGTGCCTGCAATCACTTATTTTTTGATTTAGTTTTCTGTAGCTGGGGCGGGTTTCACCTAGAGCAAAAATGAAAAGCGTTATGCTTTCTTTCTCTAAACCAAATGCCTTGAGGATTTCATTTCCTGAACTACTTCAAAAATATGTTTATTATTTCACAAGACAAAAGCAAGGATGTTATCACTTAGTCCTGACACGGAATTGTCTGAGCGAGTCAGAGTACAGGGATGCACCACAGATCATGACCTGTAATTCTCATTTCTCAGTAATTTCAAACTGTTCTTGAGTACCGTATCCATACATCCCTAGCAACATGGCCACTCAGCTCTTTAACACCTCTTTCCCCATGTAATCTTAGTCATTGCTGCCTTTCGCAGATGAGGTCGTCTACTTTTCATCATTGTCTATCTAGAAGTTGTTCTTTAGCTTAAATAATAACATACTTAACAGATTGTAGTTTTTCTTCCAAATTCCTTTTGATATTCAATAATTTTATATTAGAAAATGGAGAGAGAATGATTTTTCTGAAATACTTATTTACTTCCTGCCACTACCGCAGCAGTTTATCATGTAGAATGCAAAAAGGAGCTGAAGGAAAGAAAATGCTTTTGGGTAAGCATGGGGTCTCTGTTAATTTAGTAGTAATTCTCATTTAGATCTGGGTGTAACTCTGACTGCTCAGCTGTTGTACAGAATAGGATTACCTGGTGTTGCTTGCATCAGAATTCAGAGATCCTCAGACTTCTTTTTTTTGTGCCTATTTATGGTCTTCCCAGTTTTGAGAATTATTTGTGTCGCAGCCTTCTGAGAGAACACACTTCCTGTGGGTACACTCTTACCAAGAACATACAGAGGAGATGCGGGGAGCAGAGCAAGGACTGTATTCAGGAGGTGTCTGAAGCAGGGTTTGAGGAATGGAGTGGCATGGCTGAGGTTTTTTTATGGAGGAAATAAGCAGGAGAAGTTAACAGGATCCTCTTTTCTTTTTTTTTTTTGTCAGGAGCTGCTGTGCTGAGTTACTGTTCCTCAGTGAGGGCTTGAGATGAGGCAGTTTTATTTGGAGAGTGGGGAGTCTTTGTGGTGTTACCAGCAACTGCTTTTGTCTCAGAAGACTTCATCATCTGTCTGCTGTTGCAGAACTCATGGCACTTCTATGTTCAAACAGGTCTGAAAACACTGGGGTTTAAGATGGAGTTGCAATGTAGACTGTTAAAGCAGTGGCCTGTGAATGTTCTTCTGAGCAAGCAGCAGTGACCCAGCTCTAGATCAGGCTTGAAACAACTGGGTTTCCAGCAGTTTTATTTATTCTTTCCTAAACAAAGCCAGCTGTTAATCACTGTATTTAGTCTTTGTGTATGTATAAGCATGTAGATGTATAAAAAAAATGCATATGTACATTCACATGTGCACCTCTATCTCTTTTTTAAGAGTAAAACAGGTTCACAGAAGATTAAAAAATAGGAAACAATTAATTTTGGTGAAACTGGGAAAGATTAGATATGAAACAGTGAGGAGGAGATCTATTCCAAATATCAAATTAGAGGAATGAACAACAGAGGAGGAGATCTATTCCAAATATCAAATTAGAGGAATGAACAACAGAGGTGGAGGGAGAGGATATAGTAGAGTAATATAATTGCACTAAGGAATAGTTTTATTTTGTCTCTTTAGTACTACTAACAACTTCTCGTGCGTCCAGGAGGTGTACTTGCTATGTGTAGGAGTTGGGGGGGCCTCTGACTGAGGGAAGGGTGTCAAGAGGGGAACTTTTCTCTCAAATAATCAACAGATAAAAAGTGCAAGAACAACCATGTTGAAGTTGTGGTTCTTTAGTGTGTGATACTTGGTAGATGGGGGCTATACATGGCATCTTGTAGTGGTAGAAGGCAAATATAAAATAGGAATGTTTTTTAATACTGATTTGATCCAACTGCAGAGGAAACATTGCTTGGATGTATGTTTAGCATCTTTGATGTTTTTTGTCTTTCATGCCAGCTCTATGTGGCCACTGAAGCCATCCTCATCGCATTGGTGGGTGCAACTCCTCCCTACCACTGGGATCTCCAAGAGCTGTCAGTTAATCAGAGCCATAGCAACCAGTCAGCGAGTGAGCAGAGAGCTTTTGGGGAATGGCTTCTGACCGCCAATGGCAGTGAGGTGCATAAACACGTACACTTCAGCAGCAGCTTCACATCAATAGTCTCTGAGGTAAGTCTGAAATGTGCTTCGCTGCCTCGTGTGTGAGTAGTAAATCTTACTGGGTCAGTTGCAGGGTGCTGGTTGTACTGTTTCTTTCTTCCATACCAATGCATGTTTTGAGGAAACAGGTGCTACCTCCAGGTAGAGAACAGGTAATCTATTCATATCTTTACTGGCAACAAAAACTAGCCTTATTTTGCTATGCAGATCTTGACCAAAGTTCTGCTCCAAAACTTCCCACCTTTTCCATGTGGAAGTTATGTATTGGATCCTGTACGCTGGTTCCACAATTGAGCTGGAATCATGCCATTCATTGTATTCATGTGCTCAAAATCCTTTATGGACCCTGAGCTCTTTCTGGCCACCTCTTGTGATTCCCTTGCTAAGGTCAAATACGTGTGGTGCATCCATCATGCAGCTAGCAAGCAGTGGAGGAACTGGAGAGGAAGTGGCTTCTGCAGTCTTTGCAGCTCCAGATATGAGGGAAGACATGGGCAGTGGGGAGTCAGGTGGACAATGCAACTGCCCCCATTCTATCCCAAAACAAGCTTTAGCTTTATTGGTGTAGCCTCTGTGTTTTCTAAGTGTCGTTTTTCATGGTCTAGCCACAGTCCCTACAGAAATGATTCCAGACTCTGCGCTGTGTGTGCAACACCTGCCCTTCCTGGGGCTTTCAGTATCTGTTAACGTCAAATTGTTCTGCGCAAGAGCCTTATCTGAGTGCATCTGTTACAAGACCTGAGTTTAGAGCTGTACAGTTGAGTCAAGTGTCGTACCGCTTGATAATTCATGGCTATTGTCCAGAGGTATTAATGCTATCTGAATTAGTCCGGTAAAGCACTTAATTTTATTGGTTATGAGCATATTAATAAAAACTGCGAGCTTTGGAATAGTACCAAGCAGTTGTGTACAACAGGCATTGCTTCTTATTCTGGTAATAAAGAGGATACGAGTACTTATGCCACTATTTAAATTAAAATCCTAATGGTCGGTGGATTTTTTTAAGCATTATTTAAAGCTCAGTAAGGTTTTCAAACTTTCTCTGGGCTGTTTCTTTTTTGCTTTTTAATTTATCCAAGAATCTTTTATTCTTTTAAACTTGACGAGTCAGACATGTTTGTGGAGCCCAGCAGTGTTTTAGGACATAAATTTTATAAAGATTCTTATGCATTTTAGTTGCATAAATAAGAAATGCAGGTAAAGAACAAAGTTTACTTTAAAAATACAAAACTAAAAAAGAAAAAAATCCCAAGGCAACTTGTGTGGATTCTGCTTTGTAGTTCTTTAACATACTTCTCAGTAAAGGCCCATGTGTATAAAATCTTGTTACCTGTCCCATTTCCCACTGTTTAAATACATTTTTTTCAAAATTTGTTAGCTGGATATGTGGTATGTTTGGAAGTTATGTGCTAAATACAAAGATTTTAGTGAGATTGCACTTATTTGGGGGATATCTTATCACTATCTAATTTCATTACTGATGTGTAAAGAAGCTTTTTCTACATTTGAGGAAGATGTTTTTAATGCTTATCTTGTGGCATCACTTAGTAATAACGTGACCATTGCAACTTTACACGGAAAAATATTCTGATGTGAAAAGCTTGATTTATGAATATCAAGCATCTATATGTAACATGTTTTATGTAGAAGAGAAAAGCCTTGATCCCTTTAAAGGGCTTCTTAGCTGTTGAGATTAATTTGCAGAACAAATCTTGCTTTGCAACCAAATTATCCCTTAATCCCTGAATGATTCAGAAAGCATCTAATGTCGCTGAGTTTCAGTGTTGGCAGCTTTTTTAATTTTTATACCAAAAGTTAGGGCATGATTCTTGTAGCTCTAAAACAAACTGACCGTGTTATTTCAAGATAAAATTAATCTCATATGCTATTATTATACAAATGTATTTTTGTAGGAATTGTTTTTAAAATCTAGAGAAGCCTCAAAAGCTGATTTGTGGTCACATGGTTAGTTTTAGAATTGAATTTTGTTAGTCTTGATGCTTTATGGGCACATTACCTACTGTATCAGTAAACACCTCACCATTAAAGTGACAATTCAAAATGAAGCATATACTGAGAGTAAGCAAGTTATTTTCTTGGAGCTTCTGAATGATTTTGTTTTGTTAGCTCCCTAATCTTGGTGAGGTTTAATTGCATGGCTCTGTTCTCATGGTGAGGTAGTTTATAACTGAGCTTTGAAATAATATAAGCTTTGCTAGGAAGGATATCTAATGGGATTTTGGTAGAGGAAGAGACGATTATGAGGAGAAGATTAGAGTGTTATTGCAGGGATAACGACATAATCACCAGCTTACCAGTACAGGAAGAAAAGCTGGGTGTCACTAAAAGGAAGCATTATCTCAAGATGCAAGAGGAGTAGAAAATTAAAGAACACAAGATGTGGAGTTTTTAGAATACAAAAGGAAATAACTTTTGAACAGTGAGAGCGTGGCATATTTTCATTCTACAGTTTTGTGGGGGAAAGAATTTCCTGTCAGGTTCAACCTGAGACATTAAGTCTGTAAGAAGCAAACATAGGAAGATCAGGTTTGTATTTGGAATTGAGAAGAACTGGAAATGACACAAAGTCCACTGTAAAAAAGATGAGTATTTGCAATACCAGAAAACCTGTCTAATGCTACCACGGTGTTTCTCAGTGACAAGACAGTTCATAAGGAGGAGTATATGCCAGATTATCTTTGGACATAAACCACAATTTTTATTTTTGCATAGTGTGCCTACACACTGTGGTGACATATGTCAAGAGGTAGGACTGAGTCTGTTTAAGCTAATAGATTTATGTGAGAAAAGGCAATAAAAGGGAGAGTGGGAGAAGGCTGCAAAAATTACAGTATTCTTTGAGGGATCTGTCCTTGATTTCAAAATCAAAGACTGCACGTGATTTGGGGGAACTGTGCAATTGGTTAGTACCACCCGGTGAGTCTGAGACAGCAGTTGTGTTTTGGTGACTATCTGATGACTGACTGAATGTGATGCTCAAGAGACTTATGCAAAGTTTCATCTTCCTTAAAGTATGTGTCATCCCTCCTCCAACTATTACCTGTTGGTGAACTGCTGAACTGTTTGGATTCTGGTTAATTCGCCTTTTTTTTTTTTCCCCCTCCATCCAGTGGTTTTTAATTGGCAACACATCGTACAAAGTCAGTGCTGCCAGTTCTTCCTACTTCAGTGGTGTGTTTGTTGGAGCAATCTCCTTTGGCCAGCTCTCAGATCGCTTCGGGAGGAAGAAAGTCTATCTCACAGGTAACCATTGCCACCTAACAAAATGAATGAAGTGGAGGTGTTGTGTCTCTGAAGATCAGTGGCAAGAGCCCAGTTTCTGCTGAGAGCTTGATACGCCGCAGTGAATCATGTGCTGTGATTTTTATTTTTTTGTTTTGTCCTTCCACTATACTTCAGGAATATAAGTAGGGACAAGAAATTAGTATTTGACTATTCAGTCACCATCTGAATATCTGAGAGGTGTTCTGGATTTAGGAATCATACCATAAGGGCTTACACTCATGCATGTCATGCTCATGGGATATCCATATGTTGCAATTTATATTTCTAGTAATTTGTTAGCAATGTTCTTACATGTATAACCTGCTCAGAATTTGTTGCACCTTTTATCTCCTGTCAGCATGACTTAATTTGTGTGTATTTGTGATCCTCATTGTGTTTTAAAGCTCATAAGCTTTTTCACTGTCCCCAGATCAAAGAACATTTGGAACTTCATGTTTTGTGTATGTATTTATAAAGTTGTGTGTTGATGGATGAGCATGTAGAATTAAAAAACAAATTTTTTTTTAAAGGAACAGCCTCATTCAAAGCAGATAAAGGTGGGCCTGCTATGCAGTGCAAACTCCCCATGTACTGTCCCCTGGTAATGTTTCTCTTCTCTAGTTTGTATAGACTACTTTCCAAGAATGAGGGGAGATATTTGGTCATATATTTAATCTGTGGCTTCTGTATGGGGATAAATATCAAGCCATCTTAACTGGAGCCAGACAGTAGTTCTGAGTATATGAAAAAGTTGTCTGCCGTGAACTGAATTTGAAGGCTTAGTACTGCAAATTATGTATCAGAAACCACTCCTTTTGTGTCCCCCCTTTATGATACTGACTTTAGGTACTTAAATTTCTGCCCAAACCTGTGCTGTAGTTGTTGATTGTGATTACTTAGGACAGATGCCACTGAACATCAAGTAAAGATACTGATAAATGCTTCTGTTTTAATTTAGGTACTCTTCTGAAATGAAACCTTTTGCCTTGTTTTCCAGGTTTTGCTCTTGACATCTTGTTTGCCATTGCAAATGGATTCTCACCCTCATATGAATTCTTTGCCATCTCTCGCTTCTTGGTAGGGATGATGAATGGTGGGATGTCACTGGTGGCCTTTGTTCTACTGAATGAGTGTGTGGGTACTGCCTACTGGGCATTAGCAGGTAAAGTTTGAGTGCCAGTGTCTTTATTATCAGAATTTGTAGATTTCAGTCACACACACTACTTGAGACACAGCAAAACTAACACCATAGCAGCTGCAAATTTAACTCTGCTTGAGCATCTGTGTGACCACAGCCTTTGAGCCCTGCTTTGTTTAATGTGAACCTTAGACAAGCACAGTAGATGACTTGGGGCCATTCAGATTTCTGCATCACTCAAGTTGACAAAGGTCCAGTTGAAACATCCCATGTGAATGTTACACAGCTAAATACTCATCCAAGGTTTGTGATAGCTGAGCTCTATCCATCAGAATTTTGGACTCTGCTAAACAGAGCTTAGTGTTTGTATGCTAAATAGCAATTCTTTCATTCTTGGCAGTTCTCAAAGAAATCAAAGTGTTTTTATGTAATGGGAAGATGAGACAACTGTTTTTTATATGTTAAAAAAAAAAGTTGTCCCATGTGGTAATCAACCTTAGAACAAAAGATACAGACACCCATAACTGTCTTGGTTGCTAGTGTTGAAGCTGTCCTTCAGGTATGATGCGTATAAATTGTACCATTAAAGCTCTGGGGCCTGACTTACCCAGTCTGTGACAAGTGCCAAGGAAGTGCTATACTGAGACTGTTTTAAAACAGGATATCTTACAAATCATGAGAGCTACAAATGAATACTATATATTTCTAAAAATACCAGTTTTCCAATGGTTTGTAGTATTTATTTTACACATAGAAAGCTGAAACATACTTATATTTGGAATTACAAGACTTAATTGTTTATGGGGCTTTGGACTTGTACTGATCTTTGCAATTAGATGTAATACTTTGGCCCTGCATGGGTGAAAGACAGAATATTCTTTGGTCAAATAGCTGTGGCTTTGCCTATATTGCTAAGTGAATTTTTCTTAATAAAGTGTTAGTTTCTGTCTCATCCCATGTGTTGAGGGTTAGTAATGTTCCTTAAAGGAGTGACAATGTTTTGTTTTGTTTTTAATTGTATGTTAGGATCTATTGGTGGCTTGTTCTTTGCTGTGGGAATTGCCCAGTATGCTTTATTAGGGTACTTCATTCGTTCCTGGAGGACTCTGGCTGTTGTGGTTAACCTGGAAGGAACAGTCGTCTTTCTTCTCTCTCTGTAAGTGTTTTCAAATGGAGTTTCATCAAGAAAGATGTCAAAAAATAAGAAAACAAACAAAAAAAAATGAACAAACCAAACTACTAAGTCAAGGTGCCTTTCTAGGATGGCATGAAATGGTGTGACTAAGGTATTTGTCTCAACCTCTACCACCCCATGTTCTGTGCTTTCTTTAAATAGCAGTGCTGCAGTATTTGAAAATGTAAGTGTACATTGTATTGTATATGCATTATTACTGTAGATGGGAACAGTCTCTACAGTGGTGTAGAAGCGCATCCTATTCTTCAACTGGTATATGTAGGTGATCTAAACTGTTGTCTGATATGCTACAAGACACTATATATACATGTTAAAAGATACAGAAATGTTTTTGCGGTTATGTGATAACATGATGTTTCTCTTATAATTGTGCTTATACAGAAGGAACAGCGTCAAAATTGCTTGCACGTACAGTCTTAAAGCTGACATGCAAAAGAAATGGGCAGCTTCCTTTTATTTTTCAAATGTGATTAGCAAAGAATAGGAAGAAGGCTTCTTTATTAAGATAGTAGGGGGTTTGTGTTTGTGGACTTCAGAACTGAAAGCTATAAGATGCAGTGTTCTCTTCTTTTCTTATATACTTCCTGACAGCAAAATCTCAGTAACTGAAAGAATAAAATAACTTTAGCTGCTGTTTAAACTTAAGGCTTTTTTCCTTCCAAATGTATTTAACTTCAGTAACTAACTTTTTGAATAAAGCTCTTTGCTAAAGAGTCAACACACCCTTTCAAAGGAAACATCAGAACTCAGGGAAAGGTCTTAGAGGCTATTCGTGAGGTGAAAGGCAGAGATGACACTTCTGATATTTCAAAACTTAGTGGTGTTTGGGGCCTTTGGAAAAAATTTTTAACTTTCAGATTGATATGTACAATTTTATGTGCTTTATGCTTGGGACTTCAGAGCTGTGCTCAGAGGCCTGTCTTCCTCTAAGAAAGGATTTTTTATTCCAAATTTCACACTGCCTCCTTCCCACATGACTTAAAAATTAGTCTGTGCAGAAAATACTACCACATTTTTTTAGCATGAGGAAGAAAACATGTTCCTTTCTAAGCTCTTTTCTTTTATAAAAGCACTGAATGACTTTCCTTTAAATTTAAAGCAAAAATGTCACTTCTGGTCAGAGGCAAAAATCTTAAAGCTTCTGGCAAAAGACTAAAGTTTAAATTAGTTCTGGGAATCTGAAAGTAATAGATTTGTTTTGTAGGCTGTGTTGGAGTTACAGACCTATCAAGTAAACAGTGCTCATGGGGAGCAAGAGCATGACCTATGTACAGCCTCTGCCTTCCTGTCTACAGGAGAGAATTTGGGAAAAAGTTGGAAAATGAGAAGTGGAAGACGAAGACAGCTAGTTGGTGTTACAAAAACATGCTGTGTTTCTTCTTGTAATGTGGTGCCTCCTTAATTCAGAAGTCTCTGAAGACAGGATCCTAATGATACTGTAACTTGTAGTGTGCATATATGTATGTGTGTATATATGTATATACTCAGTGTAATTTCTTGGTATCTAAATTACATATGGCTTATGTTCCCTTTCCTTTTGACATGCTTTGTCTCTGTTTCAGTAAGTGAATTTTATACATGAAGGGTTGTTTGAAAAATTCTTTTATACTGAAATGTATTTCAGCCTTATTTCTGTAAACAAGTCCAGCCTCGTAGAAAAGAAAAGCCTTAAAGCTGTCTGTGTATGTATGTGTGTTTCAGATTCATTCCAGAGTCCCCCCGCTGGCTCTATTCACAAGGCCGGCTGAATGAAGCAGAAGATGCCCTCTACCTCATTGCGAAGAGGAACCGCAAGCAGAAGTGCACTTTTTCATTAAAACTCCCAGCAGAGAGGAGCTCCAGAGAGGCTGGCAGCTTCTTGGATCTGTTCCGATATAAGATTCTCTTGGGACGCACCTTGATCATGATGTTTACCTGGTATGTGAACTACTTTGTAGGCCCAGCTGTGCTACTGTTACCTCTTTAAGTCTTTGAGAGAACATGTTGCTGAGAATTGGTTCATCCTGCAGATTGTACTTAGTCTCAGCCTGTATTATTAGGGTCACTATACCTAAAAAGGATCCTTGTATTATAGTATTTCCTTAGTGCATTTCTAACATGAGGCCATTTTTATGGTCTAGTTCTGAGGTGTTTTATCTTTGCATTTCTGTCATACTTTTTGAGTCTCAAAATAGTTGAGAACTACCTCTTCCTTTCTGACTCTCAAAGGCTGCTGAGATTAGTCATGCTGTCCTCCTCTTTGGCCAAGTGCTGTGTCAGTATGTTCAGTCACATGGATTATTCTTTGTTTTGTGTGTAAGGAGCCCATTAGCAGGTGGGTGGCCTACCTTGTCTAATGAGTGTGTTTATTTTCTTAAGAGAAAGTGCTGCCAGTGCTAGCAGTTTCTGTAGTAAGGAGCAGGAACCCATGATGCTACCTCTAATCACTAGCAGAAATTTAACTCCAAAAGTGCCTGTTTTGTTTCAGATAGCGCTGCTAGCCCTGAGGTCTTTTGCTGCTACTTTGAAATAAACCTTGTGTATGACATGGTATGTGAGTCCTCTGGCATTACTGTTCATACAGTTGCTTTTACAACGCATATATTTGGGGAAGATGCATTGATTAAGAAAAATCAAATGGCATTATTTTGTCAGCAGACAACACAGCTGTTTTCCTGTTGCTTTTCCAAATGCTTACTGTAGAATAGCTGATTTTTCTGTTCTTTAAATGAGAATTGCTGATTTCCTGCAGAATGAATTAGTGACCTGTTCCTTTCCTCTCTCTAAAGACAACAGCCAGTCAGGGTTACAAAAGAAAAGTAAAAAATCAGAATTAAAGAATGAATAAAACTGGACCAGAGTGTAGAAATTAAAAGAAGGCAGAAGTGTCATCTCAACTGTTTGAGAAAGGATTTACACACAATTGGAAAAGTATGGACAAAAGTGAAACCTGATAAAAACAAAAAACAAAGACATAATTTCTCAAGTCAAATAATAAGATCATATTAATTTTATTCTGGTTTATGCACATTCTTCTTAAGTGTAGTCTTAAATTTAACTGAGTAGTAAGTCAGGAATTGGGTCTGTGCAGAGACAAAATGGTTTCTTTACCTAGAAAGCATCATACACTTGTAGAGAAACATTTTAGACCTGTCTTCTGAAACACTAAATGTAGCTTATAGTGTATTGTGCCAGACCAGTGCTTTGATTTGGCAGGCAAAGCGGCAGCTCTGATTTTACTTTTTCTGTCTTTTGCAGGTTTGTGTGCAGCTTGGTTTACTATGGTCTTACCCTTAATGTGGGTGACTTAGGTGGAAGTATTTATGCCAATTTAGCCCTTTCAGGGTTGATAGAAATCCCAGCATACCCAATCTGTATTTACTTGATTAACCAAAAATGGTAAGTATGAAATTTGTTAACCCATTCAGGGTTTTGTTACAATTTTTCTCAAAGATAGGTTTCCTGTATATTGCATCTCCTAGCTTATATGTTGTGTGGGGCTTCCTGCTTCAATTTGAAAGTGCCATTGATATATCTTTATTTCAAATAAGTTTAATTTGTTCTCAGTAGCTCATTATTAATGAGCCATCTGAATTTGGCTCAGAGATGAGGCTGATGTACATCAGTCGAACCTAGCTGTGCTGACTCGATGCTAACACAAGATGGCGTTCTTCCCACCTCTGTCTCGTAACCCCTATTCTCACTGTTGTGTCAAAGCTGTTGCAACTAAACTCAGCTGAAGCTGTCGTGTGGTTTCGTGTAATAGTTGCTGTGTGCACTAGCATGTGAGCAGCGCTGTTGATTCAGATATTTAGCCTTTTCTTGAGCCATGATACTCTGGACAATGTCTTTCACTTTTTGTAGAATTCGCCTCCCAATCTCTTCTCTACATGTCTCCTGAGGAGCTTTACAAACGTGCACACACAGTGGGAAGCAAATCAAAATCCTAGAAACTGTCAGCCACTGCATAAAGACTTCTTGGTGCTCATTTTGTTAAGAGTGCGGTAGAAGCTTGTTTAAAAACAGTGTGAGAGGAAAAGTTTGTGGGAGCTGACACTCAGAATTTCCAACTGCAAATAAAGAGACAACGTGAATTTAGAGGACTCATTGCTCTGCAAACTACAGATCTAATGCAGAATAAAGCTTTGTTATCCTTGCACATCAGGTTTGGTCGGAAGCGAACATTGAGTGCATTTCTGTTCCTGGGAGGATTGGCTTGTCTTATTGTCATGTTTCTTCCTAAAAAGAAAGGTAAATATTTCCTTTTGTTTCTGGAGTATGTGGTAAAAATTGGTAAACACAGCATCCTACAGCCTAAGAATTTGATGCTTCCCAATAGATTAGGCTCATACCACATACGAGTCTCAATTTTTGAAGCCAGAGAAGCTAACTCACAAAAAGGATAAACAGCAACCTTCCTAAGACCTTAAGGAAAGCTTGTTAAAAAGGTTTGGATTTGAACTTTTGTCTTTGGATTCTGCCCTTTACTTCTGATCACATCAATCATTCCTTTCCAGTGTTTCTGACTTAATCCCAATGAATGATGTTTCTTGGGGTGTCTCCATTAGCTGAATGATATGTCAGTGTAAGTAGTACCCATGCAATTTGTATGTATCTCTCAAAGTGAAAGACCAATGTCAAAAGATCCTGAGAATTGAACCTTGGGGCAAGTTTCCATCTTTTCCTCACTGTTCTGTAATGTACAAGACTGGTGTGATTGTAGTATTGGTAATGTGGCCACATAACTTATAGTTCAGAAGACATTCTGAAAATCTTCTGAAGCAAGGGGTCTTTAAGAAATGAGATGAAATGTCTTTTTTGTAAAGACACAACGTTCATTTCTTCATTTTCAGATGTTTTTCAAAATGATAGAAACAAAATTGCAGTGTGAGCAATTTTCCTTTTAAAACTGGGTACATAAATTCATCTCAGCTTGTAAGATTTGTGGATGTGTAACACCTGTCATAAGGATTACACCTGTCAAAAAGATTAAACATTTATGATGAGAAAGTGCATAAGTTGCTCTAGATGGCAGTGAATCTAATAGGTAAAACTTTTTTAAAGGGGTGCAACTCAAGTTTCCAGAAGTATTCCAGATGCTAGAGCCCAAACACTCAGAGATATTCTGGGTAGGCTGGTACCAGTCATCAAGTAGTTTTTGCATATCAGTCCAAGTATAACATGTGAAAAGAAAGATATTTTCAAAGGATAGAACTGCAAGGAAATCAGCTGTGTGCTGAACTACCAAAGCCAGCCAGGAGCAAAGTGCCTTAGGAAGTGAAATGGCTAACTGGCCAGAAGCAAGCACCTGTCTCTACTGAGCATGGTTTGTTCAAAGCAGTAATGGTTTATGCTGTAGCCTTCCTTGGTAGGCATTTAACATGTGTTCTGATGTGCCTGGTATAAGTGAATAAGCACTGGCTGTTCGAACAAAACTGAACTGGATGGGATATTTGCTATGGTTCTTTACAGCATCTTCCTGTCTCTCGTTTTTCTTCCAAAGTAATGTTAGAAGCATGTTATCATACTGTGGAATTGACACTGAATAGGGCTCCTGTTACTAAAAAAAACTTGCTCACATTTGAAAAATGTATCCATTATTCTTTTCTTCAACTGACAGAACTAGTTTAGTATTTTATTAGTGGTAAACTCAGAAAATATTTAGTTTTAGTTTCAGCTCTTACTATGTTTATAGGATTTTTATCTTGCACTTCTAAATCCTTCTAAAGCAGGATTTCAATGCTTTAACGATGTCACTTATTGTAACACTGAGGACAAGGAAAGGAAAACTCAGTTCTCTTTTTTTTTCTGGTATTAAGAAATAGTTCCATTCTGTAGTGTCTGGGACTGTTCAGTCATTTAACCCAGTCTTTTTCTATTGGATTATATTTAATAGAATGGAAACAATTTTGGGCTAGTAGCAAGTCTGCCATGAATTTAAAATCTGTTTTTTCAGTGTGTTACACGGAGAGTTTTCATCTTTGTACAAATCTGATTGCACAGATAAAGGTAATCTGTAGACACAGAATAAAAATTATGCTGGATGATTTCTGCCATTGCTACTTAAAAGAAAGCTCCTTGGATTCTCTTGAGTTTTGAGAGTTCTCCTGAAGGTACAGATCACCTCTGACAAATACCATCCTTTAATAGAAAAATGCTTGGCTGTCATGGCAGATTCTTCAGTAGATTCCTTTTCACTCTATCCTGTTGTGTGATTGAAATTATTATGGAGATATATTTGAGTGCTCAAAAGCCTTACAAGGGTCACATTTTCTCTGTCAGATACTGGAGTGTTTGCAGTGGTGAATAGTCGCTCTCTGTCTTTGCTGGGGAAACTGACAATCAGTGCTGCATTTAACATTGTCTACATCTACACATCAGAACTTTATCCTACAGTGATCAGGTAACACAAGTTAATTTTAAGGTCTTCATTTTTTTGGTTCTCTTACTTGATCACCTTTTACTTCCCTCTTTTCTATTAACTATACCTCTTCATTTGAGATTTTCAGTTACATATAATGATTAACTGTAGTTTTATATGCTAAATTTCTTCCTTTATCCTCTTCTTGCTGCTTCTTCCCTCAAACTTGCAGTGTTCTCTTCAGACTAACCATATTCTTTATATAACAGTAAAATAGTCCTTTGGCTGCTTGATATGCTCACAGCCCTCTCTCCGCTAATGAGGATTACAATAGTATTGCTGGTATTTCTTTAATGAGTGATATCTGTAACTTTTTCAGTGCTTTATAAACCAGACCACTCTATTAAACATTCATACTTGCTTAACCAGCAACACTGAAGTCGGCTGGTCAATAAGCTTTGTAAAAGTAACTTGGTGCTTCATAGGCTGATGTAAGCAACAGTAAGGTTTCACTCACTAGAGGCAGAAATACTCCATACTTGTGCTGACAGAGCAGACAAAAGCATCTATCATATGGGTGCAATTTTTAATAGATATTTTAACCAGGTATTATTGCTGATCATCAGCCACCAGTGAAACTATACTGTGGTGTTTTTCACAGGTGGGCAAATCTGCTGATAAGTAGAATTTGGATAAAGGAATTTAGCCAAAGTTTCAGACAGACAAGATGCATTAACTGAAATGGCATTTTTTTGCCTCTATGTATATGTATGTTAGAAATTTGAACATGCAGGGGATTTTTGCTTCTCTAAGCACAAAGCATATGTTTTAATTCCTGTCTTGGGATGCTTTCAGTTACATTTGACTTTTCTTTGCCAGTTAATGTGGTTAGGGTCATGACTGAGTTGTGTTTTTTCCCTTGTTCAATGGCCCTTTTCAAAAGTCATAATTTCTCCTATGCAAATGTCACTGATTAATGATTTCTGTTTTCTTAGGAATGTTGGAATGGGTGCCTGCTCCATGTTTTCCCGTGTTGGTGGAATCATTGCTCCTTTCGTCCCTTCGTTGGTTTGTCTGAACTTCTCACTGTTATATATATTTTTGTTTTGTGGCTCTATCAGAGGCTTACAGAGGTGGGAATATTTTGGATAAATTATGTATATAAACTAAGATATGTAAATTGCATGTCTTAACAGTATCATGGTAGGCCAAAGGCATTGCGATATAATCTGTGTGATTAGACAAAAACTCAACATTATTTAGTTCAGAAGGTGTTTTAGCCCTGTAAGAATTTTGAGACTTAGCTAGTGGACTTTAGCAATATAGTAATTTCAGAATACCAAGATGGTGATACCCAATTTTAAACCCTAAGTGAGCAATAGCAAAAAACCCACATAGTTAAAAGATCTACTGCATCAAGATAAAGCATATGGGCTCAATATAATATATTTCTGAGAATAAATTAGCTTTACCATCAGTGCACTTCATTGAATATCCATGGATTATAATTATCAGCAAAGTGGTTTATCTTTCAATGAATGAAGATGATGATGTGGAGACCTGATATATACCGGCAAGGCTTTTGAGCACAAACTTCACAGCAGTCTGTTAAGGCAAAATAAAATTCTGAAGAACGAAACATGGGGGTGATACCATTATTTTCCTCTGTGTTCATAGGCTTACATGTATGCAGGTAAAGGTGTGCCAGTTTTTCACACAAACTGCTTGTTGAGGTCAAGTGACAATTCCTTTAATGTAACAGATTTCATCTGGAATAACTTTCCTCTCTGCCATTTGCCGTCTTGTTATGTCAGGCAGAGGACTAGCAAAAGGCAGATGAGCACAGTGAGCCTTGTAATCTGCAGAATGAAACATTGGGTAGGTGAGAGTGTGAGCACCTCCAGGGTACAACAGGCAAAGCCAAGACTGGTGCAGGTCTCCCAGGTAGATTTAATAGGCAGCTTTTATGTAGCAGTTGGGGCATCCATTATGTTATATCTAGCAGAGATTTGGCACTGCAGGAGACACAGATCTTGGATCTTCATGTTTGAAGGAGTCCCATCAAAGTGAAAATAGTTGTTTTAAATAACAAATGAACATTGATTTGAGGAAAGAATTAAGTATTTTTGTGTTTTGGAATTTCTTCAACTATTTTAATGCATTTTCAGTATCTTTTGTCTGGGGATCTTAAAAAGGGTGGGAATGGGAAAAGTTAATTGCTGAGATAAGAGATGAAATGTTGGTCTTGTATTTGATCACAGCCTGTTATTTTCTCAATTTAGAATTGCTCTTTACTATACAAAGTGAGTTTTTGAAACAGCTGAACTCTTGCCTTTTTTAAATGAGCCTGCTTTACTGGTTGTCTGAATGTACACATTTTGGAGCTATATTGTAGATGACTCATATTTTTACACACACCTTTCCCCAGCGTAGTTTTGCATGTAACAAGCCATGTGAAAACAGGGGCGGGCATCAAAGGAAGAGTATAAACGTTGCTTAGGCTGTCAGGGGTGATGACAGGAAGGCCAAAGCTCAGTTGAAGCTAAAACTAGGAAGCTAGAACTAGCAAGGAGCATAAATAGGGATTCCATCAGCTAAAGGAAATTTAGAGAAAATATTTAGCCCGTTGTTGAATGGGATGGACATTCTATTGGTGGATGAGATGGAATAAGCTGAAATACTTAACACTTTTGCTTTAGTCTTCATATGCACAGCGTCTTGAGGTCAGGCTTTGCCTATCAGCACAGTTGAGGAAGCAGAGGGCCAGCAAACAGTGGAAGACCAATAGGTTCAAGAACACTTTAAAGCTGAAAGCTTTCCATTCCATGGGATAGGATTCCCTAAGAGGTAGTGAAAGAGCTGGCTGTGATAGAGGCAAGTGTCCATCAGCTGTGATGAACCATTTTTGTAGAGAAAGGTTACTGATAACTGTGGGAAAAAAGCTAATGCTATGTGCATCTTTAAGATGAGAAAGTGGATCCCAGGGAGTTACAGGCTGAGCAGCTCAAACTCAGTCTCTGGGAAGATCATGGGACATGACCTCTCAGAGTCTGTTTCTGAGCGTGTGAAGGCCAAGAAGGTAATCAGGATCAGTGAACAGGGTTTTATGAAGGACAACTCATTCGTTCTCAGCTACTTTGATTTGACAGTCAGCCATTTCACCACAGAAGGTAATATGGATGAGGAAAGGCTTTTGTAAGGCCTTTGACACTGTCCCACAGCATTCTTGTTTGGAAGCTGAGGAAGTGTGTCCTGGATGAAAGGAATATTAGATTTGAACGTTGCATGGACCACCAGGCTCAAAGGGATAGTGACAGGCTCAGTATTTGGTGGCTGGTGACAAGTGGAAGACAAGACAGAATATATCCTCCTCTTATTTTTAGAGGATGCAAAATAAGGAGTGATTGACACACCAAATGGTAGATCTTGAGTCCAGTGGGACCTTTTGGGCCAACAGAAATCCCACGAAGGCCAACAAGAAGAATAAAGTTCTGTTTCTGGTGTGGACTAATTACATGGTCAGTACAGGCTGGCAACCAACTAGCTGAGTAGCAGCCTTGCTAGAAGAGACCTGGATACAACAATGGGTGACAAGTTAAATGGGAGCTAGCAGTGTCCTCTCATCACAAACAGGCAAACTTCACACTGAGCTACATCAGGCCCAATTCAGTATGTGGCCAACACATTAAGTTCCCTCCCAGTTCTAGAGGGATGTTGAAAAATCTGGGGAGGGTCCAGTGGAAGGTAACCAAGATGGTCAGGGGCCTGGAGCACATGGCTTCAGATGAAAGCTTGAGGGAATATTGCACCTTTGATCTTCCCAGCAGTGTGAAACAGTTCAGTGGGGGTCAATGGCCACAAGTTTTGGCTTGGGGGTTAGGAAATTTGGAAAATATTCTTTGAGAGGCTTAATGTAGCCCTGGAACAGTCTGCTCAGAGGGAATTGCCGTCTTTGGAGTTTTTTCAATACTTGGTTACACAAAGCTATGATTGACCTGGTCTAGTGTTGGCTGTAGTTGTGCTTAGAGTAGGTGGTTGGCCTAGATGACCTCGAGATCTCTTCCAACCAGCATGTCTGTGATTCTGTGATCTCTTCCCTACTACAAAGTGGTGTTGCATTTGTTAAAAAGTACATAGTTATGGACAAGAACTGAGTATAAATTCAGCAGGCATTTCATTTAAAGTCCATCCCAAAATCTCTGTGGATCTAATAGTATTGATAAGATAAAATTGACAATATTGGTTAAAAAAAAAAACAGTAGGATTGGTAACTTTTATGCTAAATATGAACACAAACGCTTGCCAGATGGAATGGTTATAATGGTTAAGTGCTTTAATATGCAGTATGAACTAGAGGAAACCTATCTCAACCTAAGTCTCTCTGTTCTTTTTTCCAGAAATCTGTACAGTGGTCTCTGCCTTACATTGTGTTTGGAGCGACTGGTCTTTTGTCTGGGCTCTTAAGTTTATTGTTGCCAGAGACCTTAAACAGCCCTTTGCTAGAAACTATTTCGGACCTGCAGGTATGCTCGTACTGGAGGCTGGGTGATGAAGCCATGTCATTGCAAGCCCTAGATGGCTCACAGGTATATTTGGGTTTTTTCCTAGTACTTTTCTGTTGTGTTTATTTCAGCTGTCAGCTTGAATATGCCACTCTAAATAGATTAGGATAGTGATTCTTGGCCTGTGGAGGATAGGCCCGAAGGAGATACAGAAGATAGTTTAGTAACCTTACCATCACGTCTGAAATGTTGTCTGGAAATGCAGACTGAAACATAGCTGGGTTAATTCATCCCTTCAAGGCCAAAAGCTTACAATCTTTTCCTTTGGGGTAAAGGACTTGGTGGTATCTGTGCCTCTCTAATCTCTAAGACAGATTGCTGCAGCATGCTTCATGCAAAGCTGGCCATTGAAGTTTGAGAAGCCTTAGATGTTAAAGAAAACAGAAGCCTGTTTGTGAAGGGCTGTTCTCAAAGGCAGCACCCTGTACTTCTGCCCTGACCTGCACTGGCTGTTCTGCAATGTCAATTGTTAGTTAAGCCTATCCTAGCGAGTCTTTAAATAGGTTAAAGCTAGACTAACCTCTGAGATCTCTCCCATTGTTGATTCTGGGAAACAAGATTTGTTGAAAACATTGGAACTACAAAACTCCCAGGCATAAGCATAAATAAATGTGGCAGCAGGGTGTTTTTCAGTAAGGTTTCCTTGACTGTAGCTTTTTCATATCACTATATACTTCATTCTGTCAAACTCCTGGACACCTCTTGAGGTGTGTATATCCTCCAGTTGTCTGGAGGTTTTTTTACGTGGCTGCTCCTCTGTGAATGGAGTCGGGTTAGAGAGAAATAGCTAGAGAGCTGGAAGTGGGTGTTTGAATTTGGGTAAGGTTTTAATGTTTAAATCCTGGTCCGAAAATTTTAAGTATCGATGGACTAATAATAATTGAATAAGTGGTCAGAAGACTTGAAGGGCAACTCATAACAAAAAATGTTAGTTGTCCCATTAGGCTGAGATGAGACAGGATCCTTATAATACCGTTTACTTTCATTTGATTAATTTTTGTTCAAGCAGTCTGAGATTCACAGGTATTCATAAACTTATTTTCACAGAAATGAGGAGGCAGAGTAATGTTTATTTCTAGAATGAGAATAGTTGCTTCCTTTCAAAGGCTTCAACATGTTGCCTTGTTTACCAATTTTAGCTGTAATAATTCTTGACAGGACAGCACAGTTTAGTGACAAAAGCACCCTTGAAGAAAGCTTGAAAGAGGCAGCCCTGTAACAATTAATTTTATACTTTAGCTACTTTACATGCACATTTTATAAACATTTTTAACCATACTGGATAATGTGTTATGGCACCACATTCTTGCTGGCTACACAAATCCATTGTACACATTTACATCAAGTTTACACCAGCTGTTATTTTGGTAATTACATCATTATTACATCTTAACTGTGCAGATGGCTTACTAATAAAAAACAGTTCTAGCAAACAGTGCAGGTGTTACAACTTAGAAGGGGGAAAGTCACATTTTTATTTTCCTTTCTAACCAAGTGAGGTCAATACTGCTATTTGGAGTGACAAGTATTGTCTGTCTATCAGTATTTGCACAACTTGGTTCACTTATGTCAGGCAGTCTTCTCGGGTTTAAATCTTCCCTGCTTGCACTTCTGCAGGCTTCTTAAAAATCCCAATCTGAACAGGATCCACAAAAGAAAAAAAAAGAAAAAATTGAGAACATTCTTCAGGAACACTTTTCCACAGATGGATTAAAATTATTGAATCCAAATGAAAAACAAGTCATTGGTTCAGGCCTGAAGTAATCCTGTACTTCAGTGAAGTTATATCTGGAATGTCTGTGACACATTAGGGTTTTATTTTAAAGCTCACAAAGCACTGATAAAATGGAAAGATGTTAAACATTAACCCTATTTGACAAGGCCATGGAGAGGTCTTACGAAGCTGCTGTAAGAAAGATGTAGAATTTATTTGGCATACCCTGAATTCCCCCTGTGGAATTCATTGTCCTTTTGTACCACTTTCAAGATAACATGCATTCTGGTTGCCCAGAATGGAGGTTTTGTCCCTGTTAACATACATGAATGTGATATTCAAGTTGGACAGCATCCAGTGATAGCCTGACATTCCTCAAATAATTTTAGAAATCTAGAAAAAAGCATAACATGGTTCCCTTTATATCTTCTGACAGGTCTTAGTGCTCAAACTGTTTGAAATTCCTTTGCAGTTAACGCACATTGCTGTAGCAAAACTCCTCTGAAGACAGATCTAAAGCTACAGATTTTGCTTGCATGGTACTGTCAGTCAGGAACATAATTTCCATTTCTCTTTTTCACCCTCTCTCTCACCCTTCTTCACATATGACTAGGCAGGCGGAAGTCTTAGGGTGGATGCAAGCATACTGGGAAAAAAAATCCTAAATACTCAAACTAGATGGAGTTTATACTAGCAAGAGAGTCTTTTTAACTGGAATAATTTGTATCTGTTCTGTGGAAAAATGCTACACTGGCCAAATAAAAATCAATTAGCTGTAATAGCTGACTTTAGTTTGGGTATATGATATAAATTATGTTGTTAAAAGGACTCTGGCTGGAGTAGGTATGCCTACAATAGGGAGTTTACTTTCAGAACATATGAAGTGGTAATGTTTTTTCCTTTTCAGTAACACCTTTAGTTAGTATTGCAGGGGGATCATTTTAATTAAACTTGCATTAGAAAATGCCCATGCTACACATGGATAAGTAATAATTCAGGATGGAGAAGCTTTTACCTAATCAGTAATCTGTGTGTTCTGAGCCTCTATTTCCAGTAGCTCACCACAGGGTAGGGACCCTAGACTTAAGAAAGCTGAGTAGATTATCACTTCAGAACCATTCTAGCCAGTCTCTCTCCTGCATGTATTCTCTAGTGTACTGATGGAGCAGAGAAAGTCTGTCCACTAGAAGCCCATCTCTTTTAAAGAGATTTTGAAGAACCAAGGACAAAGAAATCTTAATTCACATAATGTTTCTTACAAAGTTTTAATAGTGATTTGACCTGTCTTTTCTTACTTTTTCTCTACCAGCATTCCAACAGAGGTGTACTGGTTCATGCTTACATATTTTGAGATTTAGTGGCTTCTGCGCTAACCAATGACTTCATTTTTGTTTCTAGTCTGGAGACAAAGACAGTTCTGCAGGGAGTGGAAGTGAAGATGAGGAGTTTTATGATGCTGATGAAGAGACTCATATGATCAAGTAATGAACAGAAGAAACACTGGCCTATTTTATGCCTTTTTGTACTTGTCCAGTCAGTCCAGCTGTAAGACGAGTACTGAGGACCTCACCTGTCAGGGAATGTAATTGGGCAAGTGCCTGTGTTTTTCCTGACTAGGAGAGGGGTTTGAGTACTGTTCTGACTAATTGTACTACTGATGCTCTCCATATGAGACAGCTGTTCAAATTCTTGTGGTTCAGAATGACAGTGCACGAACTGCATTTGAAGCCAGGCGAGACAGCAAAGGTGGGATCATGTATTTCTGAAGCCTAGGAAATTACTTGGGCTTAGACAGATTTGGACAGATCATCAATACACGTTTGTATTTTATTTTAAAGGTGGTTGATTTTGGTTCCGTATAAATTGATAAACTTGAAAACACCCACTGGTTTTTTTTCTGTAGAGTGAAAGTGGTCACAGAATGTGCTGTGTGCTACTCCAATGGGAACAAATTCCTGAAATTGTATGTTAAAATGGCTTCTGCATATTGGAGAGAGGCAACTATGAACATAAGGTTTCTCTCTCTGCACATAGACACCTGTATAGAGTTACAGGGTGCAGCTGGTTAGTCATGAGCTGTGCATTAACTTAGTGATAATGGAAGGCTGGGAGGAAGGACTACAGAAAAGAGCAACCATAAAGCCTGCAGACATAAAGAACATTACTGATTTTTTTCCTTTTTTATCCACCAAGCATTTTTGTGGGCTTATGCATACATTTGCCACACGTTCCCCACATCTCAGCACTGCTATTTATAGCTTTGCCTACTTTTACCTTGTCCTCACTTTGCCATAAATATTGAAGCTCAGCATCTTCTCTGTGCAGTGAAATAATTTCTGTGAAGGATATAATTTCATGGGTGGGACATAGGTGAGGTATTTATCACATACTGTGTGTGACATGTGTGTTAGAATATATAGCTCATTTTTGTGGACCTATCTGTGTCTTTATTTCTGGAAGAAACTTAACTCTGAAGTGGTAAGAGGAACTACGGGTTGCTGTTAAGTTTTGGCGATTATTGCCAAGAAGCTGCTAGTATTTGTTTAAAATTCTTGTGTGTAGATAAAGTTCTCATTTTTAAAAGGCAAACCTCTTTGAGACAGCATTTGTTTACTTGATGTTGTTTCTTAACCAGATGCTTGCTCAAGCACTTGGTTACTTGACCTTGTTGAGGAAGACAACTTCACTCTCCTGTTTATGCTGAACTTTCTGTCAGTGCTTCATTAGAGGGATATGGAATCTTGAAATATGAAACATGAACATATGAAATGTTCCAACTACAAAGATGAGGCCTTACAAGGATTCAGTTTTCTTGATTACATTGTCATCTTCATCCTCTAACCTGTGGCTTTCTATTTACTGAGATTGATTTCCATAAAATGCTTGTTAGTCTTTATACTTGGAGTTCCTAGCGAAGTGCCACACAATGGCAGCAAGTATATTGTCAGGCTCGCTAGCCATTTTTGTGGATGTCAGACTAAAAAAACTGGATTAAAAAAATTTGAAAAGCTGGCTGCTGAATATTTTCTGGTTAAACTGGGAAGCTCCTTTACTCTGAAAGGATGTGAAGGTAAACAGCGTCTGAAGTTTGCAGCTAGCTGCTTGAACGTTGTTCACTGGGAACTGTAACACTGGGCAAAGTGCAACTAGCCTGGTTGGTGCAGAGGGCAGCCCAGAGACTGTAGATGCATGCATGCAGTACTTCCACTTGGCCTCAACTTGATCCAGGCATGGACTGTGAGCAAAGTTGTGAACTTCAGTCCCTATGGACAATGTGTCGGTATTGTTGTGATTTTTGCCTGTTATGAGCTTCACTAGAAGAATTCCAGCCTGCAGTGTTCACCTTTGTTTTTTCCAGACTGTTGAATAGTTGTTGTAGATGTGGCAGGGCAGTTTTAAACCCAGCTGGATAGTCTTTCTGCCTTATTTGGTCCTTTTGTATGCAAGAAAATTGCTCCAAATAGGGTACTTGGAAATAATTGCAAAGGTTGAATCTATTTGTTCAAAGAATTTTTTCGTTTTGCATTCACATTTTGAATTATGGACAGCTGGCAACATGACTTTTTGTTGCTGATGGCTTCTAAACAAATAAAACCTGCTTACTTAGAAGCAAACAGTGGTAAGCCTGGTGGTATTAACACGCTACCAAGACCCAACATTTTTTTTTTAGGTGTTTGCTGCCTCTGTCCCTCTTTGGACAGTAGGTGGAGTAAGTCACCTGAAAGGCAGACAGGGACTGTGAGCCTTCCCTCCCTCCTGATAGTTTTACTGTCATTATCTGCTACTGGCAGATAATGTCCAGGCATGTCCCCCTGGTCATGCCACGGGACACCTCAACATAATTTTCATTAGAACAGTAGGATGCTGTAATGGTTCAGGTGGAGGAGATCACTCTTTGCAGGACCTGATCAGGATTTTGTGACAGTCCTCAACTTATAATTATAACTTATGTCTCCACTCATGCACTTTTATATCATAAGTATACATATGTAAAATTGCAAAAACAAGACTGAAGAAAACATCAGCAGGTGTTTTCCATAAAAGTTGCTGCCCTTTTTTTAACCTTAAATCTGTGCTGTGTTTGCACCTTTGGACTTTTAAAGGGCAGCATCTTTTCTTGTGTCAACCATAGGAACTCTCTATTGTTACTTTCCCTGGCCAGTTAATTCAGAAGCTTTATAGGAGAGAATTCCTCCAGGAGGAGCTCAGCAATGTAGTATCAGGCTTCTTACAATTACTTCCTCTCCCCCTTTGTGTTCTGACATCCAAATCTGTTAGATGCATTAAGTTTCTTTTAGAGAGGTTTGTTTTGTAAGAACTGGCCTTCTGGTACAGAAACCTGTAGGATCACTTTTTTCTTACCCATAGAGTGTAGTGTTTTATAATATTGAGATACTTGTGCTATATGTAGCATTCACTGGAGAGAGATGCTGCACAGTGTTTTGTAGCCTATGTGGTCAGCATTTTCTGTATCTAGTTGGAGCATTATTGCTAAGCAGAAGTTCTTCAGTTGAACAGTGCCTGCTGTTATGGGTCTCACAACTATGTTACTTGAAAGCCCAAGTCAGAAGGTCAGGGAGAACTTGTGACTTTGAAGTTATATGTAAGCAGTCTGTGTAGGCCCAATTAATAAATCTCAGTGTTTGGGCAGTAAGTTTGCCCTGAGGAGTTACTGGAGAGCAGAGGCTAATACAGTACTACATATATCACAGTTTATGACATATTGTAATGCTAAGAGTCTGAGACCCAATATCCTTGCTATAGCTGAGTGAAGTGTGACAACCTTATCCCACGTTTTTTGCTAGAGTGTTTTGTATACTAAGCAGCCTGCACTGTTAACTGTTTTTTGTGTTGTGCAGGCGTTAGGATACCTACACCCAAGATGGGAATTCTTCCCTGTGTTCCTTTGGTTTTGTAGCTGTCATTTTTTTCAGCCAGCTCACTTAGTGGGGTTATGCTAGAGATGAGAGAGGCTTTCCCATGGTGCTGATTAGTCAGATCTTAATACTGTCTCAGGTGAGGTATGTTTGGGATTCTGCTATCTGGGGACCTCACAAGTGATACTTGAATACAGCTAGGAGTGAAGGAGAGTGACAGGTCATGTGATACAGCATGGAGGAGAATTAGCTGGAGGGAGTTGAAAGAATAGAGGATTCAACAGAAACACTTTAGTAGCCATTGGGTGGAAATACCCTTCTTGCTGCTTGTGTTGACTTGAAGCTTCTCCTTTCAGAGCTAGCATTGGTTCCAGGATATCCTACTGGGGACACCAGTTTCATCATTTCCTTTTTAATGTCAACTTTGTTCAGCACTACTGCTTTAGTGAAGAAACATTTCTTTTGATCAATATAAAATGTGGCACATTTCAGTTTTCTTTTGGACTCAGCTTTTCTATGAAATGGCATGTCACTAAAATTATTAAAATTTATAAAACCTTGTTTTGGAGAATGCTGTATAACTGGTCATTGCTTAATTTGCCAGCTTCCCTTTAGAAAGACAAGAAGATTAGACTTATTTGGTGCATTTTTGTCACACAACTTCTTGTGAAGTGATAATTCAGTCTTCTGAAAGGATTTTACTCCCTGGCTGTTTTTGATAGGCTGAAGAGAATTGAACAGGGAAGTGATATGACAAGTTTATTTTAAACTACTTCTCCTGAAAACAAAGCTAGTGCTCTCCATTTAGGGATTGGGTAAGTGCTGTTCAGAGACTCCCTGACACACCAGAAACTTAGAAGCTCTGTGTTAAAGGATGGCCACAGGTGACTTGGTGTTCAGGTCAGGGTGCTGAGTGAAGAACATGTCCACACCTCTCTAGAGACACCTAATTAACATGGAGCAGGTTGTAGTGAGTTGCCACCTTTGTTACAGTCAAGGCTTTAAGGATTGCAGCCACATGCCCCTCTGCTCACAGTGCACAATCCATGCTAGGGTTTCTAGATTGTATGGATGTATTGAGGTTAGCAGAATATCCTTTGCAGAACCATGGGGGATACAGTTGAGCCGTACATTTTCCAGCCTGTTTCACCTAAGCATATAAAAGCAGTTCACAAGAGAATGTTTTTGTTGTACTGAGGAAAAGGGGAAAGTGAGGAGCAAACTTACTTTTCCTAGAGTGTGTTAATGGAAACATTTGAGCTAAAACTCTTGTTCCCATGTCTTCTGCATAATCACCGAATGCAGATTTGGTTAGTGTTGTTTTGTTTTAGCTGAAGGATAGTGTGCTATGTATACCTTTTCCTACTCTGTTAGAGCTTCTTTGATCATGCTCTTTGACACAGCTGAATGTAGGCATCTGTGCATGCAAGTTGTGAGCCTTGCAGTAAATATGTCAGAAAAGCCCAAGAGCGGTGCTGTCATTTGATGGTGGAAGTTGGTCTGGCCTGACACACTTAATGCCTGTGTCAGAAATGTCTATATTCAGCTGTTTCCCAAACAGGAGACTTAGGGTATAGCTGTATTTTGAGTCTCATTGCTTGTATCTTACTGCAAGATGTATTAAGTGGAAGAAAGATACCTACATAAGAAAACCTCTGTGACAGATCTAAATGTAGAATTGGAGGGTGAACAAATTCATACAGAATTTTTCCATGCTATGTATTTTTAATGCCTTGTCCAGTCTATTGTAGACTTCAGATTTTCCAGGTGCTACTGTTATTTAAGTCTAATGGAGCTGGGTAATACTTTCACCCTGACAGTCTGAATTTACTGAATTCCCTCATCTTATTTTTGGTACTACTTGCTGTTTCCGTCATTCTGAAAAAAGCTCCTATATTGCCTAATGGGGAGCAGATTTTTCCTATTTTAATTTGAAGTGCCTGCTTTATAAAAGTCATCTTTAATTTCCTCAGCCAACTTGATATGGGACTGTGTGTAAAGTAACATCATAGAATTGGATTATGTAAGTGCCAAAGACAGTTTTTGCTAGAAAGCAATGGTCCAAAACTAGTTCTAGCTGCATTCATTTGGAATTCTTCCATGCAACCTGCTAAAACTGGTATTTACAAGCATCTCTGGAGCTTTAGGGGACAGAGAGAGAGTTACCTTTGTTTGCTTGTCTTTCATTGCTCAGTTCACTTAAATAGCTTTTGTTTCTGAGAAACCAAAGAAATTAAATGAAGGATTTAAGATAAAGTGTAGGTTTTGTAGAACATGCAGAATTTATACCATGTAGCCGTTATAGAAATCTGCAGAGCCTGTCTGCTTCTGAGTTGCAAATGTCAAAGCTGACTCTAAGACTGATACAACCTGGTTAAAAACTGCACGTTGGAATTTGTTAGTTCATTCATCAGCGTTACAAATTAGCATTGCTAATAACAGCTTGCCTGGAGTGTCATAGGATCTAGCAGATTTCTATAAAATGCACAGTCTAAGGCATTGCTAAGTAATAATATCTAGAGTTTAAAGTCCCTATTACAACTAAAATTCACTGCAAGTCAGCCCTATCATGGCTGCTTGTTTGCCAGTAAATAGGCAGGTGGCTAAAAGTTTGTGCAGCAAGAGCTGACTGCCCCCAGAAGAATGGTTTAAAAGAAATAATCTGCTTTCTCTAGTGTGTATGCAGAATGAAGTGGGACCATAGGGTGTCAGGGTCCTCTCATATACAGCAAGCCTATAGAATGGAGTATGGTTAAATAAGTACTTGCCCACCCTCATTTACAAAAGGTTTGTACAGGAAACAGGTCCTTAGCATGCATGTTGCTGCTTCCCACCAACATATCTGAGGTGCTCATTTTATACCTACTTTATCAGGAAGCAGGCAAAAAGTAAGAAAACCTTTGCCAATATTGAAAGTTATATTTACTTAAAGATGTCCCATGGGACATGTCTGGCACATCTGTGTTCAAACAATGTTTTTAAATGACGGAAACTTGATTGGGAGACAGGCACTTCTGATGTTAGTTTGTAGAAAAAAAAAAATCAGTGTTGCAGACACTGATGAAAATTGTTATAGAGCAGACAACTGCTGGGTGATTTGTGATAAAAGAATTTATTGTGGTTGCTGTGATTTCAAGTATGCCTCTAAAAGACTGGTTTTGAGTATTTGATCCTTGTCACTTCCCGAAGTCTAACCCAAATTTTATTTTGTTCTTGTTAAAATTTGAGTAAGTCATGTAGAAACTGGAAATATATTTTTCATATGGATACTTTGATTGCACTACCTTTCCTTCCTGTATCTAATAATACTTTGATTAAGCTACCTCTTTATGTTGAGCGCTTTTGTCAATTTTGTATTTAATTGATTTTTAGGAAACTACAAAATATTTCCTTTTTTTATTTATGTGGGAATCCATGACTTAAAGACCACAAGTCCTCCTTCTGTTTAAAGTTTTTCTTAAAGGCCTTTTAAATTTAGTTAAAAGACTTAAGCTTTTGAAGGAGCAGAATAATTACACACTTAGAACATGGGTTCTCCTGTGTACTGTTTGCTTTTAGAAGGGCCAGGAAGCCCTTAATTTTATACTAACCTCAGTTGAGGACATAACTTTTTGGGGGCAATAAGTTTTGAGTTGGGGAGTTTTAATCAATTTAATTTATTGCCAATTAAACAGCTTTTAGTTACTGGTTTTGGTATTAAAAGAAAAAATAAATAAAACACTTAGGGAAAACACTGCTGCTTTCTTCCAGATACCACTCTTCCCTCTCTTCCCCCCGTGCCATCCCCCACTCCACGGTGGTCTCCAATTCCTTGCCTGCATGTTATGCTCAGTCCCTTCAGCAAGGCAACAGGCAGCACAGGAGACTGGAAGCAGTCTGTTGTGCTTGCTGTTCTTTCACTGCTCCTTGTTTCTTCCTCAGCTGCTCTCATGTGGGTTTCCTCACCAGCTGCAGTCCCTTTAGAGTTGTAGCTCCTTCTGAGTCTACTCTCAGCCTCTGCTCAGGCTATGATTTTCCTTTGGCATTTCTCCTGCTCAGCTGTCTCTCCTTTCTGCTTCTCTTGTGTTGGCATCGTCTTATCCTTTTTTCCTCCTACTGCTATAGTACTGTAATCTCTTTTTCTTGGCATTTACTGCCCTTTCTTAAACATGCTTTTGCAGAAGTGCCAGAAGCTCCTCTGGCAGTGTTGGAGTGCAGTGAGTCAGTGCCCACTGTGCCCAAGAGGCAATGGACAATAACTGAAACACAGGAGGACCCATCTGAACATAGGGAAGCACTTTTTTACTGTGAGGGTGACCAAGCCCTGGCACAGGTTGCCTGGAGAGGTTGTGGAGTCTCCATGCATGGAGATTCAAAAGCTATCTGGACATAGTCCTAGGCAGCCTGCTTTAGTAGGTGGCCCTGCTTGAGCACAGGGGGATTGGACCAGATGACCTCCAGAGATCCCTTCCAACCTCAGCCATTCTGTGATTTCTGTGCTGCCTGTTGCTGAGCTGTCTGGAACCAGCACAGGGCAGTCCCTGGCCTCTTCCCGCACAAGACACCCTGCAGACCCTCGCTGCCAAAACCCTGACAGTTATGCTCAATACATGACTGTACAGGGTTTTCTTGTAAATCCAGTCCTTACAGCTTGGGCTGACAGTTTTTTGTGAGTGGTAGTTGGTACTGTATTCACTTTCTGTGTTACTGTTGTCTTAGGTCAAGTAAATGAAACTCCTAAGGATATAATCAGACATTTATAGCAAAGTTCTGTGTCTGGTTACATTTGCATCCCTGTTGATTTCAGAAGACAGAACTTTAGATCTCCACTTGACCAGAGGAGCAGCCAAAGGGGTAAACTACTTTCGTTCTGCTCAACCCTTCATCATGAAAACAAATCTTGGTATAGTCTATATCCTGTAGACTTCGTATTGTTTCCCCATGCCAGTTTAATTTGAACCAACAATCAAAAGTCCTTGCCAGTTGAGAGTTGAGTAACAGGAAAGTGGGAATAGGGGGAAATAGATTCACTGCTTCAAACAAAAATCAAGTTGTATATAGTCGGTGTGTGTCTTTTTAAATATTTAAAATTTGGATTACTTGAATACTGAGTGTTATGAGCCTTTCCATGTTAAAATGAGGACTGATAAATTTCAGAAGTACTTTCTCTTCTTTAACTGTATTAGTGTGCTGTTGTTAACTCAGTTGTACTGCTGAAAAGTCTGTTTTTAGAATACTTGATCTGAGAAATCACAACTAAAGACAGCAAAAACTTTTCCGCAATAGACCTTTTATGGTGGTATATTCATATGTTCTGTGAACAGCTGTTGGATTCATCTTTTTAAGATGCTCTTTGCCATAGATGAGGGGCCATAACAAATGTTGAAATATTCAGAATAATTGCACTTACCTATTTGTTTTCTTGATGTATTTCCTATGCATACTACCTTACCCGTATGTACTGTACTTCACTGGAGGTACGGAAAGTAAATATCAAGTTCTTAATTCATAAAATGTAAATGAGTTTTAAAAATAATTCTGTAATACTACATATTTTCCAGTGATATCTGTCTTCTAAGAGAGGGTGATGGTGGTAAGTCCAGGTGTTTAGTCAGAAGTTAATATTGCGGTCTTTACATTCTCACTTAATTTCTGGATGGTTTTGATCACTTGAAATATATTTTTTCTTTTAAGATTTTTGTAGAGGCTAACCTATGTTAGTAAGCCACCTTTTTAGGTCATTTGTAACAGCTCTGATACTGCCTCTGACTCATACAGTTCATATATATTGTCTTTGTAACTTATTTTGTGCCTTTTCTTCCTCTGACACAAAATCTCTCAATAAAAACAAGCTCTCTTGCAACACTGCAATCCTATTTTATTGTACTGATTTTATTTTTACTTGCCTGACCCTTTTGTTTTGTTTTCTGGAGGGGGCTGAAGTGCTCATAATAGAATAGATATTTATAACGGACTCTGCAGAAGAAAATTGACAAGGTGGAAAGCAGGTCATTTTGGAATGGCAGCGCTACAAAGCGCCTGGGAAACTGGGACTGTCACTACTAATCAATATATTCCACCATATCTATCACAAATCATTTCTAACAAAAACCAGCACTAGTGGAATATGAGAATCAATTTACTACTGGCTTCAGTTGTGCTGATTGATGTTGAAAGACTGGAAACACTTTGGGGGGTTTAGCATAGCAAAATGTCTGTGGTGGTGTTACTAACATTTGTACTGGGAGAGTTCCCGGGAAGACTAGTTGGCACTTAACACCCCTTCTTCAAAGTGCTATGCAAATGCACAAAAACATAGTCCCTGTCCTCAGGGCTTCTGCCTAAACATCTTGGCAGGGAATGGCAGAATTTGAACATTTGTCTTCATTACCTGGAAATGAGGTGATAAATAGCTTGACTGCATTTCCTGTCCCCTGTCCAGTGACAAAGAAAATATTGCCTGAATCTGAAAAAAGTGACTGTGGGAAATAGAGATCAGTGCTCTATTTTAAACTGCTGGGGTACCAGAGCTTTCATACCTCTGTATATGCTTAAAAAAAAAAAAGTAACTTAAAGATTCTCCTTGAATAGCTAGTCCCTTGAGCAGATACCAAAGCACTTCATCTACCAGTATTTTAAAGTGTACATACTAAAGAAGACAGGTGGGTCTACATGATAGATAATATTACGAGACCTTATGCTGCATTTTACTCTTCCTCAACATGGAGCTAAGAACAATAATCCAGCCAGACTCCCTATTCATGCTTCCTGGGCACTGACCACTGCAAAAGTCATCCTTTGCTCTTGTTTGCAACCATCTTAAGTATCTTTTCTGATTAATCTGTCATATGCTTTCTAGAGTCTCCTGAAGCTTTAAACAGGGTATTTTGAAGTCTTTTGAACTCCAAGTGTTTTCATCAGCAGCCTTTCTAGAATGAGTAATTAGAATATATGAAGCATACACCAGCATCCAAAATCACTTGTATTGTTCATCCCTTGATCTAAAGTCACCAGACAAAGGCCATCTTTTGTTCTTGTTATTTCCAGTTCTTGTGAGCCTTACTTTTATTTCTGGTACTTAAGATACTTAGGATTTTACTGTAGTTTTCACTTTTGCTGCTGTTTCACCATGGAGGTGGTGATTGAAGGCCCAGTTTTTCAGATGTGTCTAGTGCTCAGCACAGTTCCACCCATAGCCATTCAAATTTGTTGTTCCCTCCTCTCTAATATGTTTCAACTACATGTTGCAGGGAACTACTGGCCTGAAAGACTTTGTTGGTTGTCATCTACATGAGGATAAGGAGTGCTTCTGTGAGCAGCCACTGGGTACGGCAGTATGATCTGCCATACCCAAGGGCTGATGTACATTGACACACCTTTCTTTTGAAACCGTGTTAACTTGGGCTGCTCTTAAATGCAGCTTTGCTTGCCTGTGCTTTGTCTGGGAACTGGCTGTATCTTGCTGTAACTGGAGCCTGTTTGACTACCAAGCCATTGCGTTGTACTCTTTGTTGGGCCAAGATAAGGAAAAACAGGGTGAGAGACCAAGAATGGGGGAAGGGGCCACAAATTACGTATGGGAAGGACTGTGGTTCATGTGGCTGTGAGGTTGGGGTTTTGGGGGTGTTTTAGGTTTGGTTTGGTTTTTGTTTTTTTTTTTTTAGTCAGTGTAGCTTTAACCTTTGCTTTGTTGTGGTGCTTCTGCTGTCAGTAATTTTTCACACTGACAAGAGGAAGACACCTCTGGAAGTCATCAAATAGGAGGTGTGGAACTGAAGTGCCATCCCTTGAAAGCAGGGACGTTTTGAGAAATGTGCTTGCCCCTTGCCAATAACAGCCAGTACTGATGTTGAGATAGCAGTAGTAAGCATTGCCTACCAGCTGCCAAGCAGCTATCGCGCAAAATTACTCAGTTTTTCCAAACTGCACCAGGCTCAAATGTAACTAAAGTTACCCTACTTCTACTGGACTCAGACTATTTCCAAGCAGCAAGCTTCTGAGAGACTCAACTTTGCCTTTTCCAGCATTGTCATCTTGCATCTTGTTGGTTACACAAGACATATTTGTGGTCAGATTCTCTCTGTCTTGGTGAATAAAGGTCTCTAATCCTGATCTATTACTTAAGAGTACCTTCAATGAACAGTCCTTGCTGCAGGGAGGAGGGGAGAACCTCAACTTATTGATCAAACTTGGTAACAGCAGGTAATATAACGTCATACTTGGAAAAGTGGTTCTTGGGTGACTTATTCTTGCCATTTCTTTTTCTGGTAAAGATGACAAAGATGCAGCTGATCACATTTACTTCCATCTTGGGGAGGGAGGAGGTAATATGCACCAGAAAAATTTTAGCATTCCTTTTGATCTCATTTTCCCTTCCACACTTCTGCTACTGAAAGGTAGCTAAGATATGACAATCCTGCAATCTGTTCTGCCGCTAAAACTGGGCAATTTTGTTCCTTTCTCTGCACTTTGTATAATCCATGCAGTAGCTTGGCAAAACTACAACAGGGAGTGTCATGAGGACTCATTGAAGGGAAGGCTGACTGATCCATGCAGATGGGATTACTTGGAAATTTGTAAGTTCAGAAACAATTAAAAATCTAGTTCAGCTTTATTTTGATTCAGCTATGGTTTGAGCCATGGACCAGATCCCAAGCTGGAGTGCTCTAATGGGGGGGTGAGGGAGGGGTATTTATTATTTTTTTAGGATTGTTGTTAGCTCTCAGGTGTTGCATCTTGCAGTATGCGACTCCTGATCCCTAACCTGTCTTCCAGCTGCTCTGCTTACCAGCCATGCCGGGACAGGGTGATGCCCTTGCCAATGTCATGATGGAGCTGTCCGCTGGGTGTCCTTAGCATAAGCAGAGAAACAAGTATAAGCAGCATGCAGGCGCTTTTTGCAAGTAAAAACTACTGATAAAGGAAGTTGTTCAGTGTAGGGTAATTCCCCTCTTGATCAACTGCTGCTTCTTCCAAGAGCTCCTGCAAAACTTTGTCACCTCCCAAAGCTATTAGTAGCACTTGGATTTGGTAGAAATCTTCTACCTCATTTTGGATAGCGAGTGCACCAAATAGTAGAGACTACCTCTGCACAAGTCCTAGCAATTGACTGACGGTTTCTCCCTCTTCCCCAAATACGAGGTGCTATATTCCAAGCTCTGGGCTCAAGTAAAAGTAGAAGCTGTTAGAGGAAGTGTTCTGTCTACAGTTAGATCAAGGAGCCAAATGCGGGGCAGTGCAGAGCTCCCTTGTGTGACAGGAGGGCAGTGGAGCTCCATCCTTCAGCATGCCTGCACTGCCCTTTGTGAAGATCTGCCCTGCCATCTCGAGCCTACAATGCTGCATTTTTTTTTTTTTTACGGTGCTGGTTCCCTGCTCTGCGGTCACCCTTGTTTTTCTGTAATAGTGGAAGTGGCTACCTGTACTTCACATACTGGCTTTTTTTCCTCTGATTTTAAACCTGCATCAAGGCACCTCACCAGCTGTGTTGCATATCCTGACCCATGGATACACTTGCAGTGGGTACCAAATACCCACCCTGCTGTATATTGGTTCTTAAATAGCAGTGGGAGTCTTGCGCTTGCACAGGCCCTATTCTGTTTGGGTCAAGCTCTCTTTCTGGTTTGATACTCACTTTGAAATGTTTGATTAACACCGCGTTAAAGGAAGTGGAGAAAAATCTTCTCAAGCCTCTGCAAGCCCTGTCAACACATACACTACGAATGCAATGATTAGGACAGAACCTTTGAATACTACAGCTGAAATTGTCACCGGCTCTGGGTAAGTTTTCTTTTCTCAAACTTTTTCTCAGCAAAGTTTTGTTGCTTTCTTGAACCCTCCACCCCGACTCCCATCTATGAAGTGGAGCCAGTGTGAGTTCACCAGATCATGGGTTATGTTCAATTAATGTTTATAATGATGATGCTGGGCAGGGTGCGTCTCTGTTAAAGTTGGCCTGAAGATGTCATAAAGAAACTGAAAATTCCTAGGAAATTAATTTTTAATGCTTTGATCCTTGCATGGTACATAGGGAGGGTGAGCTTTTGGGATCATGTGGCTTTCAGAAACTATACACAAGGGCAGGAGAAAGCAGTGCTTGCACAGTGGCCTTTTCTCAGGGATATTGGGTTGTTTGAATTGAGGGTCCATTATCTTCTCTAAAACTTTGAATTACAGCTGTGACCATTTGGTCTTTTTCTCTGCTAGCCTTTGGTTTGTTAGAGAGCAATGAATGGAGTAGAAGTTCACTCAGATGAGATCTTTGTTGTCCCTGATAGCAGGAACTGAACTGAATGACCCTGTGCTCCTATGAATGCTGTTCTGCTTCCTCTTCCCTTCTGACCCAAACTCAGCATGGTGGAAAAGCAGTCCTGCCCTCTCCTACCAGATGACTGGTAGCTTTATTCACCTTGTTTCCCCTCCTCAATACACACATGTGCGTGCGCCCATCTGCGCCTGCCCTCCCCTCCCTCCGTGAAAGCCCAAGGAGAAAAGAGATGGCTTGCTCCTTCACGCATTAGCCTGGCCAAGCAACATGTTCTGCATATTCCCAGTGCTTTTATTCCAGGATTGTTTCTCCTCCCCCACTCCTGCTTTCAGTGCCCTGAATCTGCATTTAACTAGTTCTAGCCCTAAATATCTACCCTGTGTCCTGTCACTGCCTGGAGCAGATGCAGCGCAAATGATTGACCCTCTCCCTTTGGCAATTTGGCTTTGACTGCACAAAACAGCCAATAAAGTGGAAAGGGCTGGGCAGCTGATTACAGGGATTAGCTTGAAGCTGTATAGTTTTATGGTCTAAGAGGAGGAAGTATTTGCTTGGAGAATGCAATTGCATTCTACCTTCTTTCTCCTGCTGCCTGCTCTTGATGATGACAAGGTTTTAGAAGTTGCCGACTAAAAGAATAGCATGCGTATTTGCCAGACACGGCTCAGACTGGAGGCTGTTAGCTCATTTTCCAGTGACTGAAGCTGGAGTGTGTAGCAATGCAGGTCGTGATCTGATCTGTCTAGAAATTCTCTGAAAACACTAAAAGACTGAAGCCTCTGTTGAGATTCTCTCAGACAAGGCTGGTTCTCACTAGTTTGTCTGCTGAATCTCTTGATCTGCTTTGTGGTACATATATCATACTTCTAATAAAGAGCATCTCTTCTCTCACTTCTGCTGGTGCTCTCATTCTCTTCTGTATAGTAATTGTTCCCTCACGGGAACTGTTTCCCTCAGGGCCCTCGCACTATAGAGTCTCAATGATTCTCTCCTCCCCTCCTTTCTTCCCACCCAAAGCATGCACGTGTCTGGCCCTTTCCCTGTGCTTTTCTTGAGACACTTCTACAGGTACACTGACAAAATCTTCCTTTACCCTGATTGCTTCTTCAGCTTCTCCTTTCCATCCTCTCTTCGATGCCACATTAGCCTCGGAACACAACACAGTGTCCAAGCTGACGTATCCTAGGGATCACCTATTAGTTGTAAGTTTGATATCTATTACCTCTGTGTGTGAGATGACAAGCTGAGAAGTTTGATCAGACAGCTTTTACAGTAGATTGGCCATACTCCTAACCAAGATCATACAAAACCACAGCTGCTTTAATGTGGTTCAAGCTCTTGCAGAATGTGGTTGTCCAGACCTCTTCACTCTGTTTTTGTTTTGTTTTTTTAATCTCACTCCCCTCCCATAAAATTATATCTTCCAGCACTCAGAAGTAGCTCCCAAGGACCAGGTTCTTTGGGTCTGGAGACCCTTCTCGACTGCTTGCTGAAGCTGACTTGTTTGTTCTGCAATAATTATATTTTCATCAAGAGAAAGCAATAGATCTTATGGGTACGTAGCTGTCATTTGGCCTGTGAGTTATGAGACCTAGTTTCTAGTTCTGACTCCAATGAACACTTGTACATTTTTTACTAGTCAGTCACTGGATGAAGCACATAAACAGGGACGCCAGTCTGAGTCTCTCCCAAGTGAGTTTGTGTTGGAGTGACTATTCTCACTTAGCACTAGTGATTTATTCAGTTTTCTTCAGAATGCCATAGATTCAAGCAAGAAGTTCTGAATCAGATCAATTTGGACACAACAGCAAAGTGTAAAAATAATACAAGCTAACATTGTTTGTGCTCTGGAGGGCAGCCATGGAAAAAATACCAGCTCCTGGAAATGCTGTGGTCTAGTCGGATTCAGCCCCTCATATAGACAGAGCATCATTGCAAGCATGCTTCTTGTCTTGGCTCTTGTAAATCTCAGCTGTGGTCTGTCTGTCCCAGAGTTATTGTGCCTCTAGATCTGAAGTCCTTTTCTTGACAGCTGAAAATAATCAGTCTACCAAGAGCTGAGCAAACCTATGCTGAGATCAAAAATGAGGCAGTTTTTTCTCACCTGCCAAGACTTCCAGTGCTAAATGTTTTTCCAGTTGCACTGTGCTCTGCCAAACATCATGTTTTCTCCAGATGCCGTTCTTCTAACCATGTGTTTAAATCAGTGAGAGCTTCTTGGTATTGAGTATTTCCTTTTTGGCATTCAGGCCATTTACCTAGGTACATAAATAAAAGCGCTAGAAGGCTCCTGTTTTATGAATGTTGGCCACAGGTAGTTTTTCAAGATGGTGGGACATCCTAATTGAAACAATAGATCAGTGGTTGTAGTTTAGTGATGGATAAAACATAGTCATAGAGGAAAAATACCCTTTGCAGATGCTTGGAAATGGTCTAGTGGAATATTTTATGTTTAAATCATGGTGCACTGAACTTGAACTCAAAATGCCAGTTTTCTTGCCCAACATCTCAGTCATCTCTCCTGGGAGCCTCAGAGCTGATGCAGCCAGGGCTCCCAGCTTCCTGCCCCCCTGCCACCCTCTGAGCTGACCATGATGAACTTGGAAATTTTCAGACTCTCTGAACAGCTCACCACACTGGGTGCTAGTGATCATGGCAATACTAGAAGCCCTGCTATATGATCTATGTTTGCTGCCCCGTGGCTTGCTTCTTAACAACAGCTGCAAAACTGGCTGGATTCTTGTGAATTTGCTAGTTGAGGCTGGTCAGTGGTGAGTAGCAGCATCATAATCTCAGCATTTTTCAGAATTTCCTGCATCCTCAGCTAGTGATCCTGGAGTGATCACTTTCTTTGGAAACGCTACGCTGCAGCCTGAAAAGATTCAGGTTGTAAATAATTCTGGGTTTCAAAACTCTTCCCACGTTAAGAGAACTCATTTCTAGCAAAAAGCTATCTGCCTTTTTCTGACATGTCTGGTCTGGCCACAAATGGAAAAAAGATATCAGGCTTGATAAACCACCGGACCTGATCCAATGCTATGCTTAGTTTGGAAAGAATATAAGCCTTTAACTTACTTGATATGAAGTGCAGGCCCAAGGCTAATGTGAGAATGTGTGGCAGTAAGAACAAACACCATAGGCATTTGGAGCATTTTTGAGCCTGCCAAATATTGATCGGTGAGGGGTGGGAATGAGTGGAGAAGCATTTCAATTTGGCATCCATACGTGATTCTGATGCTGTCACAGTGAATTAGCAGCACTTTCTTTTCCCTGTAGTCCATCCCAGGCTTTTGTCATTGAAGCATCCCCTTTGCCCGTATCTACTTGTTAAAAGACAAAGTGAAAAAAACCCAAATAAATTCACAGAACTTGTGCCCCAAAAAAGCCTGATTATGTTATGCTAGTATCCTCTGAATGGAGTCTCTGAAGAGTACTGAACCATCACTGGTAAAGACTGTTACAGCATAAATGTTATAGGGGATTCAAGCTACAATTACTCATTTTGTACAGTCACTTAATCCACTAATGGGGAGAAATGGGGCAACAGTTTAAGAAGGCAAGAGAACTGTCAGAGATTATTAAATCTACTGGGATGATTTGTTTTGGTAGTCTCTCTTGACCCAAGTACATGCTTCAGGTAATGCAAGAGACTTAATGCCTCTGGTAATTAGAGCAAGAAGTGATGGGTCATCATTAGCAACTGCAAATTAAGGGTTGTATTTCATCTGGAAGGCAGCATCTTCAACGGGGCTTATTTGTTGCAACTGCAGATCATCTGTGAATCACAAGTGCTACATTGGACTGACTCATTTGTGTGATTTAGTAGAGGCTTTTTAATACATGCTTACTGTTCCATATGAGTAGTTTTTCTAAATAGTTGCCAAACAGAAAAAGCCACAATATGGGACTTCCCCATACAGTTAATACTACTACTCTTATTTACATGATGTTGGTGATTTTTTAATTGTTGTACAGTTCACAGTTCAGATGATTATTTTTTGATTGTAGGTTTGAAATATATTTGTCATATCTATGAAACTGAAGAGTCAGGAAAGGAAAGCCAGGCAAGCATGGAAAGCATCAGTAACTGGCAGCTTCAGAAGATACAAGAGCCAATCTAATACCATTCAAGGTATATATTCACAGAATACTTTCATGTGAGTTTCACAGATCCACAATCATATTCAGTTCTGGATATTGCCAAAGGCATGAATGAAGATGATATATCATAGATTCAGTATTTTTGCAGATACTAGGAAATCCCTAAATCCTCTTAGAAGAATACTGATAAGCAAATGAAGACACAGGTACAAAGGAAATTAGCCACAAACTGAACTCCATTACAAAGTGCTATGAGGTAGGCATTGAAATAAAACAAATGGGGGGATGTAACATAGCTGAATCATTTCAGATGAACCTATGCAGATCAGCAGGCAGGGAGCTATGACTTGAGAAGACCAAGATATTGAAGTGTGGCTTGAAAATGCTTGAGAACAGCTGGATAAATCAATGGATGCTCATCAAGCAGAATCTGGGGGACTGTCTGTGGTCAGCTAGCTATGTAAGTGGTGCTGATAACCTCCTGAGGGACACCAAAAAGGGAAGGAAGGTTGCAGTGCCCTCAGCAAGAACTGTCTGAGGGTGATCCTCCCCCTCAGAAATATGTCTAGACCCCAATGGGGACTTAAGCCTCTTTCAAAAATCAAGAGAAAAGAAAGGGATTCAGGGGTGTCAGAAAGGTAGCCATTCAGTGCGGATGGGAATCTCCTTAGAAAAAAGTATGCTTGGGGAATTTAATTTGTTAAATTAACAAAGCTCAAAAGCTCTTTAAAGGGCTGAGATCCATGATATCTGATGGATTGTGAGCTAACTAGAACTGAAGAGGCCTTTTCTGTTTGTGTCTTCATGTCGTTGCCTGGCTTCAGCAGGGTGCTTTGTATCTCCATGAAGCAGTTGTGAGCTTTTCCCATCCGTTCAGTCCACGGCTGGCTCAGCTGTCAGGCTGACACTTGGGAGATCTGGACAGGAACACGTGGCCCTGGCTGATACTCTGTGAAGACACGTTTCTGTGGCAGGCCACGGCCTCCCCTGCTCAGGGAGTGTTAGCAGTGCATAAGCTGCTCAAAAAGCATCAGTTAGTAAACGTTCTCCTTCAGGGAACAAAATATGCCTGGTCCTGGAGAAAGGAGTAGAGTCTAAGTGACAAGAGGGGTGTTCCTTCCTTCTGTGCTTCTCAAAGAGTGAGGAACAAGAGATAGCCTTTCTTCACTCCTCTTGCTGGTGTGCCTGGGGCATTAAGTTGTTGTAGGCTCAGAGGAAATGTTTTCTCAGGAGACTGTGTTTATTAGCCTTAGGAGCTTGGGTCCGTCTTGGGTTTTCTCCATTTGAAATCTTACTTTCCTATACAAGCACTGTCAGGATAGGTGCTCACTGAGAAGGACCAACCTGGAGCATGGGTTTGCTTCTGTAGTTTTGGTGGTTAATTGGAGAAAAGTAAAAAAAAAAAAAAAAGGGCAATCTAGAAATCTTGAGCTTTGAATGGGGTGAGCTGCAAAACCCATAACTATTGGCTGAAGTTAGATGACGGTTTCACTGCAGCAACACCGCATCAGCTCAGCAGATCTCACTGTTCCTCTCTCTGCACTCCCCTTTCTCTGTATTCTTCCCTTCTGATGCAGGTTTTTCCCATAGTAATACTCCCTCCTCACACATGGCCATCTGCCTCTACTTTTCTTCTGTGTTCTGTGCTATCTGGTCCTCATGTAACAAACAAGAGTCCTTGTGATGTCCGTTTTCCTCAGTGAGGTCAAGACTGGCTGCTGTCTCCCACACCACCATGCTGCTTTTCCCTTTACAGAAGGGCCTATTGCCACTCTAACCTGTACTGTATTTTGCTGTTGGTGTAGGGGCCTTTATCAGTTGCAGTATTTTCTGTCAGTCAGTTCTCTTCTCATCCTATACGTAGCATAATAAAATCCACAGACACTTGGTGCAAGTTGTCCATCTGCTATGATCTCCTGCATCCAGTTCTTGTAACTGTTCTTCTCCTTCTTTCTTTGGATTCATTGAAGTCCAAGGAAATTATGAAGCAGCAAATTCTTACAGCTGGAGCAAGGAGTTCTCAGAGTTGAGAAAAGCCTGTGTTTGATGTTACTTTTGATACTGGATTTCTTGTTGCTTTTTCCTCTGCCATCTTCCTTTGCACCTCCTTAACAGTGATGATAAGGGAGAGTTATTTATTCTCTTCAGATGGCCGGAGCAGGTAGGAACTGTTGCTCTCATCCTTGGAATTCAGCATAGACTTGGACTTGAACTTAAATATGCTTGAACATAAAACAAAAAGACGGTCCTTGTCCAAGACTTTATGCCACCTTCCCTCACTATGAGGAGGGGGAGCTGGGGACATTCAGACCCTCTTGGGGAAGTGCTTCCCAACAGAAAAGGATTATAAACATAAGGTGTGTTATTGTGTAAAAGAAAAACGACCAAAACCACTTCTTAATCTGTCTGTCAGCACATGTGACTCTGGTCAGCTGTCACGAGGAGAGACCTTATAGGTGCAAGAAAGCGAGACCCTTAATCTCTCCTTGCTTCCTAATACACATCTGAGGTTCTGAGTATTAAAGTAATGTATGGTATCAGGAGTGTGAAGGAAGTTGTCTTCTGTATGTACAGCTAGCTGCCTGAGGGAGCACAAGGGAGTTAATGTTTTAGGGACACACTTTTAATGGAATCTGACCATTTAAAAGGCTCATTCTCCTCCCTTGCACACTCTGCCTGGACTTAATCCGATCCAACCTGCCCCTACAAGTCTTTTGTAACCTATTGTTCCACTCACCTTCTTTCAGAACCTACCTTTTGTCTGGCTTCCCTAGCAGAGCTTGTGTACACTGCTAGCCCCTCAGGTGAAAGATAGCCAGTAAGTCTTGAAGGGAGCAAGGATGAGGTGTGGTTCCCTAAAAATTGGGGGCTCATCTTTTTCAGTGCCCAACTCACATGGAAGCTGGTTTGGGAAGTAAATGCCTACATGTCTCTATGAAGGAGTCCTCAAGCCCCTCAGCAAAAAGACAAAGGCAGATGCCTGGGAGGCATAGAGAAAGGTTTGATTTGTAGATTCTGGAGAATCAGATGTCCTGCACGTGTTGGTACTCCATTAATATACTTAGTATTTGACTGTTAATAAGGAACATCATGAAGGATAACTAGCAACAACAGTGCCTGCCCTGAGGTAGCACGCAGTGCCTGCCCAAGTGCTGCCTCTTGCCAGCTGCTGTAGAGGTAATAAATCAGTCAAGGGATGTCAAAGTTCATTTTCCAGGGGGAAATAATGATTTTACTCAAAAGTGGAGTGTACCTTCCTTAACAAGGGACACTTAGCAGCATGGGATCTCATCTCTATACTCTGTCACTCCCTTCCATGTGCTGATGTACCCTTTTTTCTAACAGCCACCAACCCTCACTGGATCAATGAGGCCTGATCAATTGTTTTTCCCTCTGAATTATCCATGTGGGGTTGTTAGCTGAGCTGCTGGCAGAAAACAAGAGAACGCTTTCTGTTGTTTACTGTAAAGAAAGCAAAGCAAACTACAGGAGGGGACAGGCTGCAGGTTATTTACTGTCAATACAGCCGGAGAGAGAGAGGAGATATAAGGAGAGGGGAGGAGAGGGGAGCAGAGGCTGCAGACTGCAACCCAAATGAATGATCTGAGTGTAAAAATACCCATGCAGTTTCAGACGGAAAGTGGGTGGATTGAAGTCAACAAGGGATAGCTGAGAGTGTTTAACAAATGGTTTAGCGAAGGGCTAGTGAGGCAGGGAAGTACTTGTGGCACACAGAATAAGAATGGTGTGCATGAGCATACTGAATCTGCAGTGCAATCTGAAAGGCACTTCCAGATCTGCCCTGAGACAGAGCAGTAGCTAGGATATTTTTGTGTATGCCTGCATGCAAGACCCACCATTTAAAAGTAGTAAGACGAATAATAATGATTGAACTTAGGAAATAATAATAGGAGCTAGTTTTCCAAAGCAGGTGGATGTCACCATTGTAACTCGGACCAGAAAAAAATTTTAAAAAATAGGCATACTTCCTTGCTTCTCTCTCCTCTTCTTCATCCACAGAGGAATTGGGTGACCTGAGCTTCACAGGGCAAGAAGGCTCTGAGCAGCTCGCTCTGAGTGTCCCTCTACTTCCAGAGGCAGGTGAACGAGTGAAGAGTGAATTCACACTTTAGAGAGCAGTGAAGACCATCTTGCCATGAAACCATTCACAGATGAAGATGTAGAAAACTTCATCCAGAGCAAGGTAAGGCTTTATCTGTCCAGATTTTCTGTCTCCCACACTAGGTGTTGATTCTGAAGGGTGCTAAGCTTGACAGATAGTTGCTTGCCTGCTGTCTTCATTTCTGAGACAAGATTGGGTGCAGTTTCATAAGAACTGTATTTCTAATGAGATTTCTAGGTTTCTGTTGCAGAATGTTGTCAGGGATCTCAGCTGGTAGCCTAATTTTTCAAGGTGCTTCTCCTCTTCTTCTTCTTCTTCAGATGTCCTGAATTTTTGCTCCTGATCTGGAATTCCAGATGTGAGACTAGCTGTAATTGCCAGCATTTAATCTAAGGAAAGGTCCTTGCCTCTTTCCCTGTCCAGTGGTCTCGGCTTGACAGAAACAAGAGTGAGACCACACCAGGGGTTGCCTCTAAGAAAGATGCATGTAGGAACTAGAGAGAGACAGATATTGTTAGAATTCACCCATCTGTCTGTCACCTCAGCTTAGGATACTTCTCTCTATACCATGATTAAAGTAACATGTCTCATTAGCACATGCAGGCTGGAACCACATTTTCTATTTTATGAGCTATTCCAGCACTTGATGTTTTTTTTCCCCCATTATGAGATGAAGTAAAACAGAATAAAATGAACAAAACAATACTGTTTAATAGAAGTAACTCAAAGAGAGCCATAACATTTTTTAAAGCTGACATGTTTCATCACAGTACTTAACTAGATCCTATTTTATAGTCTGCTTTCCCCAACAAAGACACCAAAGTGAAAAATAATTTCAAAATGGAAAACTGTAAGGCTTTCTTTTCTGTAAAGGATGAAATATTCTAGTACCATGAAGGGGCTGGTAAGAAAGGTTTGTTTTCTATATGGAAATGTTTTAGTGACAAGTAGGTGTATTTCTGTGAGAACTTTCATTTTCAGCCATGCAGTGTTGTGCACTCTGCATAAGTAATTCTAGATGAATAAGTAACGAGGAATATGTTCATGAACTTCGTTAACAGTAGCTGAATCTCCTTCTCACTTTGGTAAATGTGTAAGGATCTTTGGGAAATATTTAAATGCCCTTTACTAACATGGTTCTTCATGTTCCTCCTTGACAAGTTGAATCTCCTTGTTCGGATTTTGACCATCCCCTTATGCTCCATTCATTTTTAGTCGTATGTGAAGGTTCAGGTTCATCTTGTATTTTTCTGAGTTGTCCATCCTTCACCTCAGTCCTTCCAAGACTCAGACCTTCCACTGAAATAATTTTCAATAAATAATTATGCTACTAATGCTTGAAGAACGATCCATCAAGTCACACAAACACCTAGTCCCCAATGGCACCAGCTTTGGAAAGATACTTTCTCGCCATCGAGGAGTAGACTCTCATCTGTACTTCAGATATGAAGACAGTATGGATACTTTCAACATATAATGTAGGGATCTAAATGCTGCCACATACACCTGCAATCTGACTAATGCACAGAGTATCTGTAATTCTTGAAGTCTTGTCAGCTCTTGGAATGAAACATATCCTGGCTCTGAGAATGGCTAGTATATGCAGGGGAATAACTGGGTATTCTGCATCAAATGGATAAAGAATGAGACTGTAGCTGGTTGATAGCAAATTCATCCATGTAATGAACTCTGTCCCTTCCATCCAATGGTATTGGCATGGAAATATCAATTAATGCTTAGCAGTCTTGAGTGTTGGCCCTTCAGTATTTACCAGCTGGTGTTTACCAGCTCTGTCTCATGTTAAGTTGGTTGTAACACACAGGGAACGGTAAGTTTTATTCCCAGTGCAGCACAGGCACACATGTTTCAGGATGCTTTAAATTGATTGTCTGTTTCCTGCTGGAGACAAAGACTGCAGTTACCTGTAATATGAAGTGTCTTTCTTGGAACTGACAGGTGGAACAGCGACATTATCTGGTTTCCAAAGCAGTGGAGGAGGTGCAGAAAATCATCCAGCAACTGACCGCAGAAATCAGCTATAAGGCCACGCGATTCCAGGCTATCTCCAACTCTGGCATTCACAATGAGAATATTAAGGTATGAACAAGAGCTCTAATATACTCTCTGGCAGCGTGTAGGCAATCAGTAAGTGATTTCTCCATTGTGTGTTTGTATGGACAGGTACCTCACCCAAAACACCACAGATGATGCGTTGACACTTCACTGTGGAAGTTCTAGTGACTGACTGGGTCATAGGGACTTACTCATGGACATCTTACAACTAGAGGAGCATCAGAGGGGGCCGGGTAAATCAGGGAGAGCCTCTTTTTACAGCTGCTGCGTTTACAAAGAGCGTCTATTGCCAGAGCTGTCAGTCTGCAAGCAGAAGCCAAAGCTCTTTGGGAGACAGAAAGAAAAAACTTGTACAGCAGTAATGTAAGAAGAATAAATGCTCATGCCTTCATGAGCTATGACTCATTTTTCACAGGTGGAAAACCTGTCAACTCACTAAAAAAGAAAAAAAATCAAAAATTCTTCTTCCGCTATGAACATTAGAAAGCTCCTTCAGAAAAATATGTTTTTTCTTGGTCATGGATTGGAACTTCTTTTTTACTGGGAAGAAATGTGCTTATTAGTGGGAGAAGTTAAATGCCTCCCCATTTTAGACCATCAAATACCAAAATAATAATGTCCTGTCCCAGCTGTGACAGGAGAAGACTGGTTATTTCCTGTGACTACTTAACACAAGAATAACTAGTGTAAGGATATAAGAAACAATCATAGCAATGGCAACTTCAGATAAAAATGATCTTTTTCATCTGAACTAGTTTACATATCTAGCTATGTCAACCATTATACTAAAATGCAGCCAGTTACGGAAGTAAACATGTAAAAGCACGAGGCAACTTTTGCAGCTGTCTAGGATTGAAAGGGAAGAACTCTGTGTATATCAAGCTGCTGGAAGGGTATGGAGGTGGAGGCAGAATATAATCATCCAGTCTGAAATGTGGCTATTGATCTGGGGACAAACACATTCAGATTTATATCTTTTCTGGAATTTCGTGTATCCCAGGGCATGTAGTCTTACCAATAGGAATGACTACAGTGACATAAAACGGTGCCACATCCTGGTCCACGTGTTCCTTAGTGCCACAGTCTGCCATCCACCTCTCATACTGGAACAAACCTGCTTGGCTAATGAGGTCTGACAGGACCAGGGTCAGGGTAAAATTGCTGTTCTGGAAAACAAAGCAGGACAAAACCAAGGCAATCTATTCTGAGCAGTAATTTGGTATTACAGTAGGCTGATCTGAACAACTTCTGCTTAAAAAGAATCCTCAAAATGTATTTTCTTAAAAAGTGGCAGATTTGTTATTCATACTTAACTGAACCCAGTGCTATAAATCTGTGGAAGTCACACTAGGAGGGCCTGGCTAACTTTGTCCTGTAGGTATGGGGCAGCAAAGAATGGGTTAATAAGAACATTGTTTGGCTTGGGCTGTTCTGCTTCCAAAAAATAGAAGCTTTAATATCATTGCTGACATAACTCAACCTAGAGGAGACTTGTGTCAAGGGAAAGCCAATGTATTAACTATTCTGTTTAATTTTGCAACATCTTTTTTCTGTCAATTAAATTTACAGTGACTTTTCAGAACTTTCAGCTTCTGTTTAAAAAGAGTTAATTTAACATGGTGAGGGGTCTAGATTTGTTGAGAAGCTACAAGCCTCCTTCTAAATATGCAGGGCTGGTGGAGAATATATAAGAAAAGTCTTTAAATGTTCAATGTTTTTCTGTAACCCAGGGGACAAAAAGTCAAAATCTTTAGTTAAAAAACTTGAAATAAAATTCAGATGGACAAAATGGAATATTTTATTTTTAAAAATTTTAAGTGTTTGTTTTAGTTGTGGCCCACCATTTTTGCAGCTGTCAACTGTGCAGGGCTGATGCAAAAGCTGTGGAGGCTTCAGTAAGGCATAATGAGCAGGTTAGCGCCCAGAGTAATTACTAGTACAGCACTGCCCAACGGCATTGCCAAGTGTTTAACTCTGTAATCATGGCAGTGGGGCGTGGATTTTCCTTTAACAAATAGCCTCAAAGGAAGCTTGCAGCTTTGCTCTGTGAATGAATGAATGACCTGGCACGTGCTTTCTCTCTGTTCTGTGTACTTCTTGTTTTCCTTTCTGCTTCTCTCAGGATCAGCCAGCTTTACTGGCCAAGTGGTCAGCTATGCTTCGGGGGAAGCGCCCATTCCACCCATCCATCCAGGTACAAAGCCTTCCTGCCACCTGGTGACTGCCGGTCCATGTGCCTGCCTCCTCCTCGCCCACCCTCTTCTCCAGACAACTTCACCCACCTAACCGATTCTCCCATGACTATTTCATCCTCTCCACAAGAGACTTGCTGTTTTGCTCAAAGCGTAAATATTTTATTTCTAACCTAATGCTTCTGCCTCCCTGGGATATCCTGGCCAGGATTGCAAGAATGAGGCTGTATTGAATTTGCCCAGCATACTGCAGGCAGGTTTTTAATACAGAATTGGCCATAAGTTACACACCCCAGAATTTGAGGCTCTTGTTCAAGCCTGTGACTTGCTGGGGCCCGTGGTCTGCATATGGCGCATAAGACCATCATGTGACAGAGCATAGGTGTGGGACTGGGATTTGTTTAGGCCAAGAGGACACCAGCTGCCCAGCTGTACAGTGCCATCCCCAGCCTTGTGATTTCTGGTGTTTCCTGGTAAGCCCCAGGTGGAGGAGCCTTGTGACTTGTATTTGAAGGCACTCACATAACGCCTGCCACTCTTCCCTTTAAAATCTGTTGGGTGCCAGTGCGTACAAGTCAGCATCTTGGTATGGGAAGGAATGGTTGTTTATCTGCAAATGTGGCCGAGGCAGTGATATGAGCAGTAACTGCATGACAGCCATTGTATTTTTTCCTTATGGAGCCTAGCACTTCGTTCCTGAGCGGCCCACAGGGTTTCTCAGCCCCACCAAACCTGACTTGCGCAGGTCAGCTTGGTCTGCAATGTCATCCTTCCAGTATCCTCCTGCCTTTAGGTGGTTTATATTTGACAAAAGAAGGGCTTTCTCATGTTTTCTTTGCTATTTCTGTGCTTCTTGCTGGCCATCTTTTGTATTTCAAATCTCTTGCTGGGGAGCAGAGAAGACCGACTGCTCCCTGTGGGAGAGGGAGCCAGGAGGTGAACATGACAACGTGGCAGTGCCTGCCCCATGGTCCCCGAGCGAGGCAGACCTGGAGAGGGCAGCTGGGGTCAGCCGAGAGTCTGGATCGTCAGGCAAGTCTGTGCTGACAAGGCAGGTCTGACATCAAGCCAGGAGCACTCATCGGGGTCAGGATCAGGCCCAATGACAGTAACCAGGGTTAGATGCAGTCTATTGATTGCCAGGCAAGTCCATAGTGGCCAGGTAGCTCTGAGGTCAGGCTGGGAAGGCAGTCTGCAGGTAGGACAACAAGGTCTATGGCCAAGCGCAGGCATAGCTGTCACACAGCTGGAGACCAGCACTGCTACAACATAGCCCAGCACTGAGCTGAAATGGGGGTCCCAGGCCCATGGGCAGAAGGTGTGGGTAGAAGCCCCAGAAAGGCTGCTCAGGGCCATCAAAGCCTATTAGCACCCTCAGGACCCTGGCACCTCTGCAGTAATATTTTAAGTCAGCTGAGCTACCAGGAAGGCCATCAGAATGTTTTGGATTATTACAGGAGAGTGACAAGCGTGTTTCATTCACCTCGAGGTAACCACCTTGCAGCAACAGCTGTCACTTCGCATCCTGCTCCTGCAGCAGCTTCACCTTATTAATGCCATTGTAAGTTAGGCTTGGTAGCAAGTGGAGTTGAAAAGCTTCTGAGTCATCACGGTAAAAGTCCAAAGGAGTTTGAACGCCCTCCCTGAATACCTGGAGCCATGATCGCCAAATGGTTCCAAACTAGTGTTTGGAGATGTCTGGCTATGGCCTGGGCCAGTAGGAGGTTTCATGGTATTTGTGACACCTTATTCACTCTTTGCAAATACTGGTTCAGCACTGGTTTTATTGGAAAATGGCCATTCCCAAAGTGAGGCCAGTTACTGTCTTGCAAACAAGCCTGCTTGTGGGTTTGTTATCCATCGGTTACTGTTTCCATCCATACACTGTTTCTGGCTTCTACTCAGCAGGAGATGCAGTTTCATACAGTACATCTGGCCAAGACCTGGGTTTATTTCTGAGAGTGCCTCTGCCAGTGTAGGCTCAGGCATGTCACTTGTCTCACATCTCTGTCTCTTAAAGGACAGTCATGCAGAGTGAAACACTTATAAAATGAGTGGGTCATAGCCTTATTTTACTAATGTCTGTAGTGGACTTTGAAAGAGATCAGAAAAGTGCACTTTTTGCCATAGTTATTACTACTATTGAGCTCTAGGCTTATCTCTAGTAACTATTCTGAGGTAATAACTTGCACTATTTTGTTTCCCTTTGCTGGCAACATGCTCTCTGATGCTTTCCTGCTCCTTGGAAGCTGCTAGTTATTGCCTCTCTGGCAATTGCAGACTAGAAATAACAAGGAATGGGGGAAACTATGGCAGGTGTGGTGGCAAATCAGTCAGCGCGCTCTTGTCTTCTATGGGCCATGGCTGTCACATCAGACTCCTTCCAAGACAATTTTCTTTTAGTTTGTGTACCTCCAAAGTAACCCTCAGACAGGCATGGAACAGGTCCTGGCTGTATTCAATTGCTCCCATCATAACATGGCTTTTTCTTCTCTCCAAAGCCCACAGTTTTACCTATTGCCCCCTTAACCCTCTTTTCCTTACTTCAGGCTCATGGATCTGCCCTTGTCTCCTCTCTCAATCTCTCTGCACTCTCCTAGGTCTTAGCACCCAGCCAATTCCTCATCACAGTCCCTCTGCGTGGCCTGACAGGGTACAGGGAATGCCAGGTACGGCACTGGCGTTATTACACCGTGCATGGAGCCAAGCTCCTCTCCTCCGTGCGGGACCCTGAGGAATTGCATCAATGGCTAGAGGTGGAGCAGTTCGCAAAAAGCCTTCAGCAGTGGCATGAAACGGATGTGAACATCGAAGGTGATCTGGTTCCAGCCAAAGTCCTTATCGTCTTCCGGGAGCTGGTGGAGAAGTCGATTATCTCCTGTAACCTCTCCAGTGAGTTTAGTGGGGACAGGTATAAGGGGAACTGGCCGTCTTCTGCAGCTGATAGAGGGAAACCATCACACACACAAAGTGTTTGTTTGGCTCACATGATCAGAAGTTAAAAAACAACAAATCCCTCCAAAATCAGGGAGCCTTTAGCCCATTGCAGTGATGCATGTAGACCTGCATTGAAGATAGAATTAAGTAGTTCTTAATTGGGCTCTTCATACCCAAGATGCTGCTCCTTTCTTAGGAATTTGGGTAGGGTCTCCAGCAACATCACCCTCACTGTTCAACCAAGATGCAACCCAGATTTTTAGAACATTTAGGAATTTGGGAAAAATCTTTTTCTACTACAGCACCTGCAATATATCTAGACTATCAGGGAAGATAGTATAGGAAAATTGGATACAGGGAGGGTGCTTGAAGATGCGTATAGGGCAGATAATGCTCTGAGGAATCCTTAGCTGCCCATAGCTTTCCAGCATGGGGTGGTGGGAACCAAGCAGAAGGACTTCTCCTTAAGCAAAATAGGTTGGACAAGTGCTCTTCTCCCCAGTGTCCAGGCTGCTCCAGTCCTGTTCAGCAGAACTGGACTCAGGAAGTTTGCTTTCAGTAGTGGCACTTATCCCTCTGTGAGCAATCCAAAATGCCTGTTTATTTTCTGTGGCTATTTATACTGGAAGTGCTGATCACTGACATAACGCAATCAGTGGTGCATGCAACGTGCCTTCATAGCTGCAACATCTGTAGCAAGTGCTGCCTGAACAGTGATCCTCATGCTTAATTCTTTGCATCCTAGAGGCGTGTTATAGACTTCAGCTAATGAACACTTGGCTTGGTCCAAGCTAAATAGTCTATGTCCGTCTTTTCACATTAAGATACTGTGACATGAACAAATCTAGACTGTGGTGCCTCTTCTCATAGCACGTTTCCAGGATGACTTCACTGATCAGCAGCCTGATATGGATCTTCTGTATTCCAGAGAAATAGGAGCCATTTCCACTCATCTGATTGCGCTCTGAATTTTAGTCACAGGAGAAAGCATGTTAAAATCAAGCTCAGCTAGATCATTGCATTCTTCCAGGAAAGATTTGTTATCGTAGAAATGGAAGGGTTGATGGGAATGAAATTTCACTACTGAGGCTCACAGAAAAGACCAGATGGAATGGGCTTGTATCTGAGGGTTTACTTATGTGAAAGTCATTGTGTTGAAGTGAAAACCTGCTATTGTGTCTAGCAGCAGTACATCAAGTTGTTGAGCCAGGAGCGGTACTTCCAAGGGAACCAGGGAGTGATGTTTGGGCTGATGATTCTGATATCTTTTTTGTAAGGCCAGCTGGGAGAAGATTGACACAGAGGAGATGAGCTAAGATGAAGTCAGGAGGAGTAATTACCATTTTTGTTCATTTCTCTGAAGAATGAACTTCCCTCATCCCACAGTACAACTAAAGTTACAGAGAAATTTCCCTAATTTTATTGCTTCCCTATTTTTTAATTCTTTGAGCACCAGCAAAACCAGAGTTTTTGAGGTGTCTCACTTTTCATTGGCGGAAAAATAGGTAGCACAATTCTGATGCTTTTGAAAATGCTGTGAATGTATTTACATGCTGATGCAGCAGTTGCTCTAATGCTTTTCAGCTGCTAGGGATCCCTGCTCAGGGCTTGGGAGCAGTACAGTTCCTGTTTTGGTGCCAGGGTTGGCTCAGCAGGGAAATAACATGCAGATTTTACCGAGGGTTATAAAGTTCTAGTTGGGATGGACTCCAGTATTTGCAAGGTAATTCACCCCTGCGCTTCCTGGAGGAGATGCTGAATTACCATTGGGAGTAGGCAGATATTTCTTCTGTGAGGGTAGATGATGTTCATCACTGTCCCTTCAAGTCTGTTTTGTGGACTCCTTAGCCCATGCCAGTCAAAATCAGGTGGGTTAACACGCTACTATTTAACCTGCTTATGGTAATCTGCTCTGTCTTTTACTTCAGTGGGTTATAGCATGATCACGCAATTGGCTCAGCTGGCAAAGTTGAAGGGACAGTGATCCTGCCAGTGACAGGGAAAGCTGGGGACAGAAACTTCTTCCATGAACACAGCTGGACCAACAGGAAACATCTCACTAAGTCCATTAGTTGCAGCTTTCATTCCTTTCTGCTCTCTTAGAGCATGTTGTTCCCAGAGATGAGCCACTCTTCTTTCACTGAGGAAACTTCTTTCCTCCAAATCACCACGGAACTAACTCTTTTTGACACTCAGCAGTCCCAGTGAGGCAAGCAGTCAGCCCTTTTTGTATGTCTGCTCTGCACAACAGGCCATAAATTCTGGCATGGTCTTCTGTACAAGTGCATCTCCAGAAACAAAACTTACGGATACCCCACAAAACATTCTGAATGACTGGCAAGGGTAAGTCATTTGGTCTGATCACAGGTTCTCTGAAGGAATAAGGAGATCTTTAGATAAGAAGTGTTCATCTGGTCCCCTCTAATCTGCAGTGATCTCCTTGTTGTCCTGTACCATTAGAAAGTTAGGTTGCACCAGTTGTCTCTTGGTATTTTTAAGAAGCTGGTCCTAGGATTTAAGGGGACTCACAGAGGAAAACAAAAGCAAGGTAACTGAGTGTGAAATTGAGAACTTAGTTGTTCCTCCATCTTCTTCCTGTTCTCATTCCCCAGGGTAGATTAAGATGATAAGGGTTTTTTTCTGGTATTCTGCTTAAGGCACTAAGGAGAAAGTGTTAAGACAGAACAATGGAACTGCAAGGCCCTAGACAGCCCTTTGCTTGGCTTGTGGAAAAGGACCTTTTCCTCTTTGTTATCTTCTCTTGCTGTTCCTTCACAGGTAAAGTGATGGTGCTGGAGAGCTTCAGCTCAGTGGTCCGGGTGGCTGTGGAGACGTCAGAATCCCAGGTCGAGGTTGAGCTGGTCCCTGCTGTGGAGATTCCAACTTGCTGGCCCGAGAAAGCCCGGTGGCCTCGTTGCCTTAAGCGTTGGCCTTCCCAGGAAAAAGTGCAGTGCATCAAGGTGAATAGTGTAAAAAGCACTATTAACTCTGTGCCGGAATTTACCTCACATGTGTTTGACAGTGGTTTCCCAAATGAGGGACTGCATGGTGATGGCAGGCAACAGCATGGTTGGAAGGTATATTCTCTAGAGAAGCAACATTTCAAAATATTCTGTCAGATTTTATTGGGATTTTTTTTCCCTCTTATGGTGGTGAATTCTATGGAAGAAAAACTGAATTAACTGTTTATTGCATGAGTCTCTCACACACAGCTCTGCCTGTGTAGCTGAGTCCTGATGTGCATCATTCTTGCTGTTCTGCTCTGCCTCATGTAAGCCTTCTGCAAATGGGCTGCTGTCTTGCAGTTTTCCCTCCGGCCTAATCCCATCTTTCCCTACAATGCTCATGGCTGGATTCTGGCACTCCAGCTCAGCCCCAGTTGCCGTGTTCCTGCAGGTCCCATTCTGCCTTCCAGTCCTGCTCCCCTCTCATGCACGACCGGCTGCTCCGTAGCAAAGTGCCTGCAGAGCTGCGCCTCTGCTTTAGTAGCACTGCTGGTACTGTACGTGGTGGCTCTAGGGCTGGATCTCCTGGGAGTAACTGATATCAGAACACACACGGAAACAAAACAAATTGCATGTTTGTTTGACTAAGAATTAGGATGGGAGCGTGACTTATGTTTGCTGCCTCTGCTAACCCTGTTTAGAATACACTTTGAGAGATGTCACACATCCTTTTTGTAACATCTCTCTGCGTTGCTCAGAGAAGTTTGCCTCTGATCTGGTGTCACACTTCCCTTTTTGTCCACAGTCGCTTGGTTTCGACCTTTTGGCCCGCTCCAATTATCACTGGCAGCTGTGCTTCTCCCGTGCTGAGCATATGCTCATGGAAGGACTTGATGAAGATGGTGGTTGTCGCATGAAGTGCTTCAGGGTCATGAGGCAGATGAAGGAAGATGTCTGGTGTGCTGGAAATAAGCCTGTCATCACAGCTTATCACCTTCAGGTAGATATCACCATGATACCAAGATATGGTCTCAGTATCTGTTGCAGTGGCTTCCATCCAGTACTGTCAAAATATCATGGCGTAAATCACTGTAGTGTCTATGTTACTTCTGAGGTAACTGTCAAAACTGCAGTACCATTTCATTGCTTTACAGTGGCAAGAAGTTCAGTAAATATATGTTCCAAACTTCAACAAGAAACTAAAGCCTGTAGGAACATTATGATTGCAGCAACATAAATAATGTTAGAGTTCAATTTGACTTCACATAGGCATTGTAATATTATCTCTAATTGCATGGTTACCTCCTGCTTCTTGACTATCCCAGCCATCCATATCCGTCCATCTGTCTGGAGGAAAATTGTGCATTTGTCTTTGTGGATGTGCACCAAACAAAATTCTCTTAGGTGAGCATTATTTCATGAATGAGGTGCAAACTGCAGTTCTGGTGTTGTTTCACCTGGGGTGGGAAGGGAAGAAAGAGGTAAAGGGGTGGTAGCATCCTCCCTGCACGTACTTCAGGGTTCAAGATGGCTTCAAACAACATTTGTGAAGAAGAGACAGAAGGCTCTGCTATGACTGTGTCCCCACATCAGACAGCTGCAGACACTGATGGACCACAGGCAGCACTGTTTATCAGGCAGTAGAGCAATCTTGTTTTCTGGACCTCCATCCTCCTGGAGCTGCCAGGGAGAGGCTGCTATTCTCCCACCTTGAAGGCTCAAGCCACCAGGCTTCCACAGTAGTTACTGATCTTTTGGTGCCCAAAACCAGATGCAGTGCCAAGATTTCCCCTAAAGAAAAAGTTGTGACCATCAAATGCTATTATAGTCATGGGACTAGTCTAAGCCAAGATGGAGTCAAAAAAGAGTTGACAAGGCTGGTTATAGCTTAACAGAATGCAAAACTTCTCGGTGCCTGTAAGAACAACCTGGTGGGAAAACTGTCATAGGTAGGGGAAAGTGGAAAACCATTTAACCATTAGTAACGATCTCTTTCGCTGGCTGAAGGAAAAGAGGTGCAGGAAGTGCTGTTGCATGGACTCTTGATCAAAATAAAAAGCTCTTTAGAAGCTCTTCAGTTCTTTACTGTAACTGTACTTCAGGCTTTTACTGCAAGAGAGAAGGAATGCTTCAACATTACATTAAAAAAAAAGAAAGAAAAAGAAAACGAGAGAGAAACAGTCAGTGGATAAACCAGCAGTTGAGCAGATGCTTAGTGTTAGGTTTCTTCACATTATCAGGTTTCCCCTGTCAGAGGTATCCAACAATTATGACTAAACAAGACTCCATATGAAAAAGGCCCTCTATGACAGAGGAAATCCTTCCCCCAGAAGTTGTGAAAGCCTTAGAGAACCAAGTAAGCGCACTCATTATGCTTACCTCCATAGGAATGAAGTTCAAGATCGGGAAGTCCGAAAAGAGCTAGGTACATTTTGAAAACCAACTCTATGCCTCCATTAGACAGCTGGCAGTTAGGGACGGTTCAGTAAATGCTGGGGCTAGATCACCTGTTTGGCACCTGACTGGAAGAGCAGCGCTTTTTTCCTTGCCTCCAGAAACTTCGTTGCAACTGCTGCTCATGGATCTTGCTGAAGTAGTTTTAGTGTGACGAAAGGTAACTGCTCTGCAAGTCTCCAAGGAGTAGCTCTCACAGAGTTACAGCTTGAATTCGTCACTATGTCTTTCGTTCCCTGGCAACATTAAAAAAAAGGCTTTGTGGTTATTGCACAAACAATTGTTCACATCTGAAAAGCTGTCTGAGAAGAAATTTGTCAGCAATACAACTATTGCAAGGCCTATTGGAGGAAAAAAACAAACCAGGCAATCCAGAAGAGTGTGGCTCATTTTGATGAAATTCTACCTCTGAAGAAACAGAGGAGTTGAAGGCTGTAGTTCGGCCACGTCTCACAGCATCTGTGGGTCTCTTTTTGGGTCACTGAATCTGCAAAATAAAATTGGGATTCAGAGGACAGTAAGGAACTTAGCAGAATTATTGAACCCAAGATGGATGACTTTGTACTTTAAAAACCGATTTCAGGTTGACCAAGGCAGTCAGTATGGCTTTTTTGGCACAGTAAGTGTAAGTACCTTGAGAAAATTCTTCTCAGTCGTAGGAAAGTCTGAAAAATGCAACATGGGCAGCCTAAAAATAATACTATAAGAGCAATAATCATATGCATTTCATTATTTTAACTATGGATTTCTGGAATGTAAAAGTACATAAAATAAAGTTGGGGGAATAGAATGTAGCACGTGCTGTAAGTATCACGTGTCAGAAAAAACCAGGCTGCACTTGACCAGAAAGCATGCCCTGCACCTGCAATAGCTGCTTGGAATCTCAGTCTGTTTGGGATGCAGATCTGTGCGCATCTTCAGCACAAATACAGCTGAAGCTAACAAATAATTATGTTAATCTGATTATTCTTCTCTCCCTCCTTGCACCTACTGGCTTCTACACTTGTACAATAGGCCATTTTCTACAGCCTAAAATGCCTGGCATTTCTACAGAGGCTCCTGCTGAAGGATGGCAAATAGGCTAAGATTATTTTAGCAAGACCATTTTCCCTGGGCTTCTGGGCCAGTCAATAGAGAGGGGCTCCTCTGGGGAGAGATCCTAACCAGGCACATCAGAGTTGCTCTGCCTCCCCAGAGGAGGCTTTAGTTGTGATCCTTCCGTCGCAGAAATGTAACACAGGGAGATAGCAGTGCGAGTCTCTCTGCTTTCCAAGGCTGTCAGCCATTTACCAGCACTAAAACTGCCTTAGTAAGCTGTGTGAGCCCTCGACAGAACCTCTAACACCTCTTTTCTCCCATCTGCTTCTTGCAGACAGTGCTATTCTGGACGTGTGAAAAATACCCACGCACCAAGGATTGGCACTGCTTCCCCGAAGCCTTTCTGAGGCTGGTACAGAAGCTGCACAAGTGTGTAAGCCAGCACTTCCTCAAGCATTACTTTGTCAAGAACACCAATCTGCTCAAATACGCCAACACCAGTGACCTGGACCTGGTGGCCAGCAAGCTCGCAGTCTTCTTGGAGAACCCTGTCTTCTGCCTGGACTAAGGCAGGAAAAGGTCTCCTCACCCCAACCTTGAGCTGATCCCCCGCCTCCTCTCCCCACCTGTGGTTGTTCTTCGTGTCCTTCCAGTAGATGTTGCAGCTGGCTTTGTAAGACAGTTGGCACATGCAGTGTGACAGAGAAGTGTCAAGCTGGCAGGAGTGGGCGGTGAAAACTGACGGGAGGTATCGCTTGATGCCCGGCTGATCTAATTTGCTTTCAACACTGACAGCCTTCCTGAAAGCTACAACCAGTGAAACCCAACTTTCTGTGTGTGTCAGAGCAGGCAACTGCCTTGTTCTCTGTCTCTAGTCCTGTGGCACCTAGGCCAAAAGACGGTGCAAAGAAGCCTCGCTCTGCTGCCTACCCGCTGTGTAACCTAGCACATGCATTGTTGCTGCCTCCCCCTTTCTCACAAGAACAGCGGGTTTAATTCCCTGCTTACCTCACAGGCCAGCTATGCAGAGAGCAGAGGAACATTTCTGTAGTGTACTGAAGCTGGAAGTGTTCTCAGAGGCACTTCGATGCCTCCATCTCCAATTAAATGGGAACCGGCTCCAGGACAAAGATAACCATGCTGCTAGCATTGAATAGCTCAAGGGAAGCAAGAGGAAGAACTGTGGGTTTTGCTGCCTCTTCGTTTTTCTCTCCTCCACTTCCATTTTTCTTCCAGTTGCTTCAAATATGTTTTCTTCATGTTTGCCTTTGCCAGTTGTGTTAGTGCCATACAACCAGGGGGCTTTGCCAGAGCAGATTTCACTCCCACCCCTGGCTCCATCCAGCAGGCTGGAGGAGGAGCAGGTCTTTCCCTAGTTGTTAGCACCCACGTATTTTTGGGTGGTGTACAGGAGGAGAATACTTTTCAAAGGCTGTTAGCTCCAAAACCCCCAGTGCTATTAATATTATGGATGTTTAAAAAGAAAATCAGTTTTAGTGTTTCAAAAGAACAGAGTTCTAGAATGAGTATAAAGAATGTTGGTTTTAATGTTATTAAATCACTGAAACTAAACCAAAGCGGGCTTTTTTTTTTCTTACACCTGCGCAGGAAAGTAAATAAGTATCATCTCCTTTGCCAAGGGAGGTGGCAGAGATAGGATTTGTTGCCCATACTCCGGGGAGCTGCTGCAGTGGATGGCCTGCAAGATGACCATCCATGGCAGAGCATCTCCCCCTTGTGTCAAACTGTGGTCTAACCATGCATCTTTAGCACAGCCTCTGCTTTCTGGCTTGATTTTGTATGCGGGAATATGTTCACAAGTCCATGGGGCCTGACGGGATTCACCCCAGAGTACTGAAGGAGCTAGCAGATGTTATGGTAGGACCCCTCTCAATCATCTACCAAAGGTCTTGGGAGTCTGGAGAGGTCCCTGCTGACTGGAAGCTAGCCAATGTTATTCCAATCTACAGAAAGGGCATGAGGGAAGACCCAGGGAACTACGGACCTGTTGTTAGTCTAACCTCAGTTCCTGGAAAAATTATGGAGAAGATCATACTGGGTACTGTTGAAAGGCATTTAAAGAACAATGCAATCATCAGGCACAGTCAGCATGGGTTCACAAAGGGAAAGTCCTGTCTAGCTAATTTGATATCCTTCTACAATAAGGTCACACGCCTAGTGGATGAAGGGAAGGCGGTGGATGTAGTTTTTCTGGATTTTAGTAAGGCTTTTGATACTGTCACTCACAGCACCCTTCCGGACAAGTTGTCCAGCTGTGGGATGAGTGGGTTCACGGTGTGCTGGATGAAGAACTGGCTGAAGGGCAGAGCTCAAAGGGTTGTAGTGAATGGGGCTACATCTGGCTCACGACCAGTCACCAGTGGTGTTCCTCGGGGTTCAATTCTAGGGCTGCTTCTGTTCAATATATTTATCAGTGATCTGGATGCAGGAGTTGAATGCACCATTAGCAAGTTTGCTTATGATACCAAACCGGGAGGTGCTGTTGCCTCTCGAGGGACAAGAGGCCTTGCAGAGGGATCTAGATGGATTGGAGCATTGGGCTATGATTAATGGGATGAAATTTAGGAAGTCGAAATGCCGGATTCTGCATCTGGGATGGAGTAATGCCGGACACAAGTATAAATTGGGAGAGGAGTGGCTGGAGAGCAGCCCTGCAGAAAGGGACCTGGGGGTGCTGGTCGGTAGCAGGCTCAATATGAGTCAGCAGTGTGCCCTGGCAGCCAAGAGGGCAAACCGCATCCTGGGGTGCATCAAACACAGTATAACCAGCCGGTCAAAAGAGGTGATGATCCCGCTGTATTCAGCATCGGTGTGGCCTCACCTTGAGCACTGTGTGCAGTTCTGGGCCCCACACTTTAAGAAGGATGTGAAGGTACTCAAATGCGTCCAGAGGAGGGCAACAAAGCTGGTGAAAGGGCTGGAAGGAATGCCCTGTGAGGAGCGGCTAAGGACTTTGGGTTTGTCTGGTTTGGAGAAAAGGAGGCTGAGGGGCGACCTCATTGCTCTCTACAGCTCCCTGAGGAGGGGAAGTGGAGAGGGAGGTGCTGATCTCTCCCTGGTGTCCAGCGATAGGGCGCGTGGGAATGGTTCAAAGGTGCGCCAGGGGAGGTTCAGACTGGACATTAGGAAGCATTTCTTTACCGAGAGGGTGGTCAGGCACTGGAACAGGCTTCCTAGAGAGGTGGTCATGTCCCAAGCCTGTCACTGTTTAAGAGGCATTTGGACAATGCCCTTAATAACGTGCTTTAACTTGGCCAGCCCTGAATTGGTCAGGCAGTTGGACTAGATGATCGTTGTAGGTCCCTTCCAACTGAAATAGTCTATTCTATTTGCTTCCTTATCTTTCACCCAAGTATAGGAGGAGGCTTTCTTCTACAGTTAATTCTTTGGCAGAGAAGATATGGGTCAGGCAGGATCCCAGCTGTGTGGTCATTCTTCTACTGGCCTCCTGCATCAAATCCCACTGTGTGCAGACCTGACCCTACCATGAAACTGGCACCCTCTTTGCTGAGGACCTGGGAATACCCTCTAAGTTGTCTTTCCACACGGGTAACCACATTGCGTGGAACTGTTTTGAACAGGTAACTTCTTTTGCTAAACCTTTGTTCTCCAGGCTCCTTTCTAAATGGGGCACAAGTGGCAGTTTCGTGACGACACCCTCCCGTTAAGGCCTGGCTTTCCTGTTTCCGGTGAGCAGAGCTGTTTCGGTAAAGAGCAAAGAGATGCCAATCTGCGAGCAGAGTCAGGCAGCTGTGACAATGAAGTGATGTCTCCTGTTTTGCCTTGGTTTTGTCTTGTGGTTGAAGGGCTAGATTCTGAAGTTGGAGGAGGGCAAAAGCAGTTTGAAAGGACAGTGAAAAATGTTCAGGGCTCCTAATCCCAAGTTTGCTATTTTACTGCTCTGATGCATGATCCGTTTGGGATTTAGTTGCGGCTATTGAAGAATTTATCTCCCTTTGTAGCCGGGGGGAAAAGTGTTTCAGTGGTGATATCTTAACTTGGCTGCAGCTGCGTATCAGAGTCCTCAGTTGCTGCGGTTCACAGCCTGCTATGAAGCGGAATCGTGGGCATGCACCGTGTGCTGCAGAGCCATGAGGTGGAAGGTACTGCTGCTCTGCCAGGGCAGCAGCCTCTCACAGCCAGGAATGAATCAGCAAATCCAGCAGGTAAGCACAGAATGATGGACCCCTGCTTTGAGCCAACTCTGATCATTTTTTCCTCTCTTTTCTTGTTGATACACAGGCAAATGCATGAGCTAGCATATGCTGCCGCAGGAAATATCATCGTGACCATGTAAAACTAAAGATCTGCCCTGGAAGGCATGTTGCTACTGACCACAAAGACACAGGAACCATCCCCAGCTTTTTCTCCAGAACAGCAAGACATGACACAGCTGGCCACTAGCAAAGGGTGAGGGAAAAGGCTTTGAAGGAAGAACTTACATGTTCATTGAAGTGGTTGAATACAAGAAATTATTCCATCTCAGAGATAGGTGGGAGGTATACTACATACTATCTTGTATCATCTAGTGCAGGTCTGGTTGGGTGTGTGTGGGTTCTTTGTGACGCAGTTTTTTGTGGTGGTGGGAGAGTTGTGCAGGAGGTCTCTAATAAAAAACCTTGCCAAATGTACTTGTTGCATTTCTTATCACAGTAAACTTCCTGTAAATAGCTTTTCACTTACACATCCAGCCTAATTGCAAAATCATGCCCTTATCCCAAGGTTTTCCTCAAAAAAAGGATATCACACTGTGTTTTGGCTACAGAATAAGTTTTACGTTTAATATTTTTGATTTTTCTTTTAAAAAAGTGAGCATCTTGACCAATACAGACTTTCTTGAAGTACGTCAAATTTAATCAAAAGCTCTATCTTTGTTCAGAGCATCTGGAAGGAATGACCGTTCATTCTCGCTCTCTTTTTAATTGCTTTCATGAGTATTTGCTCAATCAAGGAAGGAAGGAGAATTCTTGACTTTCATGATTTCTTTATGGTTGGCCATGACTTTTTGCTTACCTCTCAGTTTCGCTGTCTCTCCCTAACTGAATTATTGTCTTTAAAACAAGAAGGGGCAAACAGTGAACTGTCTTGCATGCACGTGAAGCACAGCGCTCAAGAACAACAGACATTCCCAAAGCATTCACATAAGCAAAAAAGGGAGAAATTAAAATGCATATTTGTGACGAGACACAGGGTGCAGTGAGTGTTTACAGAAATCCTCTGTTCAGGAGATACAAAACAGCAGCTCTGAGAGAGTTTCGGCTGACTCATGGCAGAGCTCTTTGCCACTGTGGCCTTTGCACAAGGTGATGGCAGTCAGGCTGAGTGCTAACTGAGGGTGTTTTTCAAGGTACTTGAAAGGTGGCTTGTTCAAGGTAGCTTGTTGCTAGTTGCTGGCTGGGCAGGAGAGGTGTGTGTGATCCTCACTGTCATGCCATGTGCTGGAGCCTTAACTGGGACAAGGGATGCTGAGATGGCTCATGGTGGGTGCTAAGGGCCTCCTTACAGCTACGGGGCATTCTCAGCCCTCACCACAGGCACCATTGCTCCATCTATCAGAAAACTTCAATTTGAAATGTGTTGCTCTGTTACCATATAAAACCTTACAAAACTCGTGAAGTTTTAGTCCTTTAACACTGTCTGCCTTTAAGTCACTAGAGGGCAATGTCTCTCTCAAACATGCACACCGATCCAGGATCTCACTTGCTTTTAAAATCAGCATCTTGTTAGTTAACATTGAACTGAGACAAATGAACTTGATTAATTTAATGCTAAATTCTATTGCCAAAAAGGAGAGAAGGAAAGAGACCATGGGAGAGCTTTCTAATAAATAGCAAGACTCAAGTAAAAAGTCTCTAAACTCCGGGAACCACTCCAAGAGCCAGAATATGGATTTATTGCTTTCTGCAGCAAAAGATGGGCTTGCAGTAATTCCCAACAGGCTTGGTTTGGGGAGAGCAATGTGCAGCCAGGGTTCCGGGAAGGAAGGAACTTGCAGGAATAGCCGCCACCACCCTGCTCCATCAGAGCACATGTCCTGCCCTCTCTCCATGGGGCTGGGCCACGGGCCCAGTGAGAAGGCAACGCGACTGTGACTCCCACGTGTTCCTACCTCCCAGGCACCTCTGTCTCCCTCTTTTTCTCCTTCTCCTCCCTCCCCACCCCCACCCCCAAGAGAGATTTTCTCTGAACAGGTTTTCTGATGCCACCCCTTTGGCTCTGGTGGGAATGGTCATTTCTGAGTGCACATTATCTCTCTTTCATGTCATGGGACCCAGGTGTACACAGAGGCCATTACAGACCATCTACCCTCTGCTTATGCTCCATCTTTAGTTTGGAGTGATGCCCAGCAATGAAGTTAGAGTACCTTGCAAACTACGTTCCCAGTGGGAGCAGCCTGGCCTCTCTGAGCAAAACTGGGGTATGAACAGTGATAGATAAGATAACAGGCTAATTCTGCCCTCACACTAAATATTTTTCTCCTTACCAATGCTAGGATTGCTGGTTTTGAGGATAAACTTTTTTTTTATTATTATTATTCCCGCCACCCCCCAGGACACTTATCTGAGGCCCGTGCAATGTCACATGAGACAGTGACACAGCACCAATGCTCAAAACATGGTAAGAGATCCCACTCGCCCTATCAGGCCAACCTTTGCCATCACCATAGGAGGTGTGTGGTGCCCTTGACCTCTTTGGGGTCTGGATTCTCTGGCTGGAGGAATATGCACGGTTTCAAAGGAAATTAAACAGCCCCAGGTAGCAGATGTATTTTGGCCTTTTCTGACCCAAGCCATTGCAGCACGAAGAAATGGAGAATGCTTTTGTCATGATACAGGTATTTGTCAGTTCCGCTCCAAGCAACGCCTTCGGTCTGAAAGAAAGGACAGGATCAGAGCTCGGCTTTGAAAGCATCTCCTGGATGGGTGATGAGGAATGCTCAGATGCTACCAGAGACCAGGCCTGTGGAGAATGCAGAATGTATTTTCCACAGGAAAGATTCTGTAATTTACCCTTAGCATCCTCACAAATAAAAATTACAAGGAAATGCATCAAGGAAAGAATTAATCAGATTGAAAGGCTTTGTAGTAATTAGAAAAAAGAATGGCATCTTCTCAGGCTCCCCTGGGTGGTGGTAATTACCCGCTGCACAACTGTGGCTTGTGCAACTTAAAGTTTTCTGGATTAAAAAGCCAAATATCTTCTTGTTTCCTTTCTTAGGGAAGCCACTCTTGGAATCAGGCAGCTACACAGGCCAACAGCTCAGAGAAACGTGCATCGAGCCTCCTTCAGCCTTGCAGGGCACCACTTTACATGCGGGGTGGTCCAGAGCCTGATCTCAAGCCACAGCCCAGTTGCACCTGGCCCGTCGCTTTTTTGCTGTTGCCTTGGAGGAGATGGGCACCATTTGTTATCCAGCAACCCAAACAGCCGAATCCCTTCTGCCACAACTGCAGGCAGCCTTAGACCCATCTGCTTCTGCACCGCATCCCAGCAGCAAAGGCCAGGTCATAGCCCCTTCTGGTGCCCATATTGTCACTGACACAGCTGGGGGACCTGAGGGGCAAGGTTGCATGCACTGTAACTCAAGGTAACGCTTTCCAGGGAAGGAGTTTTGTTAAATCAAGAGAGCTTATGAAGGTTCAGTTCCAAGCTAGTAATGAACCAAAAAGAAAACACGGCTCAGGGAAATAGAAAAATCCCTCGCAAAAATAATTTTTAAGGAAATGAACATCAAGTGGTGAATTCCTGTGATTCTCTTTTAAAAGGGTAAGGACACAGAGCTGGGAGGGATTTCATCAGCCACCGAATCCATCCACTGCTCTTTCTGGTCCTTTCCCCTAAATGAACAGAGAGCTGTTTCAAAGGTAGTTAGACGCTTTGCCCCTGACTCCTTGGGCAGGCAGACTGTTTCGGACCCACACAGATCATTAGGAGCTTTCTTTGAACTTTCAGCCTAAATGTGTTCACAGCCAGCATTGTCTGGTTTTGTACCAGTACAGACTCAAGTTGCTGTTCTCCCCCTGTAGGGTTTGCTGTCCATGCAACCATCACAAGGGTAATCATAAGCTCCCTTGGCTTTAGCTGAGCGTGACTAGATATGCCAAACTCCTTGGTCTCTTTTTCTCTGATAAAACCTCTGTTCCAGTCCTGCTCTGCATCTTTTCCAAGTGTAATTCATCTCAGCATGGATAACCAGGGTGGTTTGCAGCGTTCCAGATAGGGTCTCATCAGTGCCTCCTGTAACGGCACATCACATAGATAATCCATGCAGCACAATCCCCTGTGCTGAAGAGGAAAGCTGACCAAGGGTCAAAAAGTGACCGAGGGTCAAGTTCCCTTAAAAAATAACTGCAGCTTCAAAGGAGGAGTGACTGTCATCAATGATTTCCTTTGCCAAACCAGGTTAAGGCCGGTTGAAAGGCTTGCCATGGTCCGGTTGTCTTGGAAGTGAACCGAATTCCCAAGGCTGTGAGCCAACAGATTCATCTCAGTGAGACCCAAGCTCAGGCCAGAATCAATGAATCTGTTTCAGCCTGTTCCCCTCTGCTCTCCCCAGTTGACAGCCGGCTCTGGGCTGTGTTTCTCCCCCACTTCTTCCCCTCGACTCAGTGGTAGACGCTGTCCCTCCTTCTAACACAAATCCAGCTTTTTACCACTAAGCTGAAGAGTTTGGCTGTTTTCTAGCTGTGTCATTAAAATACCATAGACTGGAGAGGCAACAGATCAGTGACCAGAGCTAATAGCAGCAAAAAGGATTAAAGGAACAATAGGTCTTGAGCGTAATTTATGAATGCCATTAGCCGCTGAGAGGGAATTACGTTATGGCTGCAGTTCTGAGGGGGAAGGGTGGGTCTTATCTAGGCAGGAAGAAAAAAAAAATGTGTCTGCATTTGAATTAACAAACGACAATATCGATTTGCCATGTGATACATCTCGGGCTGTTATGTTTAGATCAGATGTAATAACACCTGAACAAAGACAAACTGCGTTTTCTCTATCTTGCGTTCAGACCCCCATGGCCAGTGAACGTTGTGTTCGTATCTCACGGCTGCCAATCACGCAGCATCCACCACCCTGCCTGGTAAAGCACAGTTCCCCATCAAAACTCTTGCAGAAAGGCAGGTTTTCTTCTCTTCTCTAAGAGGCATGACATTAGTTGCACGAGCGTTTCCTTGCAGCCTGTGCACCATGTCCTGGGGATGGGACTGAGCAAGCAATGCCTTTGTTTGCAGTATCTCCTCTGCCTTTTGTTTGATAGCCAACACAGTGTCTCATTAAACTGGTTAGCTTGGCAGCTGGGGCCATTTGTTACAGTGTGATATGAAGGATCATAATCAGATTAAACCTCAGAATCATATTGTGGAGGGAGAGATTAGAATGGAGAATAAAGAGAAAGTTTAATTTTGTGTGACAGTGCAGAGTTGCCTCTACTTGGGGCAGCGAGGGGGGTGGAAAGCGATTGCAGAGGCTCGAGCTGGGGAGGATTTGTTTTGCTGGCTCCCTGCTCAGTTTTGAGCAGAAGGGTTTTAGCACCCACTTTGAAATACGGGGTAGCTCTGCAGCCACCAGCCCCTCGCAGGGTTGGTTCACTCTGCTTTGCTTCCCAAATGAGGTCTTGAATAGAGGGCTCGCATGGGGAAGGAAAACCCAGGGGTGTAAATGATGCCAGAAGCCAAAGCTGCATGTGTGCTGAAGCGCGGTACTTCTGGGAGGGGGATGCCCTTGGCACTAGCCACTTAATTCTCATTATCTCTGTCCTGGAGGCCCAGGTCCTTGAGCTAAACTGCTGTTCCCCCAGTCCTTCCCACTCCAGTACATTTAGCACAGCGTCCTATGAGTCCTCCAGCAGTCTGGGGGCAGGAGACACCCTCCAAAAGTCAGTGTGAATATACAGCTAGGAGGTCTTCTGTGAACTCCTCTGAGCCAATTTGGCTAGTATTAAAAGTAGCAATAAGAGAAAAGTTGGCAGGTTGGGAAAGGCAGCATGCAGATGAATTTCTGGCATCTGCGCCACCAGAGAGAAATGTGATCATGGGTCAGAGCAGCTCCGGTCTCTGTCCTGAGCCGATTTAACAGGCAGGTCTCATGGAGAGACCCCAGCTACCACCAGCTTCAGACACAAACTCAGACCTCTGCAGCTCTCTGCATGGGCATTGCCACGGGCAGCAGGTATCCCAAACCCTGCCAAAAGAATTTTTTAAAATGTTGGCTGCCATAGTGCAGCTCAGGAATCTCTGTCCTGTTTTTTTTCCCTTAGGCAGCGGACAGTTAAAGCCAATTGGGGGCAAAATCTGTAGAGAGAACTGCTTTGGGTGAGGGGAGCTCCAGGTTTAGAGGAGGTGTATGCACTCACCTAATCACATGCACATCCCATCATTGTCACCAGTGAAACTAGTGGGGACATATAAATATACCTACTTTCAGAAATGGTGGCTAGGCTGAGTCCTATCCCAAATGAAGTAAACAGCTGTCAAAAAAGTGGAGATAAAAATGGGTATATAAATTTTTTAAAACTGTACCTAATGCCATTGTAAGCTCTGTTCCCACACTCCGTTACTTGTCCTGGAGATACACTTAATGAATAATATATTCTCTCATCAGCTTGATCTTTTGCTCAGATATTGTACCCTCTTCCTTCTCCTTTGTCTGCTCTCCATTCCCTAGAGACCAAGTACTTCAGGGCAGGAGCCTGGCATAGAAAGATCTTAAGTTTCATTGTGCTTCCTGAAACTTAACACAATGCAAACCCCTAGTGAAACCTCAGAGTAACAAAGGAGATCCTGATCTAAACAGCTGGAAAGCCGCCAGAGCCTGTTCAGCCACCCAAGATGACTTCTGGGGCGATGAGGAGGCACTTCGGGGGGAGCAGATGGACAAGAAACCCGCACCCCGCCCCTCAAGAGTGCTATAGCCGTGCAGATCGCTAACGACATCCCCTGGTTTGGGATGATGAAGTGCCAGCACGCAGGGGATGGCAGTGCCAGATGCTTGGTATATGGCTTCGGGGAACTCGCATCCAACATTAACAAGCAAAAAAAGACGGCAACAGACTGTCTTCCCCTCCTGGTGCCTGACAGAAACTGAGAAAGGGCACTCGCACAACAGGAAAGCATAAATCTAGCCGTGACACTCTTTAACCTTGCAGCAAGATGGGGGGGATGCTCGCTGCTCCCCTCTGGGCCGGCTGGAGTCCTGGGCTGCCCCCGGGACCTCCGCACAGCATGTTGACTTTGAGCAAGCTCCTGGCCCCACGAGGAGCCAGGGAAGCTGCTCCAGAGGCAGAGCCCTTCAGCAGCGCTTGGAGGCTTTTCTGCTCAGCCCACAGCAACGGTGGGAGCGGAGCAGGGGCAGAAATCCTGCTCCAGCTGGCCTAGCCCACCTTGGGTGTAGTGGCGGTCTGAGCCAGTGCTGCATGGGGTGAAAGCAGCTATGTGCCCCCAGGAGCTGCTCCCTCTGTGGCACCACACGCTCCCGAAAGCACCCCTGATGATGAAAGAGGCTGCTCTCAACAAAGGCATCTCAGGTCTTGCTGAAGGTTTTAATAAGTGATGATGATCATATGCAATATGCATACGATATACATTATATAATGTATGTACCAATCTAGCCAGACCTAGGCTGTATGTTCCTCCATCACCCTCTATAGGTACATGGGCAACCTGTATTCGGGGCAGAGCCCAAGCTCTCTCTGCCTGTGCACCTAGCTGGAACCGAAGGCGGCTGCCCCTGTAAGCACGGTGCAAAACGCACTGCTGAGAGGAGGAGACTGACCCCATCAAATGTTGTCCTCCTGTTGCCCTGGTGACTTGGTCAGATAAGGTAGCTTGTGCCCAGGCGCTGTCCTTGTGTTAAAGGCTCTTAAAGGCAGCGATCCTGCTAAAGCCCCCACGCAGAGAGGCCCCGGTCTTTATTACGCCTCTTGGAGCTGCTGCAACACAAGAACTGATTTGAAAATGGCTTCAGTTAGGTTCCTCCAGGCACTGAGGGGAATCTGAGGCACAGCGGTGAGACATCAGAGCTGATAAAGTCAAACCCCATGATACACACGGACTTGGGGCCTATGACAATGGGACAGCGACGCCTAAAACATGGGTACCAACCCTCCCGCAAATTATAGTACTTCAAGAGCTGTTAAAAAAACTCCAAAACAAGAGAAAAGACCTGAGATGATCCCTGCTCTGCCTGCTGCATGTGCAACAGCCACGTGGCGAGCTGGACTGACAGGGCTGGGATGTGACGGGGGTCAGGATGTGAGGGCAGTCAGGACGTGGAGGTGGCAGCAACCTCATCAGGCAGCCTGGGCAAAGCCATTAATGTGATCGCAGCATGGAGATGCTGTAGCAACTGGTTGCTTTCATTTGCTCAGATTTAATGAGAGCAGAATTTTTCCACGCAAAGTGGAGAACCACATCCCTGTTGGTGTTACACTATTTAACTTTCCCCTTTTGCTTAGGAAACCACAGCAAAGGCCACTCTTGGTGTTCTCAAATTGAATCTCTTTGAACCTTCAGCCTACAATCAAAACAAGAAAACAGAAAACAGTGCTTCAACAAATACTCACTGTTTACATCCAAAATACATGTAATTTATGAAAAACATGCTAGCATCCAAACCCAGTGTCTGGTCACTGAGCTCTGCGTAACACGTGGTTAGTGAACAGAAGGGCACTGGGGTCTGGGGTGTTTTTCTGAACAGGAAACATCTCAGAAAACAAATAGAAATTTTGGCAATACTCAGTAGTTAAAACACAGCCTAAAGCAGTCTGGGAGAGCCCTAATACACATTTCTGTTTTACCCTGTGTCCAGGGCACTGGAGGCATAGCTCTTTGAGACACTGGTTGGGTACCCACAAACTTGCTGTACTAAGCCTACACTGAAATTTCACACAAAACTCAGAGGTATTGTCCTGGTTTCGGCTGGGATAGAGTTAATTTTCTTCTTAGTAGCTGGTACAGTGCTGTGTTTTGGATTTAGTGTGAGAATACTGTTGATAACGTGCTGATGTTTTAGTTGTTGCTAAGTAGCGCTTATCTTAAGCCAAGGATTTTTCGGTTTGCCATGCTGTGGCCAGCAAGCAGGTGTGCAAGAAGCTGGGAGGAAGCATAGCCAGGACAGCTGACCTGAACTACCCAAAGGGATAGTCCATACCATGGAACATCATGCCCAGTATATAAACTGGGGGGAGTTGGCCAGGAGGGGCAGATCGCTGCTCGGGCATCAGTCAGCAGGTGGTGAGCAATTGCATTGTGCATCACTTGTCTTTTCTTGGGTGTTATTTCTTTTTTTTGTTATATTCCTTTTCATTACAATTATATTATTATTATTATTATTATTAGTTAGTAGTGTATTTTATTTTACTTTAGTTATTAAACTGTTCTTATCTCAACGCACGTGTTTTACTTTTTTTTCCTCCTCCCCACCCCACTGGGAGGAGGGAGAGGGAAGCGGCTGCGTGGTGCTTAGTTGCTGGCTGGGGTTAAACCACAACAGGTATGAACAGGTGCATCCCTTTCTCGGTTCACAGAGAGACTAATCTGGTCTGGGACCAATAACAAAGGAAAACTATAATATGTGCCAAAGTCTAGGGCTTAATAGACAGAAGCACTAATGTCAGCCCAGCAAGAGTCTTGTAATGCTGACAGCAGAGCTAGGTGCGAACAATATAATGGTTCTTACCTACATACACTGGACAACAGCTCAATCTAAACATCACTCTATAAGAGGCTGCAGTTCAAATTTAGCTTTTATTGATTTTTTTTTTCAGTAGTCTGCTCTTACAAGCTGGGAAAGCCCTATAACAAAACCCTGATCAAATGAAATGCAAGTGCTGGAGTCTCATTTGAAATACTTGTGATGTAAGACAAATAGTACTGCTTTGAAAGATGACCGTTAAAATCACCTGGGCTCCCTCTTTTTCTTCCTTCCATTTCCCTTCAATTTGTCACCACAACATCCCCAAAAGCATCCTCAGACCCTCTCCTCTCCCTGGCCTAAGACATGAACGGACTGTGAGCATCAGCCCACCTCTGAGAGCCTGCAAGAACTGGGTAAGACTCAAGCTGGATTTAGCAGCACTTTTAAGGTGGGGGAGCTGTAGTTTCTCCTTCCAGGCATAGCCATTTGGCACAGGTGGTACTGTGCATCATTTTGGGAGGAGGGAGGGAGGCGTGACTGCAGTGTTGCATATTCTAGGCTTCTCCTTACTTGTATTGATGCATGGGGTGAAAGGATGGCCAGTGGCTTGTCCAAGGTGATGCAGCAGATGGTGGGAGACAGACCTGGACCCAGCTCTCCCAGCCCTCTGGCCTGACTCCTTAGCGTGTGCTGAGCTGAGAAAGTCATCTGTGACTGTACGGCTGCTCCTGTATGCAGAAAAGCTGCTGTTGCTGTCAGTGATGCTGTGTTGTTTTTCTCTCTGTAGTTATTTGATATTGTTAATGGTATGGTTCCCTTTCTGTTTGTTTGTTTGTTTGTTTAAATCCTTCTTGGTGATTTTAGAGCCATCTCGTCAAATTGCAGTGCTCTGTCTGCAACATTTCTTGTGCCTTGGATGTACATAGCTTTCATTAGTTTCAATGGTTTCTGGCTGTAAATGCAAGATTGTCATGAGGAGAGCATTATATATACTGCTGCCCTGGCCTCTGTTTAAAAGGTGGTCCTGCAACAGGCCAGGAGTGACTGGAAAGATGGTATTTCTCAGACTGACCAGAAATAGCCGTATTTGCAGTAATTCTGTTTCTCTAGCCTGGGCAGGAAGCTATATGAGTATCTGGACCACAGTCGCGATCTGCCTGGAAACATAGTGGCAGCGTGTGAATGGATGCTATCGCACTTACCTGCTGCAGGGAGGCAATACTTCTCTGCCCCGCTTCTGCTACCTGATCTGGCCAGCTCAGGTGAGAGCCCTGCCGTGGGCTGCCTGTGTCTCAGCTCCACGAAAACGCCAGGGGCCTAATGCTATATTTGGGGGTGGTTTCTGCACTGCAGCTGCATCTCCAGGTGGAGAGGGACCTCCAGGGCATCGCTCTGGCCCTGCTGCTGGCAGCCTGGTGCTCTGGTGTCATGGGTGACAGCGGGTGTGCAGCTCCCGCAGTTCAAGCTCTGCCCACGGTCTTCCAGGAAAAGCCCTCCCTGCTGGCTTCCTCTTCCTCTGCTCCCTGAGCTTGGGGTCTGGTGTGTGCGAGCTGGGGAGGGGGCAGGCAGGTCATCCCTCTGATGCCCTACAGCCTGTGTGTGCCCACTTGTGCCCTCCAGAGTGCCACAATGCAATCCCCCCCCCTCTTCCCCTTGGAGAGCTGTGAGCACTGGGGAAAAGGGGCTGGTGAGGCTCCAGTTTGCCTCGGTTTTGTTCTCCCCTGTGCCCCATGTCTCTTTGGGGTTGGGGAACAAGGTGCTGCCAAGGGTCCTACTCCGTTTGCTTGCTGCTACGTGCGTGCGTGCGTGCCCTTATCCCCTGCAAGCAGCCCCTGGCTCCCCAAACCCTGTGCCCATGGTCTTTGTGCAAGCTCTTCCTTTGGCTGCAGAGCTGCACCGTGTTGCTGGAGGGAGGCTGGGACAGAGGGGAAGCTGGGTAACGGGAGACGCTTTCTGGCACTAAAGTGGCTTTAATACTGAAAAGGTTTTTCTGACAGAGAGGTGCTGGTGGTGTACAGAAAGGCGCCGGGGAGGGCTGCTGGCTGCAGGCAGGCGCTGGGGGCTCTGGCAGCGGGGAGGCCTGCGAGGATGCTCCAAGGGATGCAGAGGGAGCCCTCTTCCCTCCCCTGGGGCAGCCTGCACCGGGGGCCTCGGTTTGCGGCCGCTGGGGTGCACTGCAGCCCCACCATCCGCCCCTCCGGGCAGGGGCTGGCTCCGGGCACCTGCCGCGGGGCTGCGGCTGCGGGCGGCGAGGCCCGGCGGCATCTTCCCTCCCCGGATCCCGCATCTGGGAGCCGTCAGGGTGGCCGAGGGCTGCTTGAAAATAGCAGTCCATGCGCACGTAAACCTCCTTCTTTCCCCCCCAACCTCCTTCTTTCCCCCCCCCATAACCTCCTTCTTTCCCCCCCCCCCCATAACCTCCTTCTTTCCGCCCCCAAACCTGATGTGGGGAACGCGGTCCTCTGGAAAGCGTACCGTTAGGAACAAGCTCCGCTTGTGGGGAGTGGCAGAAGGCCCCGGGGCAGGTAGATCTGATCCCCCATCCTGCTACCTGTACTTTAAGCAGAGGGCTCCTAGATTCAGGGTAATCCAGCACTAGAGCCAAGGCAGTAGGGTAACTGCCCAAAGTAACATTTGCCCTCCCTGGGCAGAAGCCACAGCCCAGCATGTCTGCACCCCTGGCCTGAATTTGCCCTCACAGTCAGGTAATGCAGACTGTTGCTTCAGACTTGGGCAGCTCCACAAAAAACCTCCTGAAAAGCTTCTCATGCATTTTAATTTCATCCAAAGGTGCACGGGTTTTTTCCCCACCTGCTCTGATCCAAGCCTACATTTTCCTCTGCATTAGCTGTGCCAGCATGACCAAGCAGGCTCTCCCTGGGCAGCAAAGCTGCCCGTTGCCCCGTGCCTGCCCCGTTGCCTCATGCCCCTCCTTGGCCGCAGCCTGGGCCAAGAACATCACGTACCTGCTGGTGGGTGGTGCGCATCAGCGCCTCCACTGCACTGTTATGTTCCTCAAGCCAGCACCAAAAGTTGTCCTTTTTTTCTTTTTTTTTTCCTTCCCCTTTTAAATGAGTGTGCTAGATTTATTGGGCAATGGAAACTTTCCATTCCAAATGACTCAAGTTACGCTGGAAACTGAAATATTTAAATATTTCTCAGCAGCCTTTTACACAGCTCCCTCCTGTTCCTTCTCTCCGGAAAAGCTTTGAAACTCGCAGATGAGCTGGGGGGGCCACTCATTGCCCCCGCCTTTCCCCAGACGGTGGTGCAGGCTCCAGGTTGCTGAGCACTGCAGCCCCCCTCGCTGGGAGCGAGGCGCCCTCAGCCAGCGCAGGGTCCAGATGCAGCCAGGCACTTTGGATGCAATCGCTAGTCCTAACGCCAGACTTGCTAGCGCTGTGATGGCGGTGAGTGCCTCCTTAACAGCAGCGCTGTACGCTGGTAATCAGATCCACCGGGTCCAAATTCCTTCCCACCCACCCAGATACCAGCTCAGCAGGCAGCTGGTGCTGTACCAGCCCGAAGGAAAGTCCACGCATGAGGGTAGCTGGTGTGGGGGGGACCCTGCGTTACTTCTGCCCTCCTGCTCTGATTTGGGGCACCCCGGGCTCCCCTGATCCCACGTAGCAGTCCGACAAAGTCAGGGTGATGCCGTGTGGAAACTGTAGGCAGTACCTTGGTATCTGCTTTGAGCCTCATCCATCTCAAAAAGCTTGTCTATAAATGGAGTTATTTCAGAGTAGGCGAAAAGCACTCACTCTTTACTCCACACATGGTGTTACTTAGGCAGAGTAATTAACATGCAAATGCTACTTGCATCCAAATTAATTGCTGAGCAAGGGCATGCCCTGTGTCAGCAAGTCAGCCCAACCCTGGGTGACGTGACTTTTGAAGGCAGTGCTCCCCAGGACGGGCGACCAGGGCACAAAGAGCAGCAGGCTGTTGGTGTGACTCCCTGCTGGCAAGCAGCGCGGCTTGGCTCAGCCCTGGGGACGGCACCTGGGCTGCTGCTCCCCTGCAGCGTGTCCCATCAGCAATCCCCTTCCCTGCCATCAGCCCCACAACCTGCAGCAGCCCCTGGGTGCGGCTGGGAAGCGGTGACCCTGGCAGGGATACCTCTCCTTCCGCACGCCCTTGCAGCACAGCAGCCCGCCCTGCCCAGCGTGCAAGGTGATGGAGTGTGGGAAATATGATATCAGGGTGAACCTGGCCCCTACAAGTGCCCCCTACTCAAAGGAGTCACAGTCAAAAGCGTGCTCCCCTGCTACGGCTGGCTGCTGGCGAGGAGGTGGGTACCTCTTGTGAGCATGCTGGCGGGCCCCTGGTACACACGTCTCCTGTCCCACGAGGCAAGTGTGTCCCCATGGTGCTCCCAGCTGCAGTCACGGGGACCGCAGAGGATGAGCGTGGCCCTGTTGCAGCCAGCGGGGTGAGGACAGTCTGCGCAGCACCGGCAGCTGAGCCAGCTGCAGGGAGCCCAAAGCATTTGGCCTCACGCTGGTGTGACCAAATGACTCATGTCACCCTGGTTTTCCGAAGAATAACAGGCGTCGTCGGCAAGCCGGGGTGAGGCTGAGTCATTCTGGCTGGAGCGGGTGTATGCAAAGTGCAAGGGGCCATCTCAGATCTGTCCGCAGCGGGAGCACTGCTGCAGTCAAATCCGTATGGCTGTGGGCTGGGTGGGACCAGGAGCAGGGGCTGGAGCTGCGCCGCAGCAGTAACAGCATCAGATCAGCATGCTGCCTGTTGCAGCGTGGCTGGAGACTTGGCTCTGAACGAGAGGTTAAAATAATCCCTCCCTGTCCTTCGGGGGGGTTGGATTTCCACTGTGAGAAACATCAGCTTGGATGAGAGATTTCTGACTGAAGCGCTGCTTTGCTGCAGTTCTGCAGGGTGATGCAGAGAGAAAGTCGCGCCTATTTCCTCCCCCCCCCCCCTTCCCAGCTCTAGCACCACACGTACTGTTTGCTGTCTTCCCCTTAGTCTGCACCCAGACTTTCTGCTGCATCCCGCTGGGGTTTTGTTTGTGTTACCTACAGGGAAGCTTTTAAATCTGGGGAGTTTCCCTCTTGATAGTGACAATTTAAAAAAAAAAAAACCCAACCTTTTTCAATTTGTACTGTTTTGTACATCAAACCTGTATCAACAATCACAATTATTTGTAAATCACTTCTACAGTTTTCATATTAAATATTACTTCTCAAAGCCCTAAAGAGAAGATGAGAGACCTTGCTCTTCATCTTAAATGTGATGGAAACCTCAAGATTTCTGCACAAGTGGCTGTGCTGGGCAGCACTGACAGGCACTCACAGTTAGTAGTTACTCCAGTAAAGCTCCACAGCTCGGAGCCACGTAATTATGAAAAACACCACATTTTTATTTGAAAATAATAAAGTATCTTTCCAGGCCTGGGGGGTGTGTGGGGGGAAGTGTGAAAAATGAGCCTACAAGCCTCACATTTCTCAAACTAAGCAGCAAATAAAACCCCTACAGATTCCTTTTAAAAAAAAATCTTGGCTTTTTTTAGCCATCTTCATGACACTTGAAAGCCTCACATGCGATTTTTTTTACTACCTTTCCCCCCCGCCCCTGAAAGCTGAGGAGTTGGCAATAAAAAGGCAGCCATTGATCCACCCATCAAGTGCTTCTGAAAATACAACCTGTGGCAAAGTAGCTGAGATGGATGGTGGTGCTGGGCTGGCTGTGTACATAGCCAGGGAGGAGCCTTCTATATTTAAAAGGCTAGTACGGTGGTTAGAGCAGAAAATAAGACAAGTGAGTCCGTTAATCAGGAATAGAAAGCCTCAGTCCCTGCAGCTCTGGTACACATCATGCCTTCCTCCAGCCCTTGGCTTCCTCTCCACCTTGGTTATTTCATCTTTGTTGTTCATCTTATATTTGATTATGAGGTCTTGGAGCAAAGGCTTTCTTGTCCCAGCACAGCAGGGCAGTCAGCTGTAACATCCTTTCCTACTCTTCAGGTCCCTAAAAGCGTTACTCGGTGATCCCCATAATAAGTGGCAATAGCTCTCGCAAGTGCTCAATGTTAGGCGAGATGCCTTTGGCTTCAGGGTGCCATTTAATAGCAAAGGATCATCTGGTGCCGGTGTTAGCAACCAGCAGATGACGTTTCTTTGAGGTATCGACTTCCAAAATTTTCCTGTACCCAGTGTCATAGCAATGTTCTGCTTGAGCAGCCTTGAAAAAGTCAAAATACTTGACCTTCAAGATTTCAAAATCAATGAGTTTTGTAATTTGTGGCTCCGTGTGGGACTAAAGGAGTCACACCAAAATTTGGGAAAGCAAGCACTGCTGTGTTGTTTTTGGCCTAGTATTCGAAGCAGGAAGTGCCCGAGGTCTCAGGAAGCCGGTTTCCACAAATCCAGCCTAATTTTGGCAAATTCAGGAGGCTTGGAAACAACAGCCAGCTCTTACATGACCTTAATCACATGGAATCGGGAGGGTGGGAAGAAGCCTGGTTCCAGGGTATTTGAGGGTTTCCTCATTGCTGACAAACAGCCCAAGTTTTACAGAACCAAGGCTCCACACATCTGTCCCAGCCGGTCAGAGATGCTAAGCATCGGGCTCTGCATGCTATACTCGCTTGGACCTCTGCTACGTGCAAGTCTCACAAGCACTGTGCAAAGTGATGGTGTTTCCCCACGCCTCCATGTCAGGTATCACTGGTTGGCCTTACCTAGTGCTCAGAAAGGCTTTTTCTTTGTAGGCTAGCAAGGCCTGTTTCCTTGCTCTGGTGAGGTGGGAAAAGACTGTTTTGGGCTCATCCAGCAAAAGCAAAGGCTGGATTGTGGATATTCTTGGAGAACAGGGTGGGAGGGGGTATCTCCCCATCAAATGCTCACTGTAATGCTCCCAAAGGCTGCAATGGACTACCAAAAGCAGTAGTTCCCTGGGGTGATGATGATCTGTACCACACTCACTCCAGCTGCTTTGTGTTGCTCCACAGCTGAGAAACCATCCTGTAGCAATCAGGTGGTTTTCCATCAGAGGTCCATTACACTTAAGACCAGCCATCTGTAAAGCTCTCTGCTCTGCCTGCAGCCTTAAGATATCTCTTCTCCTTAATAATTCAGTGCCTTTAGATATGCACAGTAAAGATTTGGCTCCTTTCAGTGGGGACTTTGCCTCCCAAGCAGCAAGCAGAGGTCTCTCGGTATGGTAATGCTGCCCTTTCCCTCCGGGATGGGCTTGCCGAGGCAGATACCAGAGGCAGAAATGCAGCTTTCCCCTCAGCACTGGAGAGCTGCCATCCCCACCTGAACCTCCCTGAAAAAGCCACTTTTAGCAAAGCTGTAGCCCTCCAGATTTGCTCTCCTGCTGCGATTGCAAGTGGAATCCAACGTGGGGCATCCTGGGGCTTCCCAACCAGCAGCTTCCTATGGCTGGTGGTGCTGAGCCGATTTATCGTTCGTGGTTCCCTCTGTCCCGCAACTGCTCCCGGCTGTGCCAGCGCCCGGAGTGAAAGAGCCTGTTGTTCCCCGCAAGGGGTATAGTCTTGCCAGGTATATCATGTCCTCATTAAGGGAGGGCTGCTTGTCTCCTAACCTGCGGTGGAGATTGCAGCCTGCCCTTGGTTATGTCTCTGTCCAAACGTATGAAGCAGCCGGGGCCGGAGTCTGGACGTGGGGAGCATGGGGGTGCGCACACACACACATGCTCCTTCCCTGCGGCTGGCTGAGGAGGGCTGGGTGACCTGCACACCCCCCGCACCAGACTTCTGCCCTGAAACACGGTCAGCTGAGGAAATTTAATTAGATAGCAAGAAACAAGTGGAAGGCACAGGGAGTTAAACAGGTGGTTAAGGGAGAGAAAAGTAGTGAGATTTCTTTTTAGCCTTCCCCTGTGGGTGGTGAAGATGCCCCCTCTTGCTGCTGTACCTGAGAGCACTCGCAGCTGCAGGCATCTCTCTCTTGACCTTCAGCCTTGGCTGCACTGATTTTTTTTAAATTTCTCTTAAATTAACTGCTAGTCATATGTGAGGAAAGGCCAGAAATAAGCTGAAAATCCAAGGTGCCCACCAGCTGATGTGTCCAATGTGAGCAGGAGCCTGGGACAGGGCTCCTCTCTGCTGGCGAGAGGGGAGCCAGGCACCACTGCAAGGCCCTCCACATGGCTTCGCTGCTTTTACTGAATCGCCATGAGCATCAGGAGTGCTGGGGGGGGGACGGGAAACCAACCACCCTTAAATTAGCATGCCAGCCAAAGGAAAAAGGCCAAACCGTGCTGCCCTCCGTGCCGGTGGGCCTCACAGGCTGGTCTGCAGGCGGGCACCCCCGCGGGGAGGGTGGGATGCAGCAGCCAAGGACACAGATGTGCATCTCTAGGCACCGGAGCAGAGGAGCTGGCTGCTCCCGGGTGAGCTGGCCCCAGCTGCGAGGGACAAGGGACACCTGGAAAGCCACGCAGGGGCGGCGGTGGCCGGCGCGCACCGGGTCTGGGTCTGGCACCACCAGGTCTGAGCAGCGCCCGGCAGCACGGCCCCTCTGCCGGGCATCACAGCCAGTCTCACCAGCCCTCCCGCCTGCCCGGTGTGCGGCCGTGTTTGTGACTTCTGCTGCAGTAGTTTTCCATCGGGGAACGTGTGCGAGGCTGGGTATTTTCCGGAAAGTGAGACAGAAACTTTGACATCTTCCAGGACCCCCCCAGTCATCAGCTGGTACTGCTGACTCATTTTTATCTTTTGAGGGCTGTGTCTGCCTCTATGTGACTTCCTCTCTCCCCACCCCTGCGTCTCACCCCGGCACAGCTGCTGCCTTGCCTCCCTGCACACGCGAAGGCTGCTGGCATTGCCAGTGCCCCGGGGTGGCTCTGACCACTTGTGTGGCATGTGCCATGCAGGATGTGAGAGCCAGCCTCCTCCATCCCTCCTCCCAGCTACATCTCCAGGAACCTTGCCAGTCCCTCCTCCCCAGGGTTTCTTGCCTGGCCTCTCTGCATCCTCTAATTTGGCCCATCAGGGTCCTCTGCACTCTCCAAGCTGCCCACAGCTGCCACAGCTCCCCTGCCCTTTGCTAGTGCTTTTGGATGCTTAGTCCCGCCATGCCTTCGCTGCAGCATCCTTCCTCCTCATCCTCTCCCCTGCCCCACGACACCTGCGGGCAAGGCAAGGAAGCCCCCCACTGCGGGTGGCAATTCAGCTGGCACATGATGTGATGGCCAGCATCGTCGTGTAGGGGACTGTCCTGGTTTCGGCTAGGATAGAGTTAATTTTCTTCTTAGTAGCTGGTACAGCGTGTTTTGGATTTAGTGTGAGAATAATGTTGATGATAACGTGCTGATGTTTTAGTTGTTGCTAAGTAGCGCTTACCTTATGTTAAGGATATTTCAGTTTCCCATGCTCTGCCAGCAAGCAGGTGTGCAAGAAGCTGGGAGGGAGCACAGCCAGGACAGCTGACTCGAACTACCCAAAGGGATATTCCATACCATAGAAAGTCATGCCCAGTATATAAATGGGGGGAGTTGGCCGGGAGGGGCGGATCGCTGCTCGGGCATCAGTCAGCGGGTGGTGAGCAATTGCATTGTGCATCACTGGGTTTTTTCTCCCCCCCCCTTTTTTTGTTTTATTCCTTTTCATTACTATTATTATTATTATTATATTTCATTATTATTATTGTTACTATTATATTTTACTTTAGTGATTAAACCATTCTTATCTCAACCCATGAGTTTTACCATTTTTCCCCAATTCTCCTCCCCATCCCACTGCAGGGGGGGGAAGCAGTGAGGGAGCAGCTGCGTGGTGCTTAGCTGCTGACTGGGGTTAAACCACAACAGGGACCAAGTTTTAACCAAGGCTCTGAGGAAGTATTTACAAGCTAGGTCATGCAGTCCCGGCCGCCCTTTCTCTGCGAGGGAAGGATGTAATATTACTCCTATTTTAAACAGCCTTAATTGCTCACCCCGCATTTTTCTGAAATTGGAGTATTTTTGCCTTGCGTCTGCCTTTTCCAACCCCTTGAAGCCCTCCCCTTTCGGCTGAGCTCTGGTGCGCATCTGTGCCTCCCACCCCTGACCCCCGTTAGCCCCAGAGAGGCAGCAGTCTCAGGACACCCTCGCCCTTTCTTGTCTCGGAGAGTGAATGAGAGAGCTGTGGTGCTTCTCCAGCTTGGTGGCTTGCAGCTCCACGGGCACCCAGTCGTTATCTTAACGAGCAGGCTTATCTCAGGATCTTTTCCATGAGAGCAGTGCATAGGCAGCAAGAAGGTGGGCTGTCCCCTAGGCCTTTTCCAATAGCCCTTTCGCTCCCCTTCACGTTCCCCCTCCTCCTCATCCCTCCATCTCAGCTCTCAGCCAGTGCAATTCCAGCCGACTTGGGCGCACGTGGCGTGGATGCACGTCTGTCCTGTTTACCACGATAAAAAGAGCCAGTGGAGGGAGATGTACAAATGCAAGCAGAGATGCAGGCAGGTGCTGGAAGGCGGACGCGGGGAGAGGCACATGAGCACAACCGAGCAGAAAAATACAGATGCACCTAGATGTGCATGTAGCCGCTAGGCAACCTGAGCAATTATTAAGAGCAAGACACGTGCTGGGGCTAAAGGAGACATGCAAACGTGGGTGCACGTGCAGGCAGGCACATGGGGACAGGACATCTGCAAATGCCTAGGAAGAGATAGACATAGCTAAGCAGAGAAATACCAGGCAGGTAAAGAGGGACAAGGACGGGAAGAGTTGCAGAGGCACGTGGCGAGGGGAAGCAGCAGGAGCTGCTGTGCAGGGCGTGCGCACAGGCGTGTGCCATGGCCCCTTTTCCCAAGGGAAAGGGTGAGTGGCTAGACGAGTCCGGCCTCCTCCCTCCTCGCTGGCCGGATCCAGACCGTAGACAGCAGCTGCCTTCAGCGCCGGGACCCACCCGGAGCAGTCGCGCTCATTTATAGACAGTTTCCTGCCCTTGGCTGCCTTACAAAACCTTGCAGCAAAAATGACGGTGAAAGAAGTTTTTTAAATGTTGAATGCTGACCAGCACAAGCCCAAACCCGACGGCCCAGAAATGTGGGCTCATTAATGCCTCCTTGCATAATGAGGAGAGAAAGTAAAATCCTTACTCAGTCGGGAAATTTTGAGGCTGTCTCCCGGCTGAACTACTTGCTTGGCAGCTCCAGCCTCTTGCTATAGACTTGACCCGACTAATCCTTTTCCTCTTGGCTCCTTGATCTCCCCGATCCATCTCCCCTCCCTCCCCCAAGAAGGAGAACGATAAAGTCCCTGTCTCCAACAAGAAGGTTTATGGACCCCCCTTGTAACAGGAGCTCCAGACCAAGTGAGAGCTGCGAATGGGGCTGCCCAGAGGTGCCCTGCCCAGAGCTTGCCTCGCACACCTCCTCTTCTTGCTGCTCTGGCACTGCGGATGGGAAGCCAAATCCCCGTCGCTTGCTCTGAGCCACCAGGGTCTGCTCGTGGTCACTTCCCGGAGACAATGGCTTTATTCCTTGGACCAGTGGACGGCTTTTGGCATGGGAGCCAAATCAGTGAATGGAAACATCCTCCCTGCAAGCTGCAGTGACATCCTGCTATTGTTGGCACCCCTTGGCAGGTTTGTTCAGCTGCTTTGTACCAGTTGACATCTCCGGGCTTTCATCAGTGCGTCAGTATCGCCATAAGGCACATGGGCTTCCTGACCTAGTGCCCAAGGAAAGCCCTCTTCTCCTGTTTACGGTCAGGATGCGAAAGTAAAGGAAGTTGAAACGCTACTCAGGAATCCACTCCAGGCTTTAATCACTACTGTCACTGCTAGAAGACTTGGGGAATGTTGAAAAATAATCACCGTGCTGTGTAATAGGATGCAGATGTTCAGGCTGTGATCTATCCAGACACTGTGACCTCCTAGCTACTGGAAGACAAGCCCTAATCAAAACTCTGGAGCTGAAAAGAATTGCTCCCACAAGCCTCCAAGAAATCGGGAAGAGCTTTGTGTGTCATTAGTAGATGCATAGTGGCTCTGACCGGGACTTCGGTTGGGGTAGGACAGATCTCTCTGTTGACAGCATGGGAGAGCCATGGTGGCCTCTCCTTGTGGCATCGCTGCCTGAGGGGACAGGAGTGAATCGCTGCCCGGTGCTGGGGTTCACCCCCGATCTCAGCCATAAACATGCACGCATGCTATTTAGGGGATATGGGGGAATCTGTTTGTGTGCTGCTGGGGCACCCCGGTGGCAAACAAAGGGCTGGAGGTGACATTCACGCAGTGGCAGGTTCTTTCTCCCCCACACAGCCCACCTCTGGGCACAGCATGGGGCAGCCCGGGTTAACCACGGCTGGAGCTGGTTTGGAAAGGCCCCTGGCAAGACAAGAAAATTAAAATTATAAGTGTCTTGTAAGCTGTAGGGTATTAAGGTACATAGACGCACTTGTATACATACGTGTACACCCACACCTCCCTGTGGAGGGGTGTGTGTTGATGAAGCCCTTACCTTTCTGTGCACGGTGGCTGCGTTTGTCCCGCGCTGCTCTTTCCCATGCTGGAGTTGGCTGTCTGGGAGTCGCCAGGGCAGCTTTGGGAAGAGCAGAGGAGGAAACTGCCTTCTCCTACGGACCATCGTGGTCCTGCCATGCCCCTGGGAGGCAAAATTGCGCACACCTCCTTCAGCTGCCACAGTGAGCCTTCCTGCACCCACAAGAGAGCTGGGGCAGGGAGAAGAGGTCCGGACAGTGCCACTGCAGCCAGCTGTGCCATCCATCCCGGCCTCCTTTTCCCCTCTCCTCCAGCCCTTGGCACTCCCATTGGCATCTATGCTGGCCATCTCGGCTGGGGACCGCTGAGCCGCTGCAGGCAGGCGAGCAGGGCAGCACTGCTCTCCAAGGAGGAAGAGGAGGCAGAGAGATGAGGGGATCAGGACTCCCTTCTGCATCTTCCCGCAGTACCCAAGGTCCCAGTAACAACTGATGCACCGGCCAAAAATACCAGCCAGGCAGCACAGACGCTCTCCCCTCCGTACACACATCGTTGGCGCAGACAGCTATGGCAAATCCAAAAATAGCAAAGTTAGATAAATACAGAGAAAAGAGTTTACAAATTTCCAAGAGGGTGACAAACAGCAGTGCTCGCTAAGGAGGGGAGCTTTTTTTAACCCAAAGGCTTTTTCTTTCTGCAGATTCTTTCCCCACACAGAATAAAAAATAATTTACTTTTAAAGCAAAGCGACTTGAAACTTGAAGACTGCTTGACTGACAGAAAGTGATGCTGGGGGCTGCGCTGCAGCAGAGAAAAAATTTGTGGCAAATACATGCCTGCAAGACAGGGAACAGCCTGAGCCTCAAGTTTTCTTTTTCACAGCTCCATCACTTTCTGCCTGCTGAAAGCCTGAGTGAGTAGCTATTTAGGAAGCATATAGGAAAAGAAATATGTAATCTAACTGGAGCAGGGAACCAAGATGCCTGCTTTTTCTCCCAGCTCTGCTGAAAGCTTCCTGTGTGAGCTGGACAAATTGCCTTGCTTCGATGTACCTGCATGAATACAGATCATGGTACCAACTTCACTGGAGTCAGCGAGGCACATTCACCTGCCATTTTAAGTCAGCAGCACCTGGAAAACCTTCACACACTGCCAATAGAATATTTTTAAATCAGTATTTTTGGTCATGTCTGATCTGCGTGCCGTACTTGATGAGGATGAGGATGAGGGAAACGCACGGCCGTATGTTGCCTGCTGGGGATGCACCATCCTCTGCCAGTGCTCCCAGAAGGCAGAGGGGTGCAGCTGAGGTCGGGGCGAGGAGGGAGAGGGGCTGGCCGCCATCCTCATTTTACTGAAAAACAGGCACTGGGTGCTTGCAAACACCCCAGCGGAGAACACGAACCTCCTTCCCGAGCTCCTGTGCGTTCGGTGGCGGGGCACTGGGACAGCCAGCTGCTGCACCGTGTACAGGGCAGACCCGGGGATGCTTGCCCAGCTGAGCCGTGGCTCGGCTTTCAAACCAGACCGGGTGCACTGGGTGTACCGGAGACCCTGCCGGTGCCCCTTTCTGAAAGGAGCATTGTTATTCCACGGAAATGACCTTTGGAGTCCAAATGTCTTTATTTAAAATGAAACAAAACCAACCCTAACCGCTCTTTAAGCAAAAACAAATTAGCTGTTATTGCTGCACAGCTCTAAATACGCTGCAGTAATCTTCCATGCTTCTCTCTGTGACAGGTCGGTCAATACATGGTGCTGCCTTAACTCATCGCTACCGCCGCTCCCACGCAGGTGAGAATGGCAGGGAAATCTGCAGGTCTCCTCCCGCGCCTTGTATTTAATTTCCCCTCAGAAAAAAGATCTTAAAATGACCAGAAAAAGAGGAAAGCAGTTGTGTTGGTTTAAAACTGTTGAGCAGGAAGCAAAAACCACTGCAAGTCTGAAGTATATTATTTTATATGTTAAAAAAACCCACTGTTGTCTCACTAGGGCTCTTTTTCTTCTTTTCCTGCCATGAGTTGCTGGCTTTCTTCAAGCATCTCCCTTTGCTGTCACTCCAGCAGAAGGTCACAGGAGCTCTGCTTCATCTGCCTCTTGGCTGGGCGGTGAAAATGAACCGTAAAAAGCAAATTTTGAAATCAGGCGCTCTGGCTGCGCTGCTTGTTCGCTTTCTTTTTAGAGCATCTAACTCTTTGCTTGGACCTTTATGTCCAGAGAGAGTGAAGCACAAAGAGTTTCCCAGCCAAGCTTTGCAGTAGCAAAAAAGGTGTGTGCTCCTATTCCTTCTTTGCCTCCCTCCTCTTGTACAGCCCTGGCCAAACATGGTTCGTGTTAAAAGTTTGTGACCCTTGCACGGTATTTTTTGAACCTTTCCAAGCCAAACCCAGAAACTTTGTTTCCAAACAAACTTGAATTTTCCATTGGGGGCTGGATAATCGCAGTGCAGAGGAGGACACTAAAACCAGAGCTTGTGCTCTAGAGTCGCATATGTCTGTGGCATCCCTCATCCAGGAAAATCCCAAAATCCTGCCGAGGGGCGCGTTGCCGGCTGCGAGAGGCGGGCGGTCAAGCAACCTGCTTGCCTTGAGGACGTTGGTATTTGAGTGGCTATTTTAGGAGGCAGGAGGGGGCTGCCCAGGGCAGTCAGGAGAGGAGGGCTGACCTGGGGAGTGGGCTCTGGCGTGGCCGTGCAGCTGCAACGGCAAGCATGAAGCACCACCGGACACCTCATCCCGACACTGGAGAGCAAAGCCCCCTGCACCTCGGAGGAAATCTTCGCAGATACTGCCAGCGTCTGTGGCCCCCTGGGGGTGCAAGTCAAAGGGGGGCTGTGTGGAGGGGCATGGAGCAGGCGGCGCGTTTCTGCACCAGCCCCTGCACAAGCCTGCGTCCATGGCAGAAGAAGACTTCCCAGCCCGGGCAGACATGCTGTCTCCTCTCTCTAATTGCAGCCTTGCGCAGGGCTCACGTGTCCCAGAGTGGGAGCTGGCTCCTTCCCCTCCATCGCATTGTCTCTTCCCACAGCCCAGCTCCCACAGGGCTCACAGCTTTTCCTCTCCGGCTCCCAGCCCGGCTCTGCCTCGCCAGCTCTGTCTTGCCCCTCGCATCTCAGCATCGTCTCCTCTTCTTTCACCCTCCTCTTCATTCAGATTTTCCTTTTTTTAGCCCCCACCTTAGTGTCTTCCCTCTCACCGTCCTTTGCACAAAAGTCCAAAAAGCGGTGGGGCTGTGCTGGGGAGACGCAAAGGTGGGCTGCCCACTCCGGGGGCTTGCCTCCATCCCCTTCACCTTATCATCTGTGCTGCTAGGCTGCGGAGGTCCCGACCGTGCCTGCCTGGTGGGGATGAGAGGCCCCGGAGCCTGGCTGGACAATAGCAGCACTGTGCTGGAGAAAGCAGCTCTGTCCGGCTGCTACTGCGCTCCGCATCCTCCGAGCATGTGGGAGGGGAAGGGTGTCCCTCCGCTCCCCTGCGCGCTGCTCGCTGGGCAAAATCAGGGAGAAGATGGAGGGATCAATGCCCCACACCGGTGTCACCCCGCTCCCCCGTGCACTGTGAGGGCTGGTGCTGCTTTGCAGGGACTAGGGTGGCTCTGCGTTTGCCAGGCGCTGGCTGGGTTGGAGCTTGAACCTTCGCTCTGCTACAGGCTCCAAGGGGAACCTCAGGCAGGTCCCGTGGGCCACGCTGGTGCTTCGTGATCCCTGCAAGACGTTGAGGCCGCCCAGGCCAGCTGCACAGCTGGGTCCCTGCAGCTCCGCACTTGAGGTATGGGCAGGGAGCCCAGGCACAGAGCCACGCTGGCGTGCCCCAGCCCCGGACCAGCACTGCGCACAGGGCCATGAGATGCACCAGCTCGGGGGTCTCTGAGGCAGCCCCATGCTGTGCAGGTTGGGAAGACCCACAGACTCTCCCTGTGTCCTTTGCCCAGGTGGCAGTGGAGGGGACAGCAGCACAGCTCCACTCATGGGGGCCATCAGACAGACCTTCTCCAGATCCTGGCTGTGCTTCTGACATCACTGCTGGGCTGGTATAAAAGGTGGGTTTCTCAGCCCTCTCCTCATTCATTAGCACCTCACAAAGCAATGAATTACCATAAAGGAGTGATTGCAGCATCAAAATAATATTGCTGCCACTTGTGAAGCTGCGGTTGCACCCAACGCCCCTGAAGAGGGCAGGAGGAGGGAGGCTCCTGCTGCAAGCCCAGGAGGAGAGCTGCTAGTCACAATGTGATGTCAGAGCTGGGTGGGCGGTAGGGGCTGGCCGCTTTGCTCAGTGGCCTTGCAGCAGCCCTGGGAGGGACAGGAATCGGAAGTGATGTGGGGTCTTGCCCACATGTAGGCATTCCCAGCAGTGTGCCTCACCTAGACAAAGAAAAGGCAGCTCTTTCCAGGCTTGCCGGTGCATTGCCTGCCATCATTGAAGGAGAAGAAATCACAACTTGCTTCCTTCTGAGCTGTCCCTGAAGTGTAGTTTGTGCTGAGGCAGAGGCAACCTTGAAAAGAGACTTTCCCATCACAGCTATAAACTCCGTTCGAACCTTGACTCGGAAAACACTCAGATTTATTTTCCTTCCCCTAAGGTTCCCACCATAAAAAACATTTGCAGAACTCGCTGCTTCACAGCTCGGGGCTGTAACATGGTACGGGCGTTTTAGAGTTGCGAGGGTTGGTGCTGTGCTTTGTTAAGCTGGGGTCCTTCCTAAGCGCTGGCCCTCTCTCTCTGGCTTGGCCAGGGAAGCAGTGGGTTGGTTTGATGGCATCTGGGAGAAGATACGCTGCTTGGTTATTGTAGGGCAGCTCAAGATCCTGCAGACGGCTGACCTGTGGGTGCAGGTTTATTATTGCAGGCTTGCTCTCAAGCATCGCTGTATGCCCACTTGTTTAGTGCATGACGGTGATGGTCTGATGATGGCTGAATCACTGATACTGATCTCCCACGTCTTCCTCTTTCCTTCCCACCTCCTGAAGGCCACCACAACTCTCTTTTGGAGAGGGAGGAAACACAAAGGGCTCCGCAAGCCCACGGCAAGGAATGAAGGGCATGTTTGCGTTTCCCTGCATGCCCCGACTCCTTCCATGCACATGTGTGCACACGCATGTCATGGGCACCATCCCTATTAAAAAGCCTCCTCTGCAAGCTTTCTTTTAGCTCTTAGAGAACATCTCCTTTGCTTCAATTCATGCGTTGAATTGAAACTGGGTCTTCCTGCTTCTCCCCTGCAGGGACTAGAAGACCAGGCTGGGAGTTAGGGACTAGGAGGAAGTGGGGGGGTCCCGGGCATCCCGTCCCATCCATGGGGGCTGTGGTGGAGCCACCCCCTTGCAGCCGCAGGTGTGCAGGGAAGCTCGCTCATGCGGGGTGAGCACGGCTCATGCTGGGACATCCTGGGGCCAGTCCTTCCTTCGTCCTCATCAAAACGGGTCCAAATCCAGCTGGCTTCCCAGCAGCAGAGCTAGGAAGGGCCTGAGCAAGCCTCAGGCTGCGAGCCAGGCACTTTGTGATGGCGCGATGCCTGCAAAGCCTGGTTCCTCAGCTCCAGCGAGCCCTCCGTCTGGGACGAAAGCCCCGAAACAATGGCCCGGCTTCCCAGCGGCCGGTGACCCAAAGGATGCAGCGTGCTGAGGCAGTCAAGCACGCAAGGATTAATGACAGCTAGAGGAAGCTGCTCTCCAGCCACACCACCGTGGGATTCGGCAATACAATAGCCAGAAGGAGCATGCAGGCTCCTTGGATTTTTCTCAGGGCCTAGGTAAATAATCCCCTTCCACGGAAGCCGTATGGATTCCCATAAAGCTGAATAGCAAAAGCAGTTCCCAGGCTTATGGTTAATAATCATTGTTTCCCAGGCCACATAATTATTATTTTGACTGTCAGGAACCTGGGAGAGAGAGTGCAGACACAATATTTTCCCAATCAGCTCATGGAGAGCAATTTAATTCCACTTAAAAGGAGCCAGCTGTGAAACAGTAAACGCACCCTCGGGAAAGGAGCACGGCCGGTGCCCGTACCCCTGCAGACCCACCGCCCCCAGCACTAGCGAGGACTCAGAGCTAACGGCACGTGACAGAAACCACATCTCATGAATTTCTCTCTGGGTCTTGGATGCCACAAAAATGCTTTGGAAATTGCTGCAGGGCAGAGCGAAGTGGGGAGGGAGGAAGGAATGTGCTCAACCCGGCAGGGGAAAGCACGGCAGCTTCTGTGCAAGGGCTAGGAAGAAGCAGGGTGTGGGGCTTTCTGCAGCCAAGGTGCAAATATTTTGCATGGCTCACGCAGGAGAAAGCAACAAGCAGCTGATGGGCATTCATTCACAGGCAAGCTGGCGGCACTGGAAGCTGGGTGTCTCTGGCTGGGGGTGGGAAGGCAGCTACAGGGAGCTGGCAACTTGGGGCCTTTGAGCAGGGAAAAAAGGAGGACAGGAATCCCAGCAGCTCCGACATGGGTAGATGGTGCAGAGCACCAGTTAGATCACGCTTCTTGGTTACCAGCAAATTAATTTGCATGGCTGGAGAAAAATGATGCTGTGGGCAAAATCCTGCCTTTACAGGTCGGAGCAATTACCTTGGCAGCAGGGGTGGGACCAGCCTCAGACATCACCCGTGAGGAGACGGGGCAGCTCGAGCCCGTACAGTCCCACCGCACCGCAGTGCACATGCTGCCGAGCCCATGCAAAGGAACAGGATACGTGCCCTGCCGCTCACACGTGCCAGAGCCGGCCTGCCACAGCCAAACCCTGCCCTTGGGAGCAGCAGGGCTCCAGCTGGCGGAGGCGCCAGCTCTGCAGCATGGCACGGCACGCTTGCTGGGGCAATGCGTGGCAAGGTTTGCAGGCTGCACACCGGCCGGCACCTTCCCCGCTCTGTCTGGGGGGCCTCCTGTGTTTGCACGCTCCCCCAGCTGGGGTGGCACTGGGAGAGGGAAGACACGATACAATTTGGTGAACACGTGGCTGACTTGACAACTTTGGACACGAAAAGGCGATGCTTGAAACATGTGCAGGGTGAACAGCGTCTGTGCAGGTCTCCTGTCTGGTGGCTTTTTGGACTCGGGACAGGTCTGGCTTGCCCCATTTACCAGCAGTGCCGTCACCTTGTTGTCCCGATCTGTCCACGCTTCATGGCAGAGATGGTTTGGGAGAACAACAGCCAGGAGGGAGACAGCCACTCGAGTGGATTCGTCCATCTCCTCTGTCCCGGACTTCCTCGGGGGATGAGTGGGTGTTCACCCCAGAGATCAGAGTCTCCCACCTCTATCTCCTTTCACATCTCCCTGCCAAAAGGGTTTCACCTCCTGGATATTGTGTAACTACTTTCCAGTGCCAGCACCAATTTTGGCTGCTCAGGTTACAGGACGATTGCAAGAGCCATTTGAAATAAAGGAGCAGCATTTAAAGGGGCACGGCTGCAGCCCCAGAGGGTCTGCTTGTGGCAGCACGGCTGCAAAATCTGCCGGCTAAATGCAAAGAGTGGTATGTGCTGGGCTTGCAGTGGAGTCCACGTTCTTGGAGAGTTAAAGCAAGATCAGGACAGGTTACTTTTAGAAGGTTTGAGGTGCAGGCAACGGAAGCAGTGACTTGCCTGAGGTTACACGCAGCAGCAGGGTGTAAACACAGCCTCCTCCCCAGCGTTAGGACCGGTGCGCTTTTGGCTGCAGTCCAGTTTCAAGGCAGTTCGTGGTGACTGTTGTTCTCAGAGCCATGCTATGGAGGGAAGAAATGTTGGCTTTTCTGCTTCCAGGTCTGAGTAAAGGGCTCTCCAGCTTCAAGACTTTTCTTGCAAGCAAGCACGTGATTGCTCTGAGGCTTGTGGGAGCTGCAATTCCCTCAGCCCCTGCAGCTCTGCCAGTGACAGGGGAGCCAAGTTCAGGGGTCTGCCTCGTGCCCATTGCCAGGACGGTAACATTGCCAGTCAAATGCAGAAAAATAAATGCCTTTTCCCTGGATCCAGTTCTAGGGCAGATCGGTCGTCATGGGTCCTGTGGGTGAGATTCTGGCTCAAAAGGGAATCTTCTCCAAATAGACCACCTCCAGGGACTTTCCTGGCATCACATCCTCTGCAAAGCTTTCTCTGCGGACTGTGATACTGTCATGGAAATGGGCAGTTGAAGTTGCCGGACTGTTGGAGTGGAGCACGGATAACCCATGTGCTCTAAGCTCTCCTGCTGTGCAGCATGGAGGGATGCAGGCAGTGCGGGAGACCTGCTGGTAGGGAAGGGCGAAGCAGCTTGCCTGATGGACACATCGCGTCCCTGAGCTGCACGCTGCATGCGTAGCTTTTGGGAAGGCAGGGCACGGCCCAGGCAGTGGCAAAGCAACCTTTCCCCATGCGTGCTCCTTTGCAGGACAGGACCCGTCTGGACCACTCAGTCCTTGGCCATTCAGCTGAGCCGGCCAGAAGACGGGCCACGTTGGACCACTCAGCAAGGGCCAGGTTTCTTTAGGGGAGGTAGATGCCAATGACATTCAGTTTCTGCTAAAGACGGTTGGAGGTGGTGCCGCAGGAGACGGGCACCTTCTATATGGTTTGAGCTTTGAGCAATGGGCTTGTCGGTGCTTCACAAAGATGCCTGGCCCCTCTGAGCAGCCAGAAGCTGCTCCCAGCAACACAGATGACAATAACATTCCTGTTGCCTTCAATTGCTGTCATATTTGAGCCATTGTATCTGTTGACAATACGCTGTGGGGAAAGCTGAGGCACTTCCAAAAATGTCTCTTCAGAGCCAGCCTGTGAGTGATACAATTCTTTGGTACCCTGTTGAGGCACCAGTGCAAACATCAGCTCAGCACCCTGAGTGGCAGCGGCAGTGGGATGCTGGAGAGAAAGCGAGTCCAGGGGGGATGAAAGACAGAAGAGGGGATGAGTGGAAGGATGGAGACTATAACCCAGACCTTCTTGCTTTCCTCTCTCTGACAGTGCTCCCCTCCTGTAGTACTTATGGTGAGAGAACCTGTTTATATTTTGTTTCTGTACTGTTTCTCTCTTTGGGCTTGATAGAAAAAAAAAAGAAGCAGATGCAATGGAAAAATGAAGTGAGAACAGCAAAGCTCCTAGGTCACCCTCTTTTTCCTTTCCACTGTGCTTGCCAAGCACAACCCATTTCGGTCTCTGCTAACAATGCTCTGTGCTGCATGACAGCTTGCTCCAGCCCCCCAGGGCATGAGCTGAAACAGAAACTCCTGGCAGCCCTGGGGGAAATGCAGCAGTAGTGAGGAACTCACCACGAGGCTTTTACCCTGAGACCAAAGCTGTGGGGTGCCGCCGCCATGAGATACGTGTGTCAGGGTACTTTGTGAGGGTTGCAAATGGCCGAGGAAGACACCACGTCCAGCATCTGAGCGAACGGCCAGCTACATCTCTGAGTGCGTGAGAAATGGCGTGGCAGTTATGATGGGGTTGTTGACGAGTCCCAGGGGGTTTATAGACCAGTCTGTCGTTGTTAATCAAAAAGATGTATTTTTTTCCCTCCGCCTGTCCGCAGTCCTCTCGACTCTGAACTGCTTGCTTTTTGGTCTGTCCCGAAAAAGAGCTTCAAAATACAAAACGCTCCCTGGGAGTGTAATCCAAGGTAGAGCCCCAGGCAATATCACATTCAGATGCCTGATCCCTTGCACTTGGTTTTAAAGAGATTAAATCTGAACTCTCTTCAGCAAAGTGGTCTGCAGACCCCCTATTTCTGAAAGGTCTGTGAAAGGTAATTAAGGAGAGCAAGCCTTTTGCTGGCCAGTTTAAATTCACTGTATGGGGCCTGCATCTTCAAAGGGAGAAAATCTTGTGAAGATCTATAATCAGAAAGGTTGAAAGCCACCGGTCCAAGAAACTGGAGGCACTTACGGGAGAGATGGCTGTGCTGGCTGTGGTGTATCTTTTCGTTCCCAAAGGAGAAGTTTTGCCTGCTTTTAGAAAGCACTGCAGGCCCTGGTTCCTCTCACAGTCCTCCCTTAAGTATTGGCTACGGAGTAAATGGAGGATGTTTTCCTTCCCTGAATATCTATTTCCTTCCTAAATAAACCATGAGTGAGTCTGTTGGGGTTTTTTTATGGAAGAAACACAAACCAGTAGGGATCTTGCAAAGTTTTAATAGCTGCATTTGCTCCCTGGGTACTAGGAGGATTGGTGAAATCACTGAACACAAAATAGGAAAGGACCTTGGGATCAGCTAACCCATCCTCCTCTCCAAGGCAGGATAAACTAAACCTAGCCCATGCCTGACAGATGTTTTTTGACATGTCTTTAACAGCCCTCCAATCCTCCAGCCTACTCAGGAAGTGATTCACTCACCTTATTATTTAGAGATGGTTCATGGTATTGACCTGGATCTTCTTACTGTGTTTTAGGCACGTGAGTTTGACTTTTCCCCAGTGGGAAAAGAGAACGGGTTATTCCCTTGCCTTCTGCAGTGACCTTTCACATGTTTGAAGCCTATTACTGCGGCTCCTCTCAGTCTCCTGTAGATTGGATGAAAACACAAGCCATGCTTTCTAGACCTCCCATCGGAGTCAGGGGAGGGCTGTGATGGGAAAGCAGCTGGGCAACCCTTTGTGCAATTATTCCACTGTCTGTGATGGTGATGATAGATAGGGAGTGGATAAAACTAGCATAGGTCGAATGCCACCCATGCTCTGTACTCACAGAGCTCAGCTGAGAGCAATTCACGTGCATCAGCACCAAGATGCCTTTTTGCAAACCATCCAAAGGCCTGAAGCTATGATTCTGCAAACCTCCCCTCATCCCCATGAGTCACAGGACAAAGGAGCTGATGGATTTGGACTCTGTTACCTGGTCTGTAACCTCTACTGATATGAACCCTGTGATCCCTTCTGCTCTGACTCTTACTTCTTACACCACTGAGCTTCCAGGAAGGCTTGGACTGAGACTCAAACACCCGCTCTGCGTGGGCAAGTTCAGACACAGGTTTTTGCAAGCAGGTCTTTGCTTCACCCATGGACAATTTTCGTCTGGATGGTTTGCCTCCAGCCCCATCTGTTGTTGTGGCCTCACACATACAGCTCGTGGCTTGTTCTTGCCTCCTACTCCTTGGCCTGCCAAAGTCCCATCCCTGTTGCAAATACCATAGCCCTGAAGCAGCCAGGTACAGTGCTCTTCTCATGTTACAGGAAAATCGACCTTTTTCATCCACAGAGAACTAGAACTGCATTTAACTATTTTCTGAGTCAGTACCACTCTTGAAGCTAATGAAATGTCAGGATTTGGTCCATGGTTTCTGCAAGGCTGTAATATGGTAAACCTAGGCTGATCCCTTCTACGTAGGTGAGACCAAACTTTGTTTATGACAGGACATTGCTCCATATCTAACCTATTGCACGGACACACTTTTATCTCTAGTGTTATTGTCTAACCCTCCTACACTTAAAGACCCGGTGTCACCCCATCAATATTGCAGTAGAGTGCAATATTGTCTCGCTGTATTCAGCGAGACAAAATCATGTTTGCAGGTAACATTTCAACACCTCTCTTTAGCCAGGCTGCAGCCTGGGGCATGTTTAAGGTGTTTAGCTGACTAAGTGCAGATAGCTTCATTTTGGCATGCTGACAGGACTTAACACTGTGGCCCCGTCCTCCAAAGGTTTTCCCTTAGCTGCAGTGCAGTGTCACAGCATCCTTTCTGCCACCACACAGACATACCTAATGGCATGCCTTGCACTTCTCCTGCGGCCAGGACCATGGCCTGTATCACCTACACGTGCTTGTACTGGTATCATCCTCTTCATGCACTCAGAAAGAGGAGCCTCTGACCCACCAACAGTGCGGTAATGAAATGGTGGGTTTGGTCGTACAGGTGGCCTGGGAAATGCCCAGCTATAGGGTTCCCTCTGTCAGGTGTTCCTTGCCTCTACCAGAAAAGATTTTGCTGGTACAGCTAGATATGACATCCATGCTAGCATGGAAGTGCTACTGCTGGGGAGGTTCCGCCTGTAGAAGGCCCTGCAAAGCCAGTATGAGGCCCCTGCGCTGGGGCTTTTGCTGAGATACAGTTGTCATTGCACGGTAGACGTTTGTAATTCCCCCCAGTACGTACTCGTACAAGCTTTCAAGAGCAGGTAAGTGCTTTTCACAACCAGAGCAATTGCATGCTGCAAATCAGGGTGTACTTCATGTTGGTAGTTGGGTGCCCCCTCCCAATGGCAGGTTTTGGTGGGTCACTGACACACATAGGGACCACACCATGTCCTCAGCAACCGGCACAGTAGTGCCTCTGACAGCTCGGTCTCTCTGTGCTCAGTGCTGAACTGCTTCACCTCCATCCCCAGAGCAGCTGTTTCACTGGCCTTGGAGCTGTGGTTGACCTCACAGGTCCCCACTCAGGCTGCATGCAAAAGAAACAACCTCGAAACCATAAATGATCATATATTACTTCTATTGAGGGCACAACTGGGAGTCCCTGCCCTGAGACGAGAGTTTTCCAGTGGAGATCTGTGCCAACAGACATGCTCTGTGCAAACTCCTGTGCTGGTCTGCTTTCCACCTGGGGTCTGAACGAGTCACATCTCTACTGCGGAAATGCAGTTGACCATACAAACTCTTCTGATACATACAGACCAAACATTGCCTGTCTTGTTGGGTTCCCGGCTCCAAATGATGATTTTTGAAGTCCTTGGCAAAATTTATTCTGAATTCATATTCTAAAAGGGCAGAAACTGTTCATGCTTTCCCTTATTCCAGAAAAGGCCGAAAAACTCTTGGATGGTGACCTACCCTTTAACATGCTGCTTTTGTTCAGAGGGTTTCTTACACCGAAAGCCAGGTCTGATGCTTGCTAAGCTGCTCTGAGCAGTGTGAAAACATTGTATTATGTGGTTGTCAGAAAACCATGATGAGGCTTGTCCACTTGGGAAATTTTACTGACATAACTTCTTTGACTGTATGAATTATGCTGGTGTAGCTAAAGAGATGATAGATATGACCACATATTATATGTCATTCCTTAGCTAACAATACCATGCAAAGAACATGTTGTGGGCAATACCGTGTTTTGATGTCTCTGGCCTGCGTAGACGGCGGCTTCCTCAGACTGCAATCAATTCCCAAGATTGCACAAAGGTTATGGACTACCTCCAAGCTTCCAGTTGCGGACCACTGTTGTGTGTAGGGGTATAGTAATAGCTAAACTATATAATTACTTCTGATCACATTCACATCAGGGACTTTAGGACCAGGCCTTTGCTACATCTGCTGTCAGTTAAGGCTGTGACGAAGCGTGATCTTTTGCTTTACTGAGCTGTGTCAGCAAGTCCCTGCTGTCTTGTACATGGAGGAGTTGAAATAAACTACAACTGGTAGTGTAAAGCCCCACGTGTTTTGCTCTACAATATAGCAGTGAGCTACCTTGAGAAGGAAATTTCTTAATACAGAGCTTGCAAGAGAGTGGCCAGCCAAGAGAGTTTTGCAGCTAGCAGCCTGCAATCAGTCTCACCAAGCACCTGGATGAAGAAAGGATAAGGGTTTTGTGGTCTGAAGGGCAGCAGAGGCAGGTCCCAAAGCAACCAAGTCCTGCAAAGTCCAAGCAGGGCTCAGACTCATGCAGTGAGCTGTTTGATAGCAAAGCCTAACAACTCTTTGTGTTCTGCCTGGGCCTCCCTGCCCATGGACACCTTGCCAGCTTCGCCAGCTGATGGGGGAAGCGGGGTCCCAGCAAAGAGAAGTGAGATAGCCCTCTTCCACGCTGCTCAGTCCCAGGTCACTTAGCCTGACCAGCTCCATGTGGACACTGTCAGCTCCAAAGATGGGCAAGACACAAACACAACTAAAGTAGAAATGCAAGACATCTTTTTTTGCTGCAAGGAACAAGTAGACTCCGGTCTTTTATGTTCCCTTATGCAAGAGGGCTGATTAGGAAAGGGCAAAGCTGGGAGGCTGCACACCCCAGGTATAACCGAGATCCATGTTATGCTAACGAGGAGCTTTGCTACCCACGGCACCATTTGTGGTGCCCCTGTTTGGCCAGGCTCCTGCTGCTCAGCCGGTCACGCAACAACCTCTCACTCTCCGTAATGCCAGACTGGGTTCCCGCCGCTGCTGTCCTGCTGCTTTTAATCATGTGGCCACTGGCCAAGGACTGCTGGGGAAAACCCTACCCCTTAGGCTGGGTGTCAGCTGATCCTAACTAAACCATATAGCTCTTGGGATGGGGGGCATAAAGGAAAACAGCAGAAATGGGGACAATTCATGGGAGAAAAAGGATGAAGGTCAGAGGGTTAAAAGTGCACGAACAGGGAGCCAGGAGGGGACACAGAGCAGAGCCCCACCATTCGTGCCCACCTCTCCCTGCGAGCATCCAGAGTGCGGGGAGAGAAATAGTCACTGTGGTCCCCCCTCTTCATCGTCCTCCTCCTGGGGCTGCAGGTGGTCAGCCTGACCAGGGCCAAGAGAAGGCTGCCAAGGTCTTGTGACATGGTGGGGCTGCAGGTGGAGAGGGTGCGAGTAGAAAGGTGGGGAGAAAAACACGTAGCTCTTGGGGGAGATGGGAGGGGGGCTGGGGTATGCCAGGTGCATATGTGCCAGGGTCTCTCTCATGCTGCAGAAGGGATTTGTGTCCGGGGACCCCATAAACCATGCTGTGACCATGCCTGTGCCTGCTGCTTCTGTGGGGTGTGGAGCTGGCTCATGGAGCTAGCAGTCCTGCTGGTGTCCTTCAACATCTTCTGAGGGTAAGGGCTGACTCCATTTAGGGGTTGGGAAAAGGGAGCAAGTGGAGTCCAACCACTTGTAGTCCAGAAAGGCTCTGATTTTGGTGACACCTGCCAGGACTGTCCTCTGGAGCACTAAGGTCTCTCTGCCATCTGTACACAAGAGGTGGAGGATACACAGTGGGGACTGACCAAGAACATTCCCCCTCTGCCCCTTGGTGGTTGCAGGAGACCTGGTTGCTCTGAGATGTTCACTCTGGGCTGGAGAGGAATCAGTAGCAGAGACAGGCCTGGGCAGAGTGTGGAGGTGGTGTCCCTAGGGATAGCACAGAGCACAGGCAAAAGGACCCCTGTGGCCAGCGCTCTTGGCCCCACTGATGTGCGCAGGGGATGCTGCTGTATAGGTGACCAGACAGTCTCCACGGGCACCAGGTCTGCTGGGTGAGGAGGAACGCTCTTCAGCACATGCCATGAGCAGCACCTACAAGCCGACCTCTCAGCACGAGCCCCCTTGCCTCGCTGCGGAGAGAGGCAGGGATCCCTGGCGATTCAGAAGGTCCAGCCTGGCAAGGCCAGCCCAGAGGCACTTGCTGTACTGGGGTACCGCTGTAGCGCTGGTACTGCGGTGGTATTTTTAGGGGCAATGACACTTGTGTTCCCAGGCATGCAGACACAAGGTCAGTCTGACCCTGGTACTTCTTCCTATTCCCCAGCCCTAGGCAGTTGCCCACACAGGCCCTCTGAATTGCTCACAAGCCTTCTGAGTGTTCCTAACAATCACCACTGTCTGCACACGGGGGCTCGGGAGGGACACAGGCCACCTGAATGAAAGGACAGTGTGGTGGGTTGACCATGGCTGGCTGCCAGATGCCCACCCAGCTGCTCTCTTACTCCCCCCACCTCAACAGGACAGGGGGATAAAATAAGATTAAAAAAAACCCTCGTGGTGAAGATAGTGACAGTTTAACAAGAAAAGCAAAGGCTGCACACAGAAGCAAAGCAAAAAGAGGAATTCATTCACTACTTCCCATCGGCAGGCAGATGTCCAGCCACGTCCTGGGAAGCAGGACCTCAGTACGCATAGTGGTTGCTTGGGAAGACAAATGCCACAACCATGAACACCCTTCCTCCCTCCTTTTCCTGAGCTTTTATTGCTGAGTACAATATATGGTATAGTCATACGGTATAGAATATCCCTTTAGTCAGTTTGGGTCAGCTGTCCCTGCTGTCCCCTTCCGACCTCTTGTCCACCCCCAGCGTACTTACTTGTGGGGTGCAGGGAGGAGAGAGACAAAGCCTTGACACTGTGCAAGCATTTTTCAGCAGTAGCCAAAACACTGGTGTGCTATCAATGCTGTTCTAGCCACAGATGCAAAGCACAGCACCATACAGGCTGCTGTGAAGAAAGTTAACTTCCTCACTCCATCCCAGACAGACCCAGTACAGACAGTAGGCATGTCTTGTGTCTTTTGTACACACACTTGCAATTGCTCACCTTTTTTTTTTTTGCACACTCTTGCCATCTTACTTGGACCTGGGTCTGCCTCCCCAGTGATACCCGTTTCTTAAATGCCATTGTGTCAGCGCCATCGTGTATACAATGAACCATTCTCTGATGTCCTCAACAACCTCAGGAGTGCTCCCACTCAGAGATGCCCATTTCCCTTGTGCATGCTACCACAAACACCTGCAAATGAGCCATTACACACATTTGTGCTCATACACACCCATTTGTTCCTACCACAAATACAGCTCGAACACGAATCTGAACCTCTGTGCTGGCAAGCTACTTAGCAACCTGAACTCTTAACATAAACTAGACTGACTGCACTGGTGAGCAGCACTTGCAATAAAAATCACATTATCTTCCCTTCTAGCTTCCCATCCAGACAATGTGGCAGCCTGGGAGTCATGTTAGGTCAAGAGATGTAGCAGTCTGAACTAGCTGCAGCTGCCTCGAACAGCTCTGGAAGGATCTTTGTCTTTGTTCAGTTTTGATCCTGCTTTAATAGGCAAGAGTAACTGGTTTAAGGCAGCATGCAGAGTCCCTGGGAAACCCACTGCTACAGCAGACACTTGGCTTTGTCCGGCGCCTGGGCACCTCATGCAGAATGGGGACTTTGTGTTTGCTTTTAGAAGATAACTAATTCATATAGGAGGTTCATGAATATTCAGCTTGTGCTTAGGGTTGGGGAGAACAAACCCTAAAACAAAGAGGCAAATTCTTTTACCTTTCATTTGGGGGAATGCAGTTTTCAGCCTATGGGCTGCGAATAGCCTGCGGTCCCTGTCTGTCACAGTAGGATCCATTAATGACCCGTGTTTTTCCAAGCCTGAGCATGCATCGCTTGTGAAAAACGGATGCAGTCAGCGAGGGCTTGGAGTTAATGTTTCTGGATGAAGGAGAGTTTGGAGGTGAGTCCAAGAGCATAAGGAGCCAGGCTGAAGTCAGTCAGTCTAGCTGTTGTAGGCTCTCTGGCTTTGTCCCCTTTCTGCTGCTGTACCTGTCCTGGAAAGCTGTAGCAGAGAAGTCTCCCAGCAGTGTGGACATGGCTTTTTCTGCATAGCTACTGTAGCTATTCCTCTGTGCAATGAAAAACAACCAGTGAAGACTTTGTCTTCACCAGAGAGGTTTGTCAGTAGCATGCTATTCCCAAAGTTGTATAGGGCCTCCTCCCCCATTTTCCTTGCACAGCACACATTTTAGAGCTTAGACACACTGTCAAGGTATTGATGATAACAAACTACTAATAAATAATGATTTTACCTTGTTTGTCTATGTTCAATGACCCTTCACGTGTTATGAACTCAGATATTCCTTCCCAGGCAATATGCAGCTGATGAGCAGGAGTTTGCTATGCCATAGCGACCTAGGTGCATATATAGGCTCTTGTATACATACTTCTCCATACAAAGCAGTTGTTGACGTTGTTTGCAGGAATTTCCAAGTGAAATAAGCTTTCCTTGTAAAAGTGAAATAAGCTTTCCTAGTAAAAGTGCTCTTTTGCAGCATAACCGTACCTACACTTGTGTTGTTAGTGCTCTGACAAAGTGCTATCTTCCCTCTTCTTCCCAGCCCCCTTCCAAAATGATTACACTGGTAACGCTTTTAAGTACAGCCTTGTTTTCCTTGTCTTCACCCTCACAGGAACTCTCCAGGCTCCTGTAAACTGTTCCATGTTGTCCAGCCAAAGCAGTAGAACATGTTGGGTGACCACGGTGTGACTGATCACCACCCCACAGCGGGGAAGGCAAACAGTCAGGGCTGGAGCTGGGCCAAGTGCGCGCTGCTTGCACCAAGCGAAGGCAGTGTTACTTTGGTGGATCTCTGGTCTGGTCCCAAAACTCTGCTCCTGCAGTGGCAGGTGAAGACGGTTGCTGACTTCGTACATCAGTGCTACCTCCTGGGTGTGCAAGGCACCTGCCGAGAGATGCGTGTGCTGGGAAGGAGGCTCTCTGTGACCTGTCATCTTTTCCCACTTGCCAGGAAATGCGTGCAACACCAGCTCCCATTGCCAGGCCCTCCTCCATACTTCCACCCGTTGCCTTTCTTTTGCAAGCATGTCTGTGTGCTCCTTTCTCCCCGTTCCTCTTTTACCCCAGGATCTCCACTTTTTCCTTCTGCTCAACTCCATCTTTTCCATCCCACCCCACACTGCAACCCTCCATTCCCCCCACCTTCCTCCAGCCCTGTCTTCCCCCTCCATCACCGTTCCTCTTTTTGTTTTCCCAGGAGAGGGGCCGCTCAGGCTGTCCACCTGCTGACCAAGGAGGAGGAACAGGGATGAAAGAACAGGGATGAAGGAGAGACGTGGTCCGTGGGCATCAGGACTTCATGCAGCACAACCGTACGCGGTGATGGAGAGGGCTGTCACACCGGTATTGTTGTGTTGGCATGGCAAAGGTGGGAGGGAGAAGGCAGGGGATGGGGGGGAAGGGACTTGAAACTTCAGCTGCCCCCTTTGTCTTTTCACCTCCTCCGGTTTATTTGGCGCCCTGTGGAATTTATGATCCTCCCCCCTGCAAAGGGCTGTTGTATTTCAAGTCACAGAGTGCCTTCTAGCTGGGTGATAGACCTTGTGTCGTTTGGCCGGCTAGTCTGCCCTTTAACAACCTCGAAGGGCTTAATGAGCAATAACAAACTTTCTCCCAGCAACAGATTTGGGAAGACTGATTATCTCTGTTTTACAAGTGGAGAAACAGTGTCGATCCAGTGCAAGGCTCTGTGGCGGAGCTGAGCGATGGATACAGCCCACGATTTCTCATACATTATTCTGAGGCTGCTAACGATCCCTTGTTGTTTCTCCCTCTCCATGCTCAGCTGGATATTTGCCTGACTTAGGGAGAATAAGGACACTAACTCTTGTCATTTGAAGAGGCAGGTAAAGCAGAGGAGAAAAGGAGCAAGTCCAGCAGAGGAGAAAAGGAGCGATTCCAGCAGAAGTCAGCCAGAAAAATCCCATCTCAGCAGCAGGAGTTGTCATATAGGTATTGCTTTTCAGGTAACCCAGATGAAGGGCCTTAGGACTGTCAACTGTATCTGTTTCTCATCTCATTGCTATAATGTGTTGTGAAGGGGACAAGAGGCATGGTTTGAGAGGACATAGCCCCTGTGACATGCAATTGGAAAACCACAGCTTCCAGAGCAATTCTGCCAGCGATGGTTTTTACAAACAGAGCAGCCCCTCAGTGAAGTCCCAACGCCAGCAAACATGAGGGGCAGCCCCCCACCCCATCACCCCATGTCAGGTCACTGATCAGGGTCCACCTTCCCCTCTCCTCCAGGCAAGGTCACACATGGGATGGGCCCCGGCAGCGCCAGGGCAGCCCTGGCAGTAGACTCTGTCAGAGCACCGTGCCTTTTTCTGATTAACAGGACACAGATGAGAGGCATTGGGAATTAGAGATGAGCCCCAGCACTGGGAGCATGTCTTCTACCAGTCCTGTAGCATGGTGGGAGAGGGAGATGAATGCAGAGATGTGGATTTTACACCCCCTGTATGAAGGTTTGAGGCATCCCCAGCTCCGGAGGAGGGAGGCGAGCTCTGAGCACCTGAGGATGTGGCAGGCTGACCAGAAGCCCTCTGAGGACATGGGTAGGTGCTGATGCAGCCACCTGCATTCTGGGTGAAGCAGCAGGTGCCCCAGCTCCTGGGGCAGGTGCAGGGCTGCAAGGTATCACATGTTGCTCCGTGCCCCTTGCCAGCTCAGCTGGGGGTGGAAGGACACACAGACCTCGGGCAAGCAGGGTGCCTGGCAGGTATGGCTTTCTCTGAGCATTACCAGCCCAGCCTGCTTTCCCTGGGGACCTGGGGTGGCTTTGCTGCACTGGTACAAAATGCAGCTGCACCAGTGCTGCTTCGTGCTCCCCAAGGGCACCTGGGCATCACCCTGCAACCTTCCCTTTCCCTAAGCAGCCTGAGGGCCCCATCAATCCTATTCTCTGTCTATGCATGTACAGTGCCTTCAGGCTGTAGTAGGTAGCTATAAGACTGTTAACTCCTTCCTCCCCATCCTAAGAGGGAAACGCACAGATGCAGTCATGCCAGGCAGAGCTCCCGTGCAGGTGAGACCCAGACTGCTGGCTTGACAGGAGTGGCCTCCTCTATATATCACCTGGCACTCCAGATGTGTCAGTCTTTTTCCTGGATGCTAAGTTTCAGAGGTCAAGCTGATACCCGTGAGATTCAGCTCTCTTGCCATCACTTTTCTACACATGGTCTCTCAGATTCTCAGAGACAGGGACACATAAGCTGCAAACTTGTTGGGTTTGCATTTATTTTGCTTTTTATATTTATAAAATGTGAAAGGCCTGTTCTTCAATAATCTCCAATACTGCTGTACTGACATCCTCTCAGTAGGATTTGCAACACGATAGCTGAGGGACTACATGTTTCTCGGATCGATTTCAGCTTGCCTTCCTCATGGCTCTGCTACGGCTTCTCTGGTTACCACATGTAGATGTGCTGAAACCCAGATCAGTAATGTACACCATGCCTTCTGCCACCCACATTTGTGGGACAGCAAGAAGGAAAGCCATCTGCAAAGGCTCCTCCACCTCTGCCTCCACAGAGGAGTTGTGCAAGCCTCGGTGCTAAGACCTGCAACTCAATCCATGGGCACGACCTTTTTGGTAAATCAAGCCGAGTGTCCCAAGTTTCTAATTCTCTTGCATTATTAATGTTTTACTCAGGAATTAACGGGGGTCAGGCTCTGCTTATGGGCCTATGTGTTCATTTCAAGTGTAAGCTTATCCAGAGTTTGGAGATGGCTAAAGGCAGGATTTTCACTCAGTCTTTCTCTTTTAAAAGAGACCCTATGAAGTTATGACCCAGGGACAAGTATCCTCATAGACAGATGGGGTCCATGTTTCAGTTTTGTTTCTATTCCCTCGCCAGGGAAATTGTTCACTTAGGGCCATGGGGAATTTTATGTTGGGGTCAGAATTCAGACTAAGTTTGCATTATATCGGGTTAAAGACTCAGAGAGGTGAGCAAAAACTTTAAGAGAAAGCAGCAAGCTGGGCAGAGGGATCAGAAAACATGACCTCTGAGGAACATGTGATAAGAGTCTGGCATGTTTTCCTCCAGACACAACAACTGGGGAGAGACCAGAAAACCTGCCCTTTTGTAAAAATTGCGATGCATTATTCTCCGTGTCCACAGAGGCAAGGCAGGCCTGGCTTGATTTACAATAAGGATGATTTATGGTAGGCATTGGGGAAATATTTTCAAGTTTTTAAGGGTCGCTAGTACTCCAATAAGTACCCACAGCCTCTGCTGCTGGGCTACCACCCATCAGTTCTTAAAAGTCTCCACGGTTCAGGCAGGGTGGGGTAGGTATCCTTGATCCTGTCTCAGAGCAACAGGTGGGTTAGATCAGCATGAGCTGATCGGTGAGGCAATCAGGTATGGCCCACGGCCTTTTCCCTTGGAAGGAGGTGGCTCTTGCGGTATGGATTCAGTCAGCACCCCCTTCATTCAGCTGTGTGGGGCTGGGTGATGAGAGCCAGAGATCTCCCTGCTGTACCACTGTAGGAGAAAGCATGGGGGCACCATGTATACAAGTGCATGGCCCAGAGCGGAACTACAGTTTTCCATTTAGGATGTAGCTGGAGTTTCCTAGGCTCCATGGTGAATCCTCACCAATTAGTACATGGTGTTTTAGACTTAAGTATGGCTAGAAGCAGGGCAATGCCTGTGCAGAGAAGCTTACAGCTTGATCTTCTTCATGGTTCAGCTCTAAACCCTACCCTTTGGATCAAACTTCTCTTTCTCTTTCAGATTTAGGGTAGAAATCTAGTCTTACAGTCAGACTGGTGTAAAGGTCTAGTAAGAGTGAGTAACATCTCAGCTACACAGTGCTAAGCACAGAATTAGGTGCAGTAGTTGGATTACCTTTTTTATTACACTACAATCTTCCTTCAAGGCATTCCCTTTTATAGTGGCAATGACCCAGTTCATACTCATTAACTTGGGTGGACTGACAGCAAGGAGCTTGGCTTTCCTGCCCCAACCACATCAAACAAACAAAAAAAATCCTGCGTCAACAGAGGCACAAGCACTACTTGCCAGCAGGAACCAGAGGTGTAACCTGCATCCACTTGCACAGTTGTTTTCCACCTCAGCCTTCTCTGACAATTACATTTGCTGATGGCCTCACACCTGTGAGAGACCTTTTGCAATCACTGTTCCTGAGCAGAGGAAATGAGGCTCCACATGGCACAACAGGAGAGTGGAAATTTAGAAAGCTAACAGCACAAAGTGGAGTACCAGTTATGCCCAGGTCCCCCGGCAGTCCTGAAGACCTCCAGGTGAAGAAGGGGAGCTGACACCTTTCCATCGTGCTCCAGCTTGCCACAGCTGCCTCACGGCACCCTGCCTGGAGTCCTCATCTCTGATCACACACTGGTCCTTGTTGTGCTGTGATTTTTTCTTTTTTTTTTCCTTGCCATCTAATAAGCTGATTTCAGGATTGCTAGATGGCCATGGATCATGAAGGCACCTGTGTTTTGCTGTCAAGGACTCTGGAAGCGCTGCTAGAATCTAGCTGACCCCTGATACACTGCTGCCTGTGTTGGCAACATGGACAAAAAGTATTTCCAAAACTCAAATGCAGAGCAGACTCCCTCTTTGGAAGAGCAATAAACTAATCTCCCCTCCTCTTTTACCCAAACAATCCTTTTTTTCTTTCCCCCCCTTTTTTTTTCCTTTTTTTTCCCCCCTCTCTCAGGGGGTTATGCCCTTTTATCACCCTGTCTGCTCTCTGTTGTCTGGAAGAGGCAGAAAATCCAACATGACAGATCCGTCTTTCTTAGGGTGGAAGCTCTCCCAAAAGCCTCAGCATATTCATGAAATCCAATACCTCAGAAAACCACCCACCTCACTCATGCTAAAACCATTTCTTGAAAGATCGCATGAAACAGTCTGTTGCGCAACTCTCAGAACATCAAATAACCCCCTTATTTATAGTATATACACTTACAACAATAAACCTCCCTTTTGAACTGCATTGGCCAATATAGATTTAAAAGGCTTTTTTCCTTTTAATCAACATCTCAATTTGTTGTTTAAGCATTCAGTGCTTTGGCTTGAGAGGAGCTGGTCTCATGACTTCCCGCAGGACTAGTTGATTAGGTTTGCAAAACCTTCTGTTTCCTCCGCTGTGGTTCTCTGGGAGAAGATGGTACCGCTCCAATTTAGTAATGCCAGCTTCTTGCTCAATACACTCAGCTTGCATCAGGAAGCCTGTGTTTTGAGTTTGGAAGTATACCTGGGAAATGTTGCCCCAAAAATGAAGGAAGAGGAAAAGAATATTTCTTCAAGCTGTTAAGCAAGATTGAAAAATATCTGTAAAATTCAAGAGGCCCTTTCTGCAATAGCTCCAGTCTGTAAAGGCCAGCAGCAGAGCATCAAACACTTGCAAGCAGTCCCCTCCATGCCCACCGCAGCTCCTTTGGTCAGTCAGCTGAACTAACGTGTTTCTGCCAGTGCCCTGGGCACTAAGTCAGGCCCCAGAAGACACATATTTCTCTTAGCTCCAAGCTGGTGGCCTTGGCCAAGGCCAGCTGTCCCTTGCCCAGATGAAGTCCCCTGTGATGGCCAAGAGAGCCAGGCTAGCTCAGGCCGGGTGGCAGGTCCTGGCCAGGCGCAGCACCTGAGCCACCCTGGTCCTGCTGGATTGGCAGCACCCTGAGCCCAGACAAGGGCCACTGCAGCTGATCAGCTTGGGGTGCACTGGGCCAGGACGGGAGCTCTCTGCCCCACTGCCCGGTCCTGCTGGCCAGCACAGTGGTTTTGGCTTCCCCATCACCTAGCTTGTTCCAGCTCCAGACCCCTGTTATTTCAGCTAGAGAACAGCTGACCCCCTCCACTTCTTCCCCAGTCTTTTCCATCTCATCATTGCTGGTGACTTCCTCAGGGCAAGGAAATACTTTCTTTTACACGTTTGTACAATACTTAGGGAATGATTTGCATGCTTTTATGGGTGGTGCGTGCCCTTGCCTGGAGATGCAGGAAAAGAGGATTGCATGGGCATGACGTGCATTAGCTCTTCAGAACATACCTCGGGGAGGCCGTCTGGTGAGTTTGGCAATGCCCTTGGAGAGGCTTGTGTGCACACTGTGAGGGTAATAAGCTGCTAAGAATGAAGACAAGGCTGGTGGTGTTTGTTACTGGCGCCTTCCTACTCATCAAGGCATAAATAACAGAGAGGAAGCTCCCACTGTTTATGTAGGAACTGGAAGCAAGGCACAGCTTTCTCACCTGTCTATTGGGATAGACTGGAGATGACTCAGGCTGTTTTCCTCACTAGCTGTTTGCAATATATATATATATTTATATGTATTTACTTCAGCGAGGTCTTATTCTTAAAATTTCCAGGCATAAGTATTCCAGAAGAGCTATTCCAGCAAACCTTCCTCATGGGAGTACTGCTTTTGCTGTCACAAGAGAGTTCTGTTGGTTTAGCTGATTTCAATAAGTGAAACAAAAATGACTATATATTGGCAAAAATACTTATAAGTGGATTCAACAGCATTTGCACTAAGGTTTTTGACATTATGGAAATTTCAACTTCTCTGCCAAAAAAAAGCGGGGGGAAAAAAGAGATGTTCCTTAACAATATTGCTATTCTGGCACAAAAACAGACTTTCACAGACCTGCCTTAAAATTAATTTTCCCAGGTATTCACTCAACTCATGATTAGCCTCTCCGCACTAAACACTTTCAATGTAACTAGAGACCTGGCTTGAAACAAGCTAGCGCATCCAGCAGTCCTCCTGAACACTCATATATGGGAACAAGCTCTGAACTCTGACACTGAGCCCTCAAACCAAAATAAAATCCTCAGGCTCTTTAGAACTGGGAAAATTCAGCTCTGGAAATGCTGGGTCTGGTGGTTTTTGCTTTTATCTGCAACAGACGACTCTGCTGGATTTGAGCATTAGATCAGAACATCTTGAGGCTTAAGGGTGGATCTCAGTTATGCAACTCAGGTCTATCACTAACCATAATGGGCTCTCTGCATTGTTTCTTGAGGACATGCCTGTGCAGACAATAGCTATGTGCTGGCAAGCCAAGGTCTAAACGTATCTAAACACCATATAGTCATTAAACAAACGCACACTGGGGGATAGGGAGCTGGGCTGCTGTACTGCATGTACTTGGCAGATACCTGTGTGCTGTACAGAGCAATGTCATTGGAGGAGCAAAGCACATTCTCCTGGGACACGCTATGCCTCCGAGCTGCTCCCCTGGTCCACCCCCTCCACTGTAATTGCCTCTTGGAGTGCTAGATGTTAACGTTGTGGCCCCAGGGAACGCTGCTTTTTCAGCAGCCTGTGGGGACAAGAGGGCGACAGGAGAGGCCAGGAGCAAGCACAGCGTAGGCACTTTACTCTTCACCGGGAACCAAGCTACTCAGCAGATTTACCACCATTTCAGCACTGTTAACCCAACATGCTCTGTACACATATGTGTTGCATGAAAGTAAAGCTGCACTTGCCCAAAAGCAGCCGGTGCCAGAAGGATATTGAAAAGCATCATTAGTATCCTGGTGAAGAGCTGATATCCACCTAAGCAGAGGCTGGGCTTCCAGGTTTGCCTGGAACTGAGATCCCAAGCAGCATATGGGCAGATCTTAGCTCTGCCATGAACTTTCCAAGAAGCTCAGGCAAGATAAGTTTTGGTGCAATTCACTGCCCCTAACTAGCTTATTCAAAAGTTTAGGTCTTTGAACAGGGCCAAAGTTAGTGGAGAAACATGGGGTCTTCCAGAGTGACCCCTCACTCTAGGTTCAGTGGCAGATGTCAGTAGAATGAATTGCTCTTTGGAGAGGTGCTCTCTAGTGAGTATGGAAACAACACAAATCCCACCCTTGCCCCTCTGTGCTGTGCTTCTTTCTCCCTCCTGTGCAATGTAGATAACAGCACGATGAGGCTCTTAGTGTGGGACTACACTTGGAGATACAGTTTGCCAGCTGGGTAAATCCACAAGTGGCTAAAGCAGTGCATCAAAGCGGCTATGAGAGCACGAGCAAGCTCTCAGAAGGGTGTACCATGTGCAACTCTTGTTACTCATGGCAAATGGACAGCATCCTCCCCTCAGCAGGCATTGCCTTGGGCAGCCAAGGGAACTGATGCATTATAAATCCACGTGATCTTCGCCAGCGATAACTTGTTCCCATGTGCATGGTCTGTGCTCCTGTCGGCTGCCAGCTTGTACTTCAGACTTTTGCTAATTTGATTAAACACAGGACCACTTTTTCTTAATCTGGGTGTAATCCCTCAGACAGAGGCTATCACAGCCTCTGGCTGATGTGCAACTCTTATCTAGGGCAGCCAGAGCGCTGCCCAAGAGTGCGACGGCTGCAACTCTTATCTAGGGCAGCCAGAGCGCTGCCCAAGAGTGCGACGGCTGCATGATAGTCTGCCTGGTACAATGGGGTGCAGATGGGCAGCCCTCATTGGGAAGAAAGGACCTGCCACCCTGTTCCCCTCAGCAGCACAGAGGGACCACCAAGGTACCTTGCTGGTACTGCAGAGTGCCTGGGGCAGCCTGAAAGTCACAGGCTGGAAGCACATCTGGACAGATAACTCGGAGCAGTGTTTTGGCCATCTCAGAGCGGGGCTGTAAATCCCCTTGGCCTGCAGAGCCCCACGGTCAGAGAGGGTGGAGGAAGAAATGGAGCAGCATCCTCCCCAGAGCTTCTCCTCGGTGGCTGGCTCTGCCCTGCCAACAAGGACCGTGTGACTTGCACGCCTGGAGGAGACAACATGGGTCCTTCCCTGGTTTGAGTCTGAGCCACCACTGCTCTGCACTAACTTTTGGAAAGATGATGAGCTCCTTGCTGCTCTGCTCTGCAGTCAGACCACGGCTATGCTCAGCATACGGTCACGCAGGGGTGCTATGCTGGCAGTGTCCAGACACGCTCCTGTGGGTATGTTGTATGTCTGTGTCCATTCAAACCCTTTCTTTGCCACGCATGCTGAAGCTGATTAAAGTACGAGAGCCTCTGTGTCCTCTGGTCTTTACACAGAGTAAGCAGCAATACAGACAACACCTGCTAGGAATTCGCTCTAATTTTCCTGGGTCTAACGAACTTCATCCACAGTAAAGGTGAAACTGCAGGTTTATGCAGGTTCTTTCTGAAACTGTAGGGGAACTATGTCTTGTCCTTTCCATTGCAGTAAGCAGCCATCCCCATCTTATTTAGAAAATGAAGTAAACATATATGCATGCATTTGTGCAAAACTGCTGGAAAAATCTCTGGGCTAGCACTCGTCCTTGTAGACACCCGAATTCCCAAGTAATGCCAGTGAAGGAGAGGGGGTTAAGCTGCGCTCTTGTGACAAAGGACAGAATGGATTTCTAAGTATTTACTTTTAAAGAGATGCTATACCTCTCCACCATGCAAAGGAGCCCTTCTCAAGATCTCAGTTACCACTAGTCGAGGCTGCTTTTTAGGCTCTTTTGTTTGAGTTCTGAACACGTAGACACAAAATTTTTAAAATGACATTTTTGTAAAAGCCAGCAACCTTGTCAACTATACCTGTCATCTGAGTTCTCTCGCTCTCTCATCAATCCTCCTCTTGTAATTAATTTCCTTACTTTTTTCCATCGCGTAATGTTACAGAGTGTTGATAAGCAGCTCTTTTCTTTTGCCCCAGAACAGTGATCAGTGCAAACAGGTAGGTTTCAAAATCCTTGAAGAGAAAGATGTTCTGCAAACAGAACTTGTTACTGAATCAAAATTGTGTTGCAGATAAAGAGGACCCATAAACTTAAAGCAAAAATCTATAGCTGGTCAGCGCTTTGCTTGCTCATGCCTGTTTGAGTTGCTCTGGGCAGTAAACAGTCTGGGAATACAACGCATCCTTGGGCTATAGCCCATCTGCATAGAACAATTTTGCTGCTGAATGTGCATTTCTTACTAAGGGTAACTGCTCATCTCAAGGCTATAATGATACTGATGCACTCACGCCATGAACTGCAACCCACTGTTCTGGCAGTTCTCTTGTTTTATTTCCCCGCCGCAAGAGCTGGAATGAATTGCATTTGTTGGTGAAGCTTATTTTTGCTGGCTTTCCGTCTCAGGCAGTGGAGGATTTTATGGAACTATCTTGTCTGTTTCAAAACCTTTTTTTAATCATCCTTTTTCCCAGCAGTTACATTGTCCTGAAATAGCCCCATATATAAACACCAATCATGCGTATGTGCTTCATGTTTCTCAGGGTACAAAACTTCCTCTACAAACACAGTTTAGGAGAACTACTGTGAGCCTGCACTTTGTGGCCACCAGGTTGGCTGCCTGCGGCTGGTGTAGGTGACATCCTTGCTCTTTCCTAGAGTTCTTGTGCATCTCAGCTAAGATGGCAAGCAATTTCTCTGCACGTAAACTCCAGGAGTCAGGAGTACTTCTGAGCGTCAGGGATTAGGACCATACTCAGACTGTCCCAAATCCAGACTGGGGTGAGACTGGAGTGTTTCCTAGCCCCTTCCCCGGCTCTGTTACTTCTGCAGGACCTCAGGGGCATCCCACTTGAGGCCCTACCTCTGTGCCTCAGGGATACAAGAGCATTTCCTTACTAATTCCAGGTGGGCAGGATGCTTTTCCTAACAGCTGTGAAGCACTTGGCCATTATAAGCTATGGGACCCATATAGGAACTATACTTGATTACCAGCAAATCTGGGGGCTCCTGGCTCCCATGCTGTGGTGGCAATGCCAGTTTACGGCAATGCTGCCTTGTGCTGGCACTGCTGTTTGTGTACACCTGATGTGAGAGCGGATCCCCGAATAAAAGACTCCAAGGAAAAAAAAAGGGGGATGTTTTCTGCGTGTTTGTTTCAAGTGGGATCGCTTCTCCAACCCTGTTTCACAGTGTTTGCTCACAGCGCTTGGGCCAACACAGCTGCTGGGAGAGATGGGAAGTGCCAGGGCAGCAGAAGGAAGGGACAGGGGATTATGGTGGTGAGGCAAAGCTTTTGCCCTGCTAGTGCTGACGAATGCTTTGGGACATCCAGGCACAGCCCCAGACTCCCGAATGATGAGATTACCCTCCCTCTTTCTTCGTAAGACATCCTTCGAATGTACCTGGGGGATATGCCTTTTTTCATTTTGGTTTCCTCCTTACCACACGCTGCTTTTTAGACAATTACATAGAGACACTACGAAAATGTGTGCTCTGTAGTGCTTGCCTTATCACAATACCTGGTTTTGTAGCTTTTTGCAAAAATCTTCATGGGGTCTGGATTATCCCAAAAGTGAACCTGCAAAATGACTGACTCCATTTCAGAGCCCAATACTTCCAACCTTTTCTCTATAATCCTGAGGCTGTAAAGAAGAATTTCCCTGGTTCAGGGGAAAAAAACCCAAACAAATCAGTACCACTTCTAACCAACAACTAGCTCCCTCCCAAAGCTCAAACACTCCCATGCCAGTTTAATAACTACCAGCTGAAAAATGTGTCTGGTGGAAGACCCAGAATGAGAGTCTGGGCCTTGAGAGCAGGGTCCTAATCCATAACCTATTACTGTGCGCAGCACTTGCCAAGAGAGCCCACACAGTGAGGTAAGGTTGCACCATGCTCTCTCCTTCCTTGAATAAGAAGTGCCTGCTCTAATGAGAAGCAAGTCCCTGATTCAGCAAAGCACTTAAGTGTTTTGATGAACCAGGGCCAGACTGAACATCTTGTGCAGAACTCAGTTGTCTAGTGAACAATATCTCAAATATTTTATTGATGGATGCAGACTTAAATGAAAATTAAAGACGTGGCTATTTAAGGCCGTAGGTGCCCAAACGCATATTGTTCATTTTTTATTGTATTAAAGTAATCATTTGTACGGGAACAGAAGCAGCCACCTCCAGAAAATCCATCCCTGTCATGCTGGGAAGAATATTCTCAGTCCTCCCCCAGCGCCCCGTCAATTTGATGGCTTCTGTAGCTTGCTTAGAAACTCATCACATTCAGGCTATTTCAGATCAACAAGTTTCAGCCATATCCTCTCTTTTCCTACCAGGAACGCCCAGCTTTAGTACCCATATTGGCCGCATAAGGTATGGGGACATGAGGCACGGCCTCCTGCAAGCCAGATCAGATATTGGAAGGTATGATCGACACGGTGGAGCACGACTAGACAGGTCTTAAGATCCTGCCGTCACCCTTACTTGGCCGTCAATCAACAGGCAGGGCGCTGAGCTCCGTGCTGACCTCGGTCTCTGAGGTTGCAGCCAGCAAGGGTCCCCGTCAGCCTGCTCTCCTCTCTCTAACACCTCCAGCCGTCCTGCTGAAAGGGGCTTTTGAACTCAGAGAGCATTAGTCTTGGAAAACGAAGCATTATGGCAGGTGAAGATAAACCTCGGTCTATTAAAGCTGGCTCCCTCTCATGCATTGTGCAGCGTGTCACCTGAAATGCTGGACGCAGCAGCGTGTTGTAACTGAAGGCTGCACCACAGGGCATGCAGACAGGTGGAGAGAGCAGAGGTTGGACTTTGGCACATCCTGACTTTGTGGTGTTTCTCTTTGGAAACGTCCTATTTTTCTAGTGAAAATTTTTAATGGAAAGTTATCAATGCCTTTTATAGGCTTGAAAATGTATCTGTAGCATAGTAAAATGCCAAACAGACTGTTTCTAATATGGCAACATATACTTTATTTTTTCTCCTTGTCCACCCTAGAGCAACAATCTTCAACTTCCTTTTACTTATCAATAATACACCCACTTGCCCTCTCAGCTAGGTAAAAAATAGTCGAAGTATGGATTATAAAAAAGAAATCTGGCATTTTTCACCAGCGTGTATATACTTAGATGCAATCACCTCCCTCCCATGGAATATAGGCAGGTGCAAATGGGAGGAAAAGCAAAAAAAAAGCGAAAAAAAGAGTACATGCAGACATTTTTGGCTCAACCTTATGCTCTTTTAGATATATTCCCATACAGCCACTAGCGCTCAAACGATTGTCAGAGAAGGCGTAACTTACATGGCATTCGGTTTATCTGCTCTGGAATGGCAAAGTGCACACACAGATATACACTATGGTTCCAGGGAGTCTAGGGATTTCAAAGCTGCTTTATCTCCCAGATAACTCACTGGCAAAGAAGGGTGAATTTAAAACAGCATCAGTAACTAAAAATGGAGTGATAGATTATAATTATGGGCTTTAAAAAAGAAGTGTCACTTAAATGCATGTTACAGATTTGTCCAGACAAAGAGTTTAACCCTTTATTTTTTTGATCTGTGGATTCCTAAACATTTTTCCTAGAGAAGCGCAAATCCTTGAATAGAGTATTCAATCTATTGGCAATGGCTTTGCTTTTTGTGCTCTCACGGCATCCCCCCCCTCCAAGTAGTCTTTGGGGATTTGTGAACCAGTACTAAAACCCGTCTCCTAGCAGCTGGACAGGAACCACACTCTCCTAAATCCCACACATTGAGCTGATTCACTGCATGACTCTAGTAAGCCTCTACCTCCTCTCTGGTAAAACACAAAAAATCCACAGTTTTTAAGTTCTCGGGCTGAGGTACTTTGAGCTCACTATTGAGAAAGGCTGAGCAGCCGAAGTTCCCACCTACGGAAGTGCCAAGCGCCCAGGAATTTTGTACAGGCATAGCACTGAGGCACTTGAAATGACGGGAATGCTGCGTATTTCTGCCTTTCGCCTCTGCAGCCTGCAATGCCATCGCTCTGAAGGAAGGTAATACCATTTATATGCAATGGCAAAGGCTGGAGCCCTAATTTTCACAGGGCCTTTGAGCAGCCTTTGTCATGTTTTTGCAACAGTATTTGAATGACTTGGAAGGCTTCAGAAAAACACAAAATAGTAAAAAATGCAAAATGTTTGTATCTCTCAGCCAGGGGGAGGAAAAAAGCGCAGGAAGAAGCTTAGCCAAGCCTGACTGGGTATAGTGGATCTTGATCTTTGCTCACCCCATAGTTAGATATTGTTTCCCCCCCCCCCCCCATTTAATGGAGTCACTGCCTTACCTCTTAAAGTGATCTCATTAAAGGCAGGGGACAAGACAGCAGGGGGTGTGAGACCTGTAATTACAGAGGGAAGGTCGATAGAAATACAGTTACATACAATCACCTTGTCTTCTCCAGGTCCCCTCTTAAGGGAATTAGCCTTCAAAAAGCATGAATCCCTTTTGACCGCCTTTCTGAACCACACTGATAGAGACCTCACGGTGGAGCACATCTCACTTCATCTGCACAGCTGCTGCTTTTGTTGCCTGCTTTAGTCTGCTGTAGCTAACCCCATCCTCTGGAGACTCTTGAGATAAGGTACAAGTGGATGAGGGAAAATAGCTTATTTGGGGCCAGCTCCATTCCTTTTTTTTTTCCTGAGTAAGAGGGAGCCACAGGAGCTTTTCTTCTCTGCTGGGAAGGGCACTGTACTGTCCACAGGCAAACTGCCCCAACGTGTACATATTAATTGCTACTGAAGAAGCAGCTGTGGTTTTCAAGGTGAAGGCCAAAGTGTGGCTCTTGTTGCAACACATGCAAAACGCTGGTGAACGCGGGACATGTCACAGAAAGAAAAAACAGGTGAGAGATGACATTCTTTCCTATTCTGGGTAGTATCCACTGCTGGGGTCCTAGTTTTCCCAGCAAATGCAGCCCTAGGCTGTGGCGGTTGCAAAGGCCTAAAGAAGATTTGCTTCTCTGTGTCGAGCTACATGCAGTCTATTACTGGAAGCAGGAATATGCCTGAGCAGAAGCTGTCGTATCTAGCAGCAAGAGCAAAGGGCTTTCAGACCCTTGGACTCTTAACTAGAACCTGCTAAAGCTTTTTTGCATGCCTGCCTTCCCTCTCTGTGACTGTTTTCCCATCCCTAAAATGGCCATAATAAAACTCCCTGCTGTAAAACACTCCCAGCTTCTCGAAGTAAAAAACGCTGCACAAGGGCTGTGTGATGTCCACAGCAGCAGGCATTCACGTAACGCCCTGCACTGTTTACCTAAGGCCCACACTTCTTTCATCGTACCCCGTGCTACCTACCCCTGGAATTCGACTGCTGTTCAGCAGCCCACAACCACACCACAGTCAGTGGTCTGAAGGGAATAACGATGTATTGCTGCAAATCTGCAAAATAACAATTCACAATTACTCCCAGGATGCACTGAGAGGGACGCACAAGCCAAAGAGCAGGGATTTTCAGGTACTAAAACCTGATTTGGATCTGACTCGCTGGCAGTAGTGAAGTTCCCTGTATGCTATCTCTGCTTCTCACAGTCGCCCTGCCAAGGTATCAAAAAGAGTTTGTAATTGCTTGTAGATACTGAAAACAGAGGTCTCCTGATTGTTCTTAAGCTAATCTCACTGACATCTATTACGGGAGGAGAACACAAGTACTCTACCCTCCCTGCCTGGTTTGACATACTAAAATATCCTTTCACCCATACGGATTTGCTCTCTGTTTAAATCACTGACAGTAACAGAACTGAGATGCATTTTTCCCCTGAAAGAGACACTAGGTCTGAGTTTACAGCACCACAGTTGCACGCTGCAGTTTCATGTTGTAAAGAAATGGTAACGTGTTAACTATCCCAAGGCAAAAGATGGATCAAACTGATAGTGTGCCAAATCAACTACACTGGTTAGGTGGCACTTTGAGGGGCAATATGGCTCAGAAGTTGTCCGGAGGTCTTCTTTCAGTGTCCTATTGATAATGCTTCACTGCCACATAGAAAGAAACCCAAGTTTGGCACAGTGGATTGCTCTTAGGGAGTGAAATGCTATTAAGGAGTGAAAACGAAATGAATAGGTGATTTCAGACTCCAAAATTTCTACCCAGTTCCTAATGCCTATCCCATTCTCCCCGCCCGCTGGCAAGAGCCAGGCCTTTAATGGGAAGTCTTAAAAGAAAACCTCAAAGATGAGTAATAAGCTACCTGAGAGCGCTGCCTTGGGGTCAGGACAGTGCAGCTTGGGAGGCAGACGGCTGCCTAGGTGCCATGTATTTTCTAGGTAAACCAAAAGCTTCAGTCTCCCAGACTGTCAACACAGTGCCAGATCCAATGAAGACCATCAGAGGCACAAAATGGAGCTCATGCAGAAGACTAAAAAAAGTGTCTCTGAAATGCTGGCCTGCTGTCTAAAATTGCATCTGATGTCACTGCTGGTTTTTACTTTAAAGTTCACTACGTTCAATCCCAGAAGCACCTCAGTTCTGAGCAGGTCGAGCTGTTTTTAAGTCCAGCTGGAATCACAACGATGGAGCATCCTGCATGTCCGCAAGCGCCAGATCCATTGGAAGCTCTAAAAGCTGGTCTAGGACACGGTGACAGGACCAAGCTCCACCACCGGTGTGGTGCCTCCACCACCTTTTAAAAAACCACGATGGTTGTAGTGGCATCCCTTCCCCTTACATACATGGGTCTGTGGGCAAGCAGTTTGATGAGCAAGCTCTTGTGCAGGATGTTTAAGGCCTGAATTCAGTTCTCTTCTCCGGGGGGGGGGGAAGTTTCAAGCCCTGCTTAGCAGGGCAGTGCCATAACTGTTCCTCCTCCACAAGAAGTTCCCAGCTGATTTTTGGGGCCCTTGGCAGGTGAAGCCTCCTGCAGGGAAGAGGCTACTGAAACACTTTCTCATTTCCAACCTCACACAGGATCCTGGAAGTTCCGCTAAACCATCAAGAACGAAAAAGAGCAGGAGCTGACTTTCTTTGCCAGAGAATCTAGACAGAAGCAAAAAGCAAATTGATCAAACGCACAGTCACAACTTCTGCATCCGTCTTTCCCAGAATTTGAAGCCCAAGGGAACGATGACGGTCCCCTAGCCAGGCTCCCTGAGCAGCAGAGGGCACAGAAAGATGCCCTGTAACTCTTCAGCGATCGCCACGCTTTAAAGCAGTTTCTGGCGCCATGCCACCCACGCCTGCCCCTCGCAGCTCACCAACGCGGCACCCCACGCAGTGGCTCAGGCTCAGGTTTGGGCGGAAAGGGGCCTCCGGAGGTCTTGTGCCCCTCCGTGTGGGGCGGCAGTGCCGCCGAGACCCGCGCGAAACCCACGGGGAACCCCGAGACTTCAGGCGGCCGCGACGGCGGGGCGAGCTCCCGTCGTGACCGTGGGCGACGGTCACGAGGGACAAACCGCCAAACAGTCGCGGGGGGGGGGGGGGGGGGGGGGGGGGGGGGGGGGGGGGGGGGGCAGCGGGGGTGAGGCGCGGCGCCCGGCGCGGCCCGGCATGGCGGCGGCGCTGGGGCCCGGCGCGGCGCCCCCCGGCGGCCTCGCCCCTGGGAGGGCAGGAGGAACTTTCCCCGTCGCGGAAGGAGCCTCGGCGCCCGAACCCGCCTCCCCCCACCGCGGCGAGGCAGCCGAGGTGAGCCCCAAGGTGCACCCGGGGCCGGGGCCGGGCCCGCGGGCGCTGCTCCCGCCCACAGCCCCCGCCCCGGTTCCGTCCCGTCGCCGCCTGCCCGCCGCCTCGGAGGGGCGGTGCGGCGGGCCGGGCCGGGGCGGGGCGGTGCGGCGCGGCGAGGGCTCTTTAGGCGGCGGGAAGCCGGCGGCTCTTGGAGCTGCGGGCGGCTGCGGCGACGGAGAGGAGCGACCCGGGTGGGGGCAGAGGGGGGCGAGGCGAAGGAGAGGAGCCGCGGAAGAAGGCGGCGGCGGCGGAGGAGGAGGAGGAAGAAGAAGAAGAAGAAGAAGGAGCCGAGCGGCGGCCGGGGCGCTGCTATTGTTCCGCACCTGCCGCCGGCCGGGACACGTGGCGCCGCTGAGCCCCGCTTCTCGCCCCCAGCCGCCTGACCCGCACGCAGTCGCCCGGCACCATGGGCAAGGGGGTGAGCGGCGGGGCCCGGGCGGGCGGGCTGGGGCGGAGCGCATGGCCGGGGCGTGGGCGTGCGGCCGGGAGTGGGAAATTCAAGGAGCCGGAGCGTGGCCGGTCCCCCTTGCCCTCCGGCTGGGGCGGGCGGGGCTCCGCTTTGTCCGTGCCGGGCTGAGGCAGCGGGCGGCCACGTCGTGTGTGAAGGCGGCGGGGCCGGGGCGGGCGGTAACGGCCGTTAGAGGGCGGCGCCGGTGCCGCCTGCCCCCGAGCACCGTGCCCTAGCCCCCGCCCGCCGCAGCCGGGAGAGGAAGTAACGGGCGGGGGGTGGGGGGGGGAAGACGCACACGGCGGAGCGAGGCGCCGGCCGCCTCTCCCCGCGGGCCCGGCCGCAGACATGGCCGCGGAGGGGGCCCTGTGCCGGTGAGCCCGGGGCCGGAGGTGGGGTGGTGGCGGCCCAAACCCCGCCGCCTTCCCCTTGACGCCGAGTCCCCCCGAAAAGGGGCCTCCCGCCCCCGGGCGTGTGGGGCCCGCAGCCCCCGGGGCGGGTGTTATCTGATGCCCTTTTGGAGCTGAGCTGTGGAGTGTGGCTGCTCCCCTGTCTTGTAAGAGTACTTTAGACTTCTTGAAACACGAGGGCCCGGGGGGGGGAAGGGGGGTTGTCAGGATTATTAGGGCTTATTAGGGCTAATGTGCCTGTTGGTAGCAGTGAGGGTGTGATGGGAGTTGGTGGCAGGAGGGAGGTGATCGCCCCTGACTTCATCGTGTCTGTCCTGTTAGTTGGGGTGATAAAAGCCTCACAGAAGGCTGTGCAGCGGTTTCTGCCCTATACCTGCGTTGTTTCTACCTTATAGCCCACAAGGAGGAGAAGGCCTTAATTCAGATCATGTCTTTTAACTAAAGAAAAGTGTACGTGAAGGCTCTTGAAAACAGGATTGAAGACTTTTTGAAGTTGGGTGTTCTGATCAAACGCCCCTGTGTGGCGCAGAAACACCTCTTGGGTTGCTCCAATTTTATTTTATGTTGAAAAAGTAAAGACCAGTTTCTGGGTTTTATTGTTTGGATGTTTGGTTTTTTCCCTTCAAATACTTCCCTGTGTATCTTGTATAGTAGGAGGTGTGTAGACTTTTATTTACCTTTGGTTTAGACTCATTCCTGGAAAATTCCCAAATTCCTCTGGTTCTCGAGGAGAGGGTGGCTGCGCAGGGCTTGTGAGATGCAGAGCTGGTAGCGTTGTCCCTGCCTACAGGTGTTCTGTGCTTCCCAAGTGCTGTTCAAATACTGACTTGACTTTGCATTGTCCTCATCGGCGCGGTACAACGGCGACAATGTTGACGTAACCAGATGAATAGTGGGGGAACTGCAAGAACATGGCTGAATGGACAGTTACTTGGAAAAGGGGGTTGAGGAGTATGTGGGGTGGGGTTTTGGGATTTTTTGGGCGGGGGGGGGGTTTCCTCAGTGAAGTCTTTTTGATGCTTGGCAGCCCAGCGTGGTGTATTTCAGTCTCGTGGCCCACGGGCAGTGTGCACAGTAAGAGGTCATCTAAGAGATAAAACATTGAGGGGGGATTTGGTGTTGTTGTAGTCTTCTGAATGCTTTAAATCATCAAAGAAGCCTTAGAGTTGTGTGTGTATGTTTGACTGCAATGCAAAAGGCTTCGGGGCTTAGGCTGCCTTGGCTGGACTAATAGGAGGTACAAACACTTTCTAATATAGAAAGCTGTTAGCTGTCTTCCTTGCATTTCAGATTTTGTAGGTTGGATGGATAATACAGCAGTTGGCCTGAAACTGAAGCGCTGACACGAGCGATAATTCAACAGTGTATGGCACCCTCAGGCTTTCTGGTAGCAAGTCACAAGATTTGCTCATTTAGCAGTGAGAATGCATGTGGGTAATTGGGGACTGCCTGAAAAATGGGGATGTGAGAGAGCAAGGCTGTGAAAAAGGCAGTGTGTGGATGCAACACTGAACAGCATGTGCCTGCCCCGAGCTGGGGTGCCTGAAAAGGAAACCTCTTTTCCATGGGAGCATGGGATGGAAGAGAAAGTAAGAGTGTAAGTGTGAGAGAACAAGTTCCTTGTCTCTGTGGCTGTGAGGAGAAACCGAGTGGAGTGTCTGTTTTACTTTAAATGGTAACGGGACGAGGGGAGGGCCGTGAGCTGCCCGGGTACGTTGTTCAGCCCAAAAAGCAGATTATCCAAGGGGGTGTGCGTAGTGGAGGAAAGCAGACGGGATTTCATTTCTGTTCAGAGCTGCCTGGAAGCTGTCTGCAGACAGCAGCATGTTTCACTCAGTCTTCCTCTCTGCACAGGCATAGCACACAGTCGTTAGTGCGTGCTTTGAGTTGCTTCTGGAGGTCAGTGCTAATGCCTGAACCTCACTTAAGGGTTTTTTCCCTGTCAGAAACTAGGAAGACTTATTGCATAATGGACCAGCTGAGGGGAAATTATGCAAATCAAAGCAATCCTTATCTGGTGCAATTAAGAAATCTTAATATATTGCTCTGCCCCCTCCCCCATCTTTTTCATTCCCACTTTTTATTACTATGGGTAGAGGGTACTCCTTTTGCCAAAGAAAACCCTGGGCCTCGTCAACACACGTTTTTGCAAAAGCGGTGTAACAGGGTGAAGAGTTTCTGGCAAGCAGTCTGTACCTGTGGGTTGCAATCCTACAGCCCAGTGGGATCCTGACCTGCTGAAAACTGCAGAAGGTCATGCTTCACCCAGGCCTTTTCAAGGGGTAGCTGAAGTCACCAGCCCCTCTAGGGGAGAACTGTGTTCAGTCCACTCATCTTCATGTGTTTGACAACTACTAGAGACATCTGAATTGATGGTAAAGATGCACTAATATTCCAGGCAAAGAGGTGTGGGAGATGACACTCCATCGTTGGCATAGCACTGAAAAACCAGGAAGGGCTGCTCAGCTGTGCAGCGGAAAGCCAGCTCTGCACTTGGGTCTTCAAGTGGAAGTGTTTGTCCTAATATCCAGAGAAGACTTAAGGTGTGTGGGTGGTCCTGTTTTCACCTTGATGATGAAAACCCTTGCAAGGTTTAGATCCCTTGTCATGGGAGGAGGGCTTGTCCTTCCATGATTTGGGAAGCAGCAGTCTGCTTACAGTGAGCAATTACTACCTGTTGAGTAAAAACTGCTTTGTACTGTCCTAGATGCTGAGAGTCTGTTCAATTGATTAGACTTTTGATTAAAGATAGGAGATTGAACACAGCTCTTAGGAGGGAGGAAGAAGGATCCAGAGAAGGCATTTGTATCCCTTGCTAAGATTGCGTAGGTTCATGGAGCGGTGTTTCCAGTCCAATAGGCATAGTCCGTATCATGACTCATCTGGTTAATATATTTACTGAAGACTGTCTCATGAGGCAGCAGGACAGTAACTTTTCTGTTTTCTCTGCACAGTTGATTATAATGACATAAGTACTAGAACAGACCAGGCCTCCAAAGACTGTGTAATTTATTTTGGCTCTTACTTGACATGTCTTGTTGGATTAGGTGATGTTAGAATAGGGTATTTCGGAGCTTGTCTGCTGATTTGCACCCCTCCCGTTTCCTGGTCAATCATGGCTTGTGTTGAGAACATCAGCCGTGAATGGCTCAATTAGTCCAGAGCGGAAAAGCATAAGCTGTATCTGAAAGACAATAGGATTTTCTGGGGGCTGTATAAAACTTCTTACACTGGTGTGTACAAATGTTGTGCTTAAGCCAATGGAAAAAAAAGCTGTGTTGTTTTTTCTGTGGCAGTTTTGATGAGTCAGAGTTCCTAGGCTAAGTCAAGTAACAGGGGTGACATTTCAGATGAGATAGACCTTCCTTTGTGCTCAGGCCATGTGATTACTTCTCGATAAGATGTGGATCTGGAGTACCATAGGCTGCCTTCTGATTGTACGGCAGGAAAAGGAGGGGAGAGCAGGGAAATCCTACAGCACTGAGGGGTGGGATGAACCCCTTGTCCCCTGGCAGCCCAGCCAGCACAAGCCTTTGTTGAACAGATTGGGCTCATCTTGCCAGAAGAGAGGCAATGGCCCTGAAGGCACAGAACAGGGTCAGGAGTTTGACTGTGATCTGTGTCAAGTTCAGATTTGAATGATGGAGCAGGAAGTTCAGACTCTGCATGAAATGATCCTATAGCAAGAGCTGAAACTGATGCTACTGACTTACCTTTTCTGTAAGGGTGGAATGCAGTACTAAAGCAACAGAAGGGAAAGTATTGTGCCCTTTTTTTTTTTTTAAACTGAAGAACTCTGAGCTTCTTGGTAAGATGGACTCCATTGAGACCTACATACTTGGGCGCTTAAAGAAATGAGTAACTCTGTTTCTTGTCCTGACTGCAGCTGATCGCTGGGGTTTTTGTTCAGGTGGGTTTTTTAAGCAAATAGTGCTTAAACAAGGGCAGTGAACCTTTTCATGTTTGCCCACTTGTAGGTCATCTCTGCAGCTGAAAGAGCTAAACACTTATATTCTTGGGCTGTTCACCGCTGCCCCCGATAAGCTGAGTAACTACTTCTCACAGAAGTTTCAAAGAACCAGGAGGTTTTTAGATCACCTGCAAGAGCTTGCCGACCTTTTCTGGGGGGAAGGGGTGAAGCTGAAGATGATGGCCTGCTAGTCAAGGCACCAGATCCTTCACCTTCCTTAGAAATCATTTCTCATCTCAAGCACTAATCAAGAAGCATGTATTTTGTGCAGGACTGTATTTGGACGTGTCTGCTAGAGCTCTAGCAGAAATCAAAGTTGCTTCCTTTGGAGACTGCAGGAGAGAGATGCTTCATGGTGACTTTTTGTGAATTGCCCCGTGGCAAATTCTTGTGATGCTGGAATGCGAGGACCGTGCTGGTTTAAGTTCTGTGGCTTTCGCTTTTTTAAGAAGTGAAATGGGAGTTTAGGTGCAGGGAAGAGAATGTCAGGAATGCTGACAGTCTGTAGTTCTGTGTCCTTTTCCTGGACGAGAGGAGGCAAACAGCTCGGCTCCACTTATTAAGAACTGTTTCTATTGCACAGCTCTATAGCTGCATGCAAGGATATGGGGGATGCAAAGCCTGCCTTTACTGAACAGAGCAAGAGAGGGCTTCTGTGCATGTGAAATGTATGACTATGGCTGCAGAGTGGTGTGCACAGAGCTTTCTCAGAACAATCAAAATCATTGTCTAGATGTGACTGACGGGTTCTTTTAGAAAAGTCGTTATTTTTTTCCTTTTTTTCCCCATGTAGTTTCACTTTTGGTTTTGGTTTCTACTTTTGGAGTAAACAATAAAAATTTCCTGTGCTTGCTGCTCAGCAGGATGGTTCTTGGATCCTAACAATAGTTTCTGTGTCCAGATCACTCTCAGGAATCTAGTTTGTGATTTGAGGTGCTCATGCAAAGATCAAGCAAGGTGATGCCTTTGAAACATTTTCTTAATCTTGTTAATGGTTTGACTCTGGTGCCACTAACTGCTGTTTCATCTCAAAATACTTCTCGAGGATCTTATTGGGTGAAAATCTCACCGCATAAAACTTGGCAGGGATGTAATAGGTCCCACGCGGAAGGGAAGGGAGGGAAAAGCTGCTGTTGGAGGCTTGCAAGAGTCTGGAAATGTATGGGGTACTTAATGAACGAACTGCATTGCAAGGCTGGCCTGGTGCCTGGTTTTGGTATCTTACAGGGTGTCCAAACTTCTTGCAGTTCAGGATTATTTCTGCCTGTAACTATTCTGTACTTTTTTGTCTTCTAAGTGATGTTTATATGTGCTACATCATGATTTGTTTGTGCTTAGATGCTTGTTTACCCCATCATGACAAGATCTAAATCTCTGCATGAATTCATGTAGAATTAACCATAATGAAAGTGAATGAAAATCCATCTGAATAAAGAGGCTTTAAGCGAATCATCTGCTCTGTGAATTGTAAGCAGGACTGAGCACAGATTGAATCTGTGAAAGTGTACTACTGCTTTGTATACCATTCTTGCTAGTCAAACTGCCATAAATTGAAAGCAGATTTCTGTTGCGTAACCAGCCAGCTAGAGTGCCAAACTGAGAATGAAAGTGTTGGAACTTATCCCCCAGATTTGACGAGTCAGAGATACCACCTCTTATTTATCTTCAGTTGATAGGCTGCTCCTTGCCAGAGGATGTGGAAGACTGAGAGGGAGGAGGAGGAGTTAATGCCTTGAAGGGAACATACGTATGCACTCAGGAATTGGTTTCTCTGCTCTTCATCACTTTTTCAGCTTGAGCTGGGGCTCACACATCAAGACTGACTGAATAGCATGTAGCTTGCTTTGCTTCTAGCTAGACTTACACAGATTACAGCCAGACATTGTGCATTGGGGATGCTGTTGAGCAGACTTGTCTGCTCACTAGCTCATTTTTTTTTTTATTTATTGAAGTGGCATAACTTTAATAAACCGTAATCATTTTGTCTGCCTGGCAGTCTCATTTGCATAGTTCATGTCTGCTGCTGTAGAAGTTGACTGTAAGGTGTTTCTAACGGTACTGTGTCTTCTCTTGCAGGCTGGAAGAGACAAGTATGAGCCCACTGCTACATCAGAGCATGGCGCCAAGAAGAAAAAGGGGAAGAAGGAGAGGGACATGGATGAGCTTAAAAAGGAAGTCTCAATGGTAAGAGTGTAGGGCATGGAAAGAGCAGCTTTAAGAATGTTCACTACCCCCAAAGCCCTGTGCCTCATGTGACTAAAAGTGAAAAGAGCTGGTGTGCGGACAGCACGGTGTGACTGACGGCACTGCTCTCCCTTCTCGTCCCCTGTGTCTCCAAGCCAGACATGCTGCAAGTGTTTCAGCATGAGGATGACCACGCAGCAGGCCCTGAAAACATCACTTCTCAAAAGGCACTTGACACGGAACCCAAGTCTCTGCTTGCCTGCGTTGCCTGTAGCACAGTGTAGCTGCATTTCCTCACCCAGGCAAGCGCTGTCTGGATAGCAGCATTGCAGGCTTTGTTGTGCTGTCATGTGAGACTGCTGTTTTCGTTCCAGCTGAGGAGTTAAGTCTGTACAGCTCCATTTGCTGGCCTCTGCTCAGACTGACCTCAGTATTATTCCTTCTAATCATGTTTGAGGCTGTAGGGAGTGTCTCCAATCCCCATCTGTGAATGCTGGATGATGCTATACATCTGTCTGTGAGCATCATCCAGCTTAGATCTGCTGCTCTTGATTTTTGGCCCCTCTGTTAGGGAGAGGGGATAGTAAAGCTTGCTCCAAGATGAGATTTTGTGTTCAGTAGCAATGCTACTTAAAGTACCAATGCTAACTTAAAGCATCTGCTCCCTCCAGTACAACCGTTTAAGTGAGGCACTGCTCTGCACTAACATGAACCAATTGAAAAATAGCCTGGTTGTGAAAAGGAGCCTCTTTGGAGGAAGAAACACTGCTGAAGCTGGCAGTATTACTTAAAAATGTGTGAAATTACAGGGTTAATCTTCTGTACATTCCTACCTTCCTTTCCAACTCCTTTCCTTTCCCCTCCTCCCGCACCCCCCCCCCCCACCCCCCAAAAACCCACTGAGGCTTCACAGAATCTGCTGGGGGTGTAAAGACTGCACTGAGATATAGTCAGAGTTTGTTTAAAAAGCTATCACATCATACCCAAATAGTCACAAGAACACTAAAGGTGAGACTGCTTTGAGTTGCGGAATGAGACTGAGATTCTCTTCACAGAGAGAATGAGCTAGAGTCTTCCTATCTTGCCAGACTGTTACAGATAGGAAACCTGGCTTGTGGGGTGGAATTGCTGAGTTCTTGCTGATCTCTTCCCCCTCCAACCATTTCTTGTCTTTCAGGATGACCACAAGCTGAGCCTTGATGAACTTCATCGTAAATATGGAACAGACTTGAGTCGGGTAGGTAGGCTTTGTTTTTCCTCCTTCCTTGTCCTCATCTGAAAAGGAACAGGCTCAGCTCAGAGCACTTCACAAAGGGAGGTCTGGGTGGTCTGGGGTTTTTTTCTTTTTCTGTTTAATCTCCCTTCCTCTAGTTAAGTTTCCCAGGCTTTGGGAGAACTGTTGAACTCACAAATACTTCTTTTTGTCCTCCCACTGTACAGCCTGGCTGCAATACTTTAGTGACTTTGTTTCTAACAAAGTCACTGTTATCTGCCTCTAAGTTGTTCCAAGGTCAAGTTGATTCTTGAATTTATTTTTTTCACTGAGGAGCTTGTAATAAAGGCAAATGTTTGTATTGCAGATGTAGTCTAGTGAGCTAGCACATGCCCAGAGACTTAATGATGGCTAGCAGCAGTTAAAATTTTACCCTTTTATAGTAAGAGGTATGCAAAAGTCCTAGCTAACCTCAAAGTCCAGTGCAGAAACACTGCAGTGGTTTTGCACCTTTGCTCTTCTTTGCTTTGCTTAATGCATTTTTTGCATGATTGCATATAGCAACAAGTCTGCTCTTACTCTATAGCAGCACCGAGACTTGCATATTTCTGTCAAAGACCTTGGCTTCTGAAAGCTGAACTTCTTGGAAGGCCAATCCAAAGTGTCATCATCTTTATGGCCCCCAGCTTTCACTTGTTCCATAATTTGATAGGATGGATTGCACTGGGCTGTTCCTCAGAGCTCAAAGTCTGCTGCTGTAGCCGCCTTGTCCTGCCCTTCTTCAGTGTTTGTAGCCCCATGGCCTGTAGGCTCCTCAAGTAGCATTCAGCATCCTGTAGCTCGTCTTTTGGCATTCAGCTTTGACATCCTGCACTTGTGTTGCAGAGCCCTGGCACCTGTGGAGCTCTCCATTAGCTGTTAGCATCTCCTTGTTGCTGTGGCAGAACATGAACAAATTTAGAGCTACCTTCCCCAGTCAGTCTTGCTACAATGCTTATAAAAGGAACCTCTCTTCTAGGGTCTGACTTCTGCACGTGCAGCTGAGATTTTGGCTCGTGATGGCCCAAATTCCCTCACACCCCCACCCACCACTCCTGAATGGGTAAAGTTCTGTCGGCAGCTCTTTGGAGGATTCTCGCTCCTGTTGTGGATTGGTGCTATTCTATGTTTTCTGGCTTATGGCATACAAAGTGTGATGGAGGAGGAGCCCAACAATGATAATGTAAGTAAAAATGTCTGTTTTACCTCAAAGGCAGTTTGAGCAGCCTGTTTGGCTCAAAGCAGATTAACTTCCTCTAAGCCTTCAGTCCAGAAGCTTTTCCCATAAGCACGGGAAATTCAGTGTGTGAGCTTAACATGTCTTGGAGTGCTTCCACATAATGAAATGAACAGCCGACTTCCTTCGTGTTGTGTTAACAACACTAGCTTGTGGACAGCCTTTGTGTACAAAATGTACAGAGACTGCAAGTACCTCCATGCTTTGTGATGGAGCACTTAAATACTAAGCAATTTATCTGGACAAACTGGAAGCCTTTCAGGCAGATCGTCCTCTGACTCACTTTCTCTGCTCCTTGTAGCTGTACCTGGGTGTTGTGTTGGCAGCTGTGGTTATCATTACTGGCTGTTTCTCTTACTACCAAGAAGCAAAAAGTTCGAAGATCATGGAGTCCTTCAAGAACATGGTGCCTCAGGTACGGAACACCACACTTCCTTGAGATCTGCCAAGCTGTAGCTTGCTCAAGGTTATTAACTGTTTTAAACATCGGCTTCAGTTGCAAAAGGCCTGGCTGTTAGTGTGGGTTACTAGCTCTTAATTTCGAGGGGTCTGTGAGACTCCTTCCTCTTTATGCCCCAAGTAACTATGCTAATAGGCCAGGGCAGTTCCTGGCACCCTGTGAGTTCCACCAGCTTATTAACATTCATAGGACACTTTCTCAATAGCCTGGGGCATTCAGTAACTGTGTGATAAGCACTAGAACTCAGATTCCTTCATAGACAGTCTGTATCATACCTATCTTACTGTCACCTTGGCAACAAGGAACTTTAATATCAAGAAAACAAAAATAGCTATTTTTCTTAAATAACATACATATTGGAGATAAACATCTTAGTACAAGTAGAAACCTCATAGAACCATAGCACAACTATTTTAAGATACTCAGATTTTTTGAGCCCCTTAAGAGTTGCTTTTGACATAGGTTGTTTCTTTACTGTCTTTCAGCAAGCTCTTGTAGTCAGAAATGGTGAGAAGATCAGCATAAATGCTGAAGGTGTTGTAGTTGGAGATCTAGTGGAGGTGAAAGGAGGAGACAGAATTCCAGCCGACCTTCGGATCATATCTGCACATGGTTGCAAGGTACAGCAGTGACAGGCTGTCTGAAAACTTCATTATGAGGGATGGTGAATTAGTCTGGTTTCAAAGAATGTCTTCTATGCTGTGAATGGGTGGTGGAGTAGAAGAGAAGGGAGGGGGGAGTGCCTAGTGTTTTATGTGCTTTCATTGCTGAAGGCATCTGCCTGCTTGTGTATGACAAAGTACTCCCTTCCATGCAGGTGGATAACTCCTCACTTACTGGTGAATCAGAGCCTCAGACCAGGTCTCCAGACTTCTCCAATGAGAACCCACTGGAGACCAGGAACATTGCCTTCTTTTCCACCAACTGTGTGGAAGGTATGTGACTTTCCTACTTCCCTAAAGTATTAACAATGCTAGGGATTGAACTGCATAGGTAAGCAATGCAAATGCTGTGTGAGTTTAGTGTATTAGTTGGTAGGCTACTCCTACCCTGCAAGAGCAGGCTGGAAGCTCCCAGCAAAGGCTTTGCCCATTCCAGCTGCAATACTGTACAATGGGCAAAGAAGACTCCACAGCACTACTGTTTTTTTTCTTTCTTGCTGCTCCTAAAGGAGCAGCTATGTGGTGTGTCTTCAAGCATGACTGCCTTATTACAGCAGTGTTAAAGTGCAGATAACATAATGTGAACCAAGATGGTTAGGCAGAGCTATAAGAAATACTACAGCTGCTGCAGAATGCAGGAATTTCAAACATCTCTGGCAGAACTTCCTGTTGCAGCTCTGAATATGGTGCTAGGTACTCTTTGTGCTGAAGCCCAGAGCGTCTTTTCCACACCCAGAGGGTGTCAAGGTGTGAATGTTCAGTGATGGTGTAGAATTCTGCCTGACTCCTGTTGTGTCCTCTCCTGGCAGATTTTCACCAGCAGACTGTCCCCTGCTCTTTCCCACACCCCAAAAAAACCCAACCCAGCAAAACTGAAGGATATTCTTGGTCTTTTCCAAGAGCCTCAGGGAGAGAAAATGGGCCTTCCCTTAAAGGAGGGAAGAGGACACTGTCTGCTTCTTGAAGATGGCTTCCTCTAATTCCCCGCAATTGGCACTTGATTCCCTGGGATAGAAGAGAGAGGGAATACAGCTTGACCAGTCACATGAGAATCCTGTGCAGCACTTATCTCCACTTATTTCTCATGCTGCTAGAGAGTAAAAAAAAAAAAAAAGCTGTGGTGGGAGACTTTGGCCATTGGAATGCCTACCTGCATTATCTTGGGCAAAGCTTGCTAAACTCTAGGACAGTCTGAACAAACTCAGTTTAGTGTGTTTTGGGAAGGGTTTTTGTTTTCTAAAACCTGTCTCTCTTCTAGGCACTGCCCGTGGCATTGTCATTAGCACTGGGGATCGCACTGTGATGGGCCGTATTGCCAGTCTGGCTTCTGGACTGGAGGGGGGGAAAACTCCAATTGCCATGGAGATCGAGCACTTTATCCACCTCATCACTGGAGTAGCTGTGTTCCTGGGTGTCTCCTTCTTCATCCTTTCACTCATCCTTGAGTACACGTGGCTGGAGGCTGTAATCTTCCTCATCGGGATCATTGTTGCCAATGTCCCTGAGGGGCTGCTTGCAACAGTCACGGTGAGTGAAGTTAGGAAAAAAGATTGAATGAGATACATATATGATGAGTTACATATATGGTTCTTAAGGAAGTGGAGTGCTTCGTGCTCAGTGTGCATTCACAGAGGTAAACAGTAAAGTAATGGAAGGTACTCTGTGGTGAGTGTGTAGGGCTAGCCTTTATAAATTCAGTGTATTCAGACTAGTTGCCTAAATCAATGTCAAGTTCTGCAGCTGTTTTTCTAATGAAGATGGGTCCCTAAGCTAGACCTGCACAGAGGCTTGGCATCGTAGAACTGAAGCGAGCAAGACTAGGAGTTCTGGACTTGTCTTGCCTTTTTCTGTGGCAAGAAGGGGCCTTGTTGTTAGAACTGTTCAGGGCTTCTACACGCACATACACACCAGCCCCTACAACCCTGAAGGGCTGGCAGAGCATCCAGCAAGCTTCGCCTTAGTCCCAGCTTTTGATCTGGGAGCTGGTAGAGCTTCTTGTAAGTTTGGTTTCCCGAAGAGATGGTGGGAGTATCTAGGTGTGCTCAGCTGTGTAGAGCGTGGTGGTGGACAGGGCTAGAGGCTTCCATGCAGCCTTAGGAAGCAGAGCAGCAGCTGAGCCAGGGAATGAACAGTTAGGAGCTGGAACCAGATAAGAGCCTCTGGCAAGAAAGTGTAGCTGGGGCTGCTCACTTCCTACATCAGTAAGTTGCAGCCCTATCACCAGAGCTATTTTGGGCCTTCTCATATGTGGCTTGCCTCCACCTATTTTGAGAGTTTCTATGATCAGGGAACTGCAACTTTAACTAAAATGTCAGTCCGGAGCATGTTATTTCTTTCCTAATGCACTGAGAAGGAGGAGACTGAAGCCTTGTGAGTCCTTTTCTGGAGGTTTTGTGATGAGTAGAATGTGTCATTTAAACCTAGCAGCTGGGCCTGAATGTTGCTGTTTGTTTTGCACTGGCAGGGTGAGCATGGAGTTGCGGAATCACTGCAGGGCATGTAAGCATCAGCTTACATGTCATTCCATGCCCACAGTGAGTTGGGTAGCAGTGTATTAGTGCACAAGTGCATCTAACCTGTCATCTTCTTCCTTGTCTCCAGGTATGTCTGACACTAACAGCCAAGCGTATGGCTCGTAAGAACTGCTTGGTGAAGAACCTGGAAGCTGTGGAAACCCTGGGCTCCACATCCACTATCTGTTCTGACAAAACAGGCACTCTGACACAGAATCGCATGACGGTTGCGCACATGTGGTTTGACAATCAGATTCATGAGGCTGATACTACAGAGAACCAGAGTGGTAAGACCATCTCTTTGTACTTGAGGCATTTCATTAAAAAATGGATTTTTCTGGGGCTTCCTGTACACCTGTTCTAAGAACTCGTGTTGCTAGCTCTCCAGTTTTCAAGTGAAGTTCACAGTGCAAGGACTTCTAATGTATGATCTACAATGAGCATTAGAAGACTTGCAGTGACACATAGAAAGCTTTGCACTGTACCACAGTTCTGTTTAATCCTTAAACTCCATATAGGCTGATTTTGCTCAGAATTACTCCATTGGAATTTGAGCCTCTTGAACGTTCAGCCCGTTATGTTTGTCCTGTATGTAGAAATATTTGCTGTTCTGTACTTCAAAGTACATTTTGGCAAAAACAATCAGGTATCTGATGAAATTGCCCCATCTTAAGTCTGCTGAAAGTGTGGACAGCAAAGGTGTTGACCCTGAGACTGGACATAGATGTAAATGTCCCATGTTGAACTAGATGGCTGCCCTTCAACAGGGGTTTTCCCAGAACATCCTGGTTGTGTTTGCACAGTGGTAGCAATGAATGAAGTGACTCTAAGACTTCAGCAGGAAGTTCCTTCTAGATATTGAAGAGAATCTGAAATCTGTGTGCTGTGCAATTGAGAGAGGTACTTATCTCTCCAGAGCTGTTTAGTACAACCAAATTCAGGAGTTTCCTAGCTGTCATCTACATTGTGAAATGTGCTTGCAACACGTTATTAGCGTAAACTTTTTCCAGTGGTGCTGCTGCACCCTGCCCCCAGCCACTCCAAAACATTGTGCTTGTCTGAACCACTTAAAAAAGCTGCTTTACTGTTCTTGGTCTTTAACACTAGTGCAAAGCTATAAATAAAGTGTTATTTGGAAGCACTCAGTTTTGGCCTGGCAACGGTTGGCTTGACTGCAGTAGAAATAAACCTACAAGATTTCACTTCATGGAAAGTACATTAGCTTATCAGTTAACTGTCTGTTCAATTCATCTCCCTTGAAGCCAACTTAAGAGCTAGCATGGGAGAAGCAGTATCTTTCTTTATTTAAACATTTTTCCTTTGGGAGCTATTTCATCCAGTTCCTGGGTGATGGATAAAGTGAGAGAACTGGAGGTGGAACCTAGCATCCCTTACGGAAGCCCCTCTGAAAGAATGTTATCTGTCCAGAATTCCTTGGCTTTGTCGGCATGGCCGCTGCTGCTGCTGGATGCAGCCGTTACTGGAATCTTGAAAGCAGAGGTGTTCTCTTGCACTGTTGCTATTTCACCCTTGGGTGTTAAAATAATCAGTTGCTCATCAAGTAGCTGGGAAGGGGGGAGGATTGAAAGAGATGTAGTGTGCTAACAGGCTCTAAGTGTTTCCTGTTTCTGAGGTAAAGGCTTCCTGCTCTTAAGCCTGTGGGATTTTGGGCTTATGTGATTTGGGGGGGGGCACTCTTTGACATTATTCCTTGGCTTTCAGGTGCTTCCTTTGACAAGAGCTCAGCTACTTGGAGTGCTTTGTCCAGAGTTGCAGGTCTCTGCAACCGTGCTGTGTTTCAGGCCAACCAGGAAAATGTACCAATTCTTAAGGTGAGTTCCTAAAAAAAGGTTTGTCCTGTTCCCCACCACCACCCTCCCATAATGGTAGTGAGATTACGTCCTGTGGGTCACAGGAACCTGCAAAGAGAGGTATCTACTCTTAATCTTCTGTGCAGTCTAGCACTCTTACCGGAGACGTGCTATGGGCAGAGGAGATGGGACTGGGAAGACACATTTCCCACAGCAGACTCCCTGCCATCCACTGGCATCTACTGTCTGTTTGGGAGGTCAGATACTTCAGACAGGGCTAGGAAAGACCAGAAGGCTTTCGTAGGCATTTCCCAATGTCTGACTGTTCCAAGAATCGCTATCTCTGGCATTTGTACACTTAAAAGCTACAAACACCTGGTTCTGGGAGCTGGGAGAAGTAGGCACCAGAGCTGGGGGAGCAGCAGTTGTGGGAGACTGTTTGTCTTTAGCCAGTCTGTTCTCACTGGCAAGTCTTGGCTTTTTAAGCTTTTGCTGGTTCAGTGCTGGTGCAAATGCCAGCATAACATCAATTCAGATTCCTGCTTCTAAGCTGTGACCCAGCCAGGGCTGACATTAACTGCACAGCACTTATAATCTGTCAAATATTAGTCATGTCACTTAGTAAACTTCTTCCCAAGGGTGTTCTGATGCTGTGGTAATAGAAATGATGGAACAAACTATTTTTCCCTAGCACTCCTCTGACTATAACTTCAGGTCATGTTTTTTAGACCTAAGATAAAGAGCTGGAGTTCTTCCCATTTAAGGAAGACTTGGGAGGGGGGAGTTTTGAAAAGTCTTTAGATACCAAAAAGCAGTATAAAACTGGAAAAAAAAAAAAAACCCCAAAACCCTCTCATGGACAAAGAGACTAGAAGGGCAAGAAATACTTGATTTTAAACTGTGGCAAAGGAAACTCAAGCAGGACATTGAGCACACACAGATCTCCAGGGCTGAGAACCCCCATCTACAATCTCTACCAGTGCTAACCTTACAGGGGAGGAGGCATGAACAGATTAAATCTTCTCTGCCAGAGGCTTGATAAGCTGCTCTTGTATTGGGGTGGGAGAGCACATGCAAGTGTTTCTGTGTGTATGTCATCAGTTTTTATCTCACATTTGCTGTTCTTCATGGGAAGCAACTTACAGCAGTTCTCCTCAAAGTTTAGCCTCTAGCCTCTTTCTCTGATTGCACCTGGTAATTTGACTTTATCTGCCCTTTAAAAGGGCTTCTCAACTTTGGCACCAGAAGACTGCTGCTCTCAGGCTGGGAGGCCTGGCATTCTGAAATGCAGTATTTGTCAGTACTAGACAATAGAATTATTTATTCTTTGCTCTCATACGTTATGTAGAAGCTGGGACTGGGCTGAGATGAATACACCTTGGTTTGGTTTTGGTTTTTTTGAATATCTGATCTTCTGTGGTGAGTCCACTGGGATGTACGCTTTGATAGTTGTTTCTTTCCTCAGAGAGCAGTGGCAGGAGATGCCTCTGAGTCTGCACTTCTGAAATGCATTGAATTGTGCTGTGGTTCTGTCAAGGAGATGAGAGAAAGGTATCCCAAAGTGGTGGAAATACCATTTAACTCTACCAACAAGTACCAGGTAAGCATGTGTCCTCTTGAGGCAGAGCTGCTGTGTGAAGCACTTACGTAAATTTGCACACAGTGTGCCTCAAAACTTGTTTTGACACCAAAATCTTGTCTAGCCATTACTTGCTTGTGGACTGCTCAAAACTATAAGTTAACAGACCGTACTTAGTTACAGTGTGTAAGAGCTTCTGGAGCTGCCTTGACACTAAGGTGTCAGCTGCTGAGAAAAGACCAGACATGCTTCCTGCCTGTGCAGCAGTAGTGCATGGAGAATGGAAGAGCTCAAATCTGGGAATAGGAATGAACTGCTGGGAAATGACCTTAAGAGGTAGAACTTGGGTATGAAAAAGGCCATTGCAACATCTGTGGTTATATGTTAGTGTCAAAGAATACATAGTGATTCCTTAGTTTGTGAACCTCTTTAAAGTGGGGGTAAAAGAAAACTAGAGCAGAATATCACAAACTGTCCTGAGCTACTGTAGTCACAAAACACTGAGTGATGGTGATGACTTGTGACCTTCGCAATACATGTCTATAAAATGGTTTCATGTCTCCTACTCTAGCTGTCTATCCACAAAAACGCAAATCCATCAGAGTCCCGTTACTTGCTGGTGATGAAGGGAGCTCCAGAGAGGATCTTGGATCGCTGCAGCACCATTCTTATTCATGGCAAAGAGCAACCACTGGATGAGGAAATGAAAGATGCTTTTCAGAATGCCTACCTTGAGTTGGGAGGCCTTGGGGAGAGAGTGTTAGGTAAGGAAAAGCAGCCTTAATAAATTGGAAAAGATTTGTCCCCCATACTCCTGTGCAGAGTCCCCACAGATCAAGTGGAGGGTTGTACTGTTCCTGCAGTGTAACCATAGTGTTGAGTCAAGGTCACTTCAGCAATTCATATAGGAACAGTCCTGCCTTTAGCCTTTAATCTAAAAGGCAGCCTGCAGGGTCTTGTCTTGCCCAGCAGCTGGGTTGCATAGATCAAAATGAAGCAAAGCATTTGGGACCTTCAGTCTCCATGGGGCCACATGGTATTAGATTTTGCTCCACTGCATGGGAACCAAGCTGTGTCTGGGCACCTAGCAACAGCTATTAGTTGTTAGAACATGAGCGTGACTCCTGCCTCAATAGCCTTGCCTAAACCTCTGATGCTGCCCTGTTATTCTTGCGTAGCTGTTTGCAGAAGCAATAAGCATTCGCTCTCTCTGCCTTCTGATATGTAGGAACAGAGTAAACATGGGTTTGATGTGTTACAGGATTCTGTCACTTGGCTCTGCCTGATGATCAGTTCCCTGAAGGCTTCCAGTTTGATACAGACGACGTGAACTTTCCTGTAGACAAACTCTGCTTTGTAGGACTGATGTCTATGATTGACCCTCCTCGTGCTGCTGTGCCAGATGCTGTTGGCAAATGTAGAAGTGCTGGGATCAAGGTAGTTTATTCCTGGGTCGAAAATAGCTTTGCTCTATACCTGTAGATATAAAGGGCTTCCCTTACTCTCTGTGTTGCTGTAATGTGAGTGAAGAGAAGTATTGATCAGGATTTAACTAGCACTACTTCAGGCTTAATTTCTGAGTTAAATATGAATGATTGTATGTTAATGGACTGAAAAATGAGTTAGACTCCAAACTGCTAGGGCACTGGCAGGGACTGATGGCATGGTGTCCCAAAGCATGTGATTTGGCTCAGGTGTGTTCTGCATGTCCCACAGTGCTGACTGAGATGAGAGAGCGAAGCACAGGCTAGAAATGGAACTGCATCTGTTGACTCAGGATTAACAGTTTTCTTTGTCTTCCATCCACCTCAATCCCTTCCATACTGGTAACAGGTTACTGCCTGTACCTCAGCCTTGCTCTGTGCCAGGGCTCTCTAGTAGAACGAAAGCCACGTGGCTTTTTCAGTCTCAAGGGACCCTGCCTTTTGGGCAGTGTTGCCCTGCAGTACAGGCAAGGCTTTCACAACAGTCTGTTTGCATTTCAGGTTATCATGGTTACTGGAGACCATCCGATCACAGCCAAAGCCATTGCCAAGGGTGTCGGCATCATCTCTGAGGGCAATGAAACAGTAGAAGATATTGCTGCTCGACTCAACATTCCTGTCAGCCAGGTCAACCCTAGGTACTGACTGGTGGGGAGGGCCAGAGCTGTTCAAATAATTAAGCATTTGCTTCTCTCCTTGCCTTGGATAATCCCTCAGCATCTCTCCCTAGACATGAAAAGCTTGGCATGTGCTTAGCTCAGCATGTTGTGGCTCTTCAGTGTGTGTCATGACTTATGTGAAGAATGCACAAGGCTGTCTTGAATGTGCATGTCTCCTGTGCGTGGGAAATAGTTAGGAGTAAGCCCTGTACAGAAAACTCGGGCAGTTTCTTCCATCTTCTCTGCCCCATAGCTGCCTGTCCTGATGGTCTGTCCCCACACTGGGGGAAAGAAACAGCTGGCTGGGTGGAGTCTTTTGGGGGCTGACTTTCTCCCCCTGAGCTGAGCGTTTGTCCTGCTTGGTTCATGTCACTGCACAAGCACATGTCACTGGCCCAACGTAGCAGGCAGGAAAAAGTATCTAAAGTGGCATGGGGGAGGGAGGGTGGCTGTTTGGGGACTGTTTTGAGCAATGCTGCTGCAGAGCCTGCAACCACGTACTCCTGTGATTCCAGATCTTTAAATAGAGGCTAGGTCTAGTTTTGCCCCCAAACATATACTTGACTTAGTCAAGCTTATTTAGTAAGATAAGTTACAGGTTCATGGGAAAACTCTGGTAAAAAGAAAACACCTGGTTTGTTAGTCACAATCCAGACTGACTGGGCTACCAAAAGTAAACTCTGTTTAACTGTTTTACACTGTTTAGAGAAAAGAGCTGAAACACCACTTATGAACTTGATCACTCAAAGCCTGTTCTGGCTCTCTTGCTCTCAAAATCTCTGCTGGGTCTGATTGCAGGTGGGCAAAGGGAGCAGGACTTGGGCTGGGTAGAGGAATTGACACTAGTCAGTAGCTACAAGCAGAATAAATGTGAAAATGGAATTCCTTCCTCTTAGGGGTTAATGTTTGCCTTCATAGCCTAGTGCAGAACTGAGGCATCCTCAGAAAATGTGCTTTGGCGTAAGCAGGCTGTTTGCAGAATGGCTGGGTTGTCTGCATTGCTTAGCTTGACCCAGCCTGTGTTTGAGCTGGAGGGTAGCCATGTAGCTTATGAACTGTGAATAGAGACACCCTGTGGAATGAAATTGCTCGGGGAAGATGAGTATTGTGACTGAATTCTTTTTTTATTTTTTTTTGAGGGTAACTTCACAACCTAGCAATGCAGGCTGGGGGATTACTGGGCTGTGTGACTGAGCAGGTCAGCAGCTGGCTATAAGGGTGGGGAAGGAATTTCCCTGTCTAAACTGGGTGATGTCATGAGCTGCATGGGTAGTGTCCTAGACCTATAAGGGATGGTATGCTGGGTTAGAGAGGTGGTATTTTGCTGTAGCGTGCAGGGTACCAAATCAGTCTAAATATAACGTTGCATGCTTTTGTTGCTGAAGAGTGTAAAATAGTCTGAACTGGCATAGCATGAGCTCTCTCTGAAGAGCCACGTGTAGATCATCAGTCTGTTGCAAAAAGGATTGCTTGCAGAAGACCACAGCATCTCTTGTGATGTTGGAAGCTAACTGCCTGAGCCAGGGGTTCCTTTCTTGCAGAGAGGCCAAGAGCTGTGGAAACAACTAGTCTTTGCCTTGATGCATTTTAAAAAGCCATGGAAAGAATTAGTCTGCTCATGGGGCTTTTTGTCTGTTGCTTGGTGCTGTCTTGTCGTTTTCTTTGTGTTCTCCATCTACCTTTTAAACTTGGAGCATCAAACTTCTGTGCAGAGGCTGCCTGGATTAGCATTTAGGCACAGCAGGCGTTGATCTTTCCCTAGAGCACTGAGGAGCCATAGTTTTATGGGGCAAATATAACTAATGAGAAACTTAGTTTAACTTGTGAAGTAAAACATTATGTTGTCTCTTGATTGCAGGGATGCCAAAGCTTGTGTTGTTCATGGCTCAGATTTGAAGGACATGACTAGTGAGCAACTGGATGACATTCTGATTCATCATACAGAAATTGTCTTTGCCAGGACATCTCCTCAGCAGAAGCTTATAATTGTGGAAGGCTGTCAGCGACAGGTAAAGAGAGGGAGTCCAAGGATTTCATATCGGAGAAATCCCCAGACATACGTATAAACTACCAACCAGTGCTGCCTTCTGAAGTGACAGGGCTTAGTCCTCTCAGTGCCCTCAGGTAAAGGGCCAGACTAGATCTCAGTCTGTCAGCAGCCTTCAGCTGCTGATGTCAGGTTGCTCTACAATACATAAATATAAGGGTCTTTCAGGAAAACATCTTCAGTTTGTACTGAGGCTTTCTTCTGATCCTAGGATGTTTAACACACTTAATTCCTAAATGCTCTGGAGGTGCTTGGGAGAGGAGGATTCAACATGTTTATTGTCCAACGTCTCCTTTGGAGAGAGCAGCATGGTTTTCTGACAAGCCTGGTCAGAACGGGGAAAGGGGTGAGGGGAGGACAAGGAGAAACTGAGGTCTCTTTACAGCAAAGTGAAATAGGCTTTTATGCTTCATCTCCTGAAAGACAGGAGAAAGCTCTTCTGCCAAAACATCTTACATGATCAGTCTTTTTATCCCTCTCTTTGTGACTAGGGTGCCATTGTAGCAGTCACAGGTGATGGTGTGAATGATTCCCCAGCCCTGAAGAAGGCTGACATTGGTGTTGCTATGGGTATTGCTGGCTCAGATGTCTCCAAGCAGGCAGCTGACATGATTCTGCTGGATGATAACTTTGCCTCCATTGTCACTGGGGTTGAAGAAGGTGAGTTATAACATGTGTGCAGTGGTGCTGAAGTGGCATGCTTCAGCAATGTTACTTACTGATTCCCTCTGAAATAGAGGCATCTGGAGGGCTTTCCTTTATTTGAGCTTGTCTCCATGACAAGTGTTTTCAAGGAGGGCAGCACTTTCCTCCTCCCTTCAAAGTCTTCTCCCTTTCCATGGGACCAGCACAACCCTTTGGGATGGGTAACAGTAGGAAGCAGCTGAATAACAAAAGCTACTTTGTCCTTTTGCCTAACACTGACCCTACAGTCATTTTTGCCAGCTGAGTCTGACACATTTTCCTCCCTGATGGAGCAATAGCTCTCAAACAGGAGCAGAACAGAGGGTACTTCCAGGGGCTCTTGATGATCTTCAGAAACCAGGGCTTAGTATCCTGCTGCTGTATGCAGTGAACCCTGATGGCCGTGACCAAAAATATTACAAAAATAGGTGATGCCGTACATGGAGCACCCAGTCTCACCCTTACATGCAAGAGAACTCTTCAATTTGCTGCACTAGCGTTTTTCCTTCCCGTGTTACCACTGAAGCTACCTATGAGCTACTTGGCTGCCTTCTGCTGATAAGTGAGAGTTATGTTGTTCTCTCTTCCTTGCCCCAGGGCGTCTGATCTTTGATAACCTGAAGAAGTCTATTGCTTACACCTTGACCAGTAACATTCCTGAAATCACGCCGTTCCTGATCTTCATCATTGCCAACATACCCCTTCCACTGGGAACAGTCACCATCCTCTGCATTGACTTGGGCACTGACATGGTGAGCATCTTTTTTTGTCTCAAAAAGAAATGTGGGTGTTCTTAGGTACCCTAAAGAAAGGACAGGTGGAAGGAAAATGCTTAAATACAGTTTTCTCTAGTGTTCTGATTTAAAATAAGTGACTATTTGATACTCCCTTAATCCACACTCTCTGTCTCATGGCTCTCCGAGTCTGGGAATCCTTCAGTTCCATGTAAGGAACAGCTGGGGATGGGGAGGGGGTAAGGTCCTTCCTGAATACTACAGCCGGGGCTGTTGGGCAGTGCTGTTTCTCAGGCTGAAAACATGGGGCAGGGAAGGCTATATACAGTGGAAAACTGAAATGGTTCTAACAGCAGTCCTACCACCTCCAAAGGTCCCTGCTATCTCCCTGGCATATGAGCAAGCAGAGAGTGACATCATGAAGAGGCAGCCCAGAAATCCCAAAACAGATAAGCTGGTGAATGAACGGCTGATCAGCATGGCCTATGGGCAGATTGGTAAGCTGGTCTGTTTTCTCTGGCACTGATTTGAACTCGGTGGTAGCGGGGGTTATACACCGTCCTGAGTCAGTGACTGTTCTGCTTATTTTGGTAGGGTTGAGGTTTGGGATGTGTAAACCAGAACCTCAGGCTGTTAACTTGCCATGATTCTGCCCCCATGGCACATAGCGGCGGCTTGTGCAGCTTGATCCATTGAATCGCTTTCACAGTAATTTTGTTTAATTGCATAGCGCTGTAAAGGAACTGGCTGACAACCAGCTCTCCTCTGGTTCAGACTTGTTCAGCAAGAACATAGATCCCATTGTTAGTTTAATTAGAAGTAAAGGATTCTCTCCAGTGTATCCCTAAACACACAGTATTAGGAGCCTTGATTAAAGGCAGCTACAGAGACGTGCCCAGTTCACAGGATGGGAGCTCATGCTTAATTGCAGCAGACCTTGGGAACCTTCTTGACTGTATTTTGCAAGGGTTGGGGGTGGGCAAGGCTTAATGAGAATACAAAGGGTGTTTTATCTTGTGTCCTTGAGTACCATGCCATCACAGCACAGGGCAGAACAGAAGTAACTCTGTACAAAGTTGGGAGCAGAAGCTGCTCAGCAAAAGGGTTGCAGTTGAGTTTGATGTTAGTGTGAACTAGTTCTATAGCTGCTGCTTGGAGACTGAGCCCCACAAGGAGTAATTTTTTAGGTGGTTGGGGTCTCCTGCAAACTGCTTTCTGTATAATTGCACTGCACAGTAGCTTCATCAGTTTTACCATCCTTTCTTATCTGTTTAGGTATGATCCAGGCCCTTGGAGGTTTCTTCACCTATTTTGTAATCATGGCAGAGAATGGGTTCTGGCCTTCTGGCTTGCTAGGGATCAGAGTTCAGTGGGATGACCGATGGGTTAACGATGTGGAAGACAGCTATGGGCAGCAATGGGTAAGTTTTGAGGCACAGCTTAGAGGCTGCCAGCCAGAATACTAATGCCTGCTGAACATGTGAGCACCAGAGAGCAAAGGCAGCATGTCTGAACGAATGCTCTCTGCTTTGTCTGCTTCCTAGACCTACGAACAGAGGAAAATAGTGGAGTTCACTTGCCATACGGCCTTCTTTGTCAGCATTGTGGTTGTGCAGTGGGCAGACTTGATCATTTGTAAGACCCGAAGAAACTCAGTCTTCCAGCAGGGGATGAAGTAAGTCAGGCTGTCCATGGAGGATTTAGACTTGGACTCCGTGTATTCTCCAGCACGTGCCATTCTAGTTCTTCATCCCAGCAGCGTCTGGGCATCTTAGTATAAGTCTTGAACAGTCTGGTGCCTTGGTAGTGGATAAAAGTGGGACTGGGTGCTCTCTTTCTTGTAGTATCTGCTACGGTTGTCAGGCTGAGACAGAGTGAAATGCTGACTTCTGCTGGCATTGTCTGTGGGAGCTGGCCCACCTCAAAGGACAGTGACATACTTGAGCACACAGCCTTGTGCAGCAGCAGAGCAGCTGATGTATCAAGAGATCTGGTGGCATGAACCCCAGCCTCCTGAATTTGTGATGAAAGCAATTGCTGGTTGACTTAGTTGTGAACTGGAATATCTCTGTCTAGAGACATAAAAGACCCTCGTGACAACTGTGCCAGCAGCTTGGATTGCCTGATAGTCCCCACCTGATGGACTTCTGGGCTAGACCAGAATGTCTGTTTCCATTCACTACCGTGTGGCAACTAGGTGTTCTTTAGGATGTCATCTGTGGAAATACTTTGTCCCTGACTGCTTTCCTGTTTCTACTAGGAACAAGATCTTAATATTTGGTCTCTTTGAGGAGACTGCTCTGGCTGCCTTCCTCTCCTACTGCCCTGGGATGGATGTTGCTCTGAGGATGTACCCTCTCAAGTAAGTTGCATCATGCTTTTTGTGCAGCAGGCTGTATCACAGAACAATAGTGCTTGGGTGGGGAGATGGATAAAAGTAGTTGTGAGCTTGTGGAGCATGAAACCTAGTCTTAACCTGGAAGAGCTCAGGCCTAGAGAGTGTGAGTGATCCTTTGCTGTAGTGTGGCACACCATGGGTTTGCTTTTCTTTACTGCTTATGGAATGTTTATGGGGAGCCTGCAGTTCAGTGCCCCACTAAAAATGAGCAATACAACTTCAGTTGTACCAGTGTGCTCTAGTGCAGCTGCTCTTGTACTTACTTGCATGGGGTATTTTTATGGATAGGGGACTGCACCTCCAAAGAAAGTCAGTTGAATTGCTCTAAAACATAGGCCAGGTGACTCTTCTTTACTAAAGAACTGGGGATGACATCTTGTGCCTTTTTCTACCTTCCACAGAAATAGCACAAGTAGTAAAGTCTTTTGAAAGATGCTACGTAGGTACAGATGACCAGCTGGTGCACAGTAACTTTCCTAACAGTTGGGAGGGTGCCAACATCATAAGCATTGCTCAACAGCATTGCAACATTTCATGGCAGGGTTTAGTCTCAAACTTCAAACAGTCCTCTGGCTTGAGTGCCATGAAATTTTCATGGCAAAAAAATCCTGGTGCATCTTGCGTTCCATTCAGAAGTGTTGTCTGGAGTTTGGTGTTGAAGTGTGAGCATTTCCTAACAACAAAGCTGGCCTCTGCCCAATGCCTGCAGCAGCTAGATGTTAGCACATATAAATTGTAAGGGAAACCAATGCTGTTCAAGTGAGCAAGGCTGTGGGCACAAAGGTTATGTGTACTTAGAGGAAATATTCCTAGATTAATAGGTGGGGAAGCGCTGGTATAGAGATGAACAAAGGTGCTATGACGTACCTCGTGTTGGAATTCATATCCAAAAGTGGATTAACCTATTGCAGCGGAAAGCTTGGTGGTAATTCTTGGCTTGGAGGATTCTCGGCTGAACCACAGCCTTGTGGGAGCTGGCATACTGGCAAGCTGGGACATGCCAGCCTTCCTGCACTCTTCTGTGCCATCGTCAGAGCTCTGCTAGGCAAAGAGCATCTCTGCTGCCTGATTTCTCACTGTCTCCTCTCCCAAACAGGCCGACCTGGTGGTTCTGTGCTTTCCCATACTCCCTCCTCATATTCCTGTACGATGAAGTCAGAAAGCTCATTATCAGACGCAACCCTGGTGGTAAGAATATGCTGCTAATCTGTATGTTTCCTTCCCCACCTCTTCATGCTGCTGAGCTCTGTAGGAGCCCTGACAATGCTCAGGGACCCCCAGTGCCGAGCACTAGGCAGGGGTGTATTTTGCTGTGTTTTCCCTTCCTCAACATTAATAGTGCGGTTAGTTCAAATTAAGGACTTTCTCTGTCCCTCTCCCTGCATTCTCCAACAGTATATGAAAGTACCGATGCACTGAAGTAGATGGAAAACACTGATTAATGCTTGGGTAGTTCTAGAAAGCTGGAACAGGGCCTGAAGGCTGGAGCACATCAACAATTTGGCAAGATTTTTCCATTGTGACGGGTCACTTACTAGCTCAGGTGCCACAGTGCAAGTTTTCAGAGCCTAAAAGGAGCTCTCATGAACCTCATACTTGGGCTGCCTTAAGACTAACTTTTTCTCCCTCCTCCTTTAGGTTGGGTGGAAAAAGAGACCTACTACTAAAAAGCGCCTGTAAAACATTCCACACACAGCCCATGCCACCTCTCCACCATCTCCCCTGTGTGCGTACTTCATCTTTGCAAGTGCAGAACTGTGCCTGGGCAGGAGCGAGCTGAAACTAAAGGAAACGCGAAGAAACATGGACTGGAGGAGAAAGCAAGGGGGAGGTTGGGGTGGGGGGAGTGTCCGACCATCAGTCCATGGGGATGAGAGTTTGAGTAGTTTTATGTGCCTTTTTGTTTTTGTAAAAGGAAACTGAAGATTTTATATGTGGATTTTTACAAATAAAGATGGATTATAAGAGGATGCCCCCACATGGTCTTAGGTGGATGTTTTTCCCAAGGCAAAAAACTGGTTTAGGGCAGCCTCCCCTCCCTGCTTGGGGTGTGGTGGTGACAGCAGGGGTTAGCCCCTGGCTTCCCATTTTTGTAGCAGGGAAGCAGAGCTGCTTGACCTGGAGATAACAGCATATGCAGTTTTTAAAAGCCCTGGTGCATCCCACTCTGTAGCTCAGTGCATAATGTGACAAACTGCTTGCAAGCACTTGCATTTCAAAGCCTAAAGCTCAGGAAGCTTGCTGGCCTCTAACTATGCACGTTGGCTACTTTCTGCAAATGTAGCGTTGAGTGGGGAGAAGAGCTGGTGGTTGGATGTCTGCTCTGGCTTGCTGTAAGAGGCTGTGACTTGCTTGCTGGGCTCAGAATGAGAACAGGCTTCCACTGAATGGCACTTGGATCCAAGCAGCCTTGTTATCAAAATTCTGACACTGCTTTTCTTGCTTGCTTTGCCAAGCAAAGGATAGTGTTTCCTAGTGTCCTCTGTGCATGCACACACTTGTTCCAACGTGGCACTTGCCCCATCCTGATACTGGCTCGTGCATGCAGTGGAGTGAGGGCAGAGGCTGGTCATGGGTACAGGATCCTACATCTTCCACTTTTGAGGAAGGCATTGCTGTTGTCTGGGCTCCAAGTTGGCTCTGTGGGGAATATCTAGCCATTTTCTGTATGTTTTGATTTACTGTTTAATGCTTGCATGGTTCACTTCTGAGAACTCAGTGGGAGAGCTGGCCTTTTGCATGTGGACAGCCACCATGAAGTCCTGACTTTGTGCTCCGAGTGCTGTTGTGCTAAAGCCACCTGGAGATGCTTCAGACCCTTGGTCCTATTCCTGAACTGCTGGTCTTAGGTGTGTGTCCCTCTTAGGTGTGTGTCTACCTCTGCAAAGGATCACTCTAAACCACAGCACTGAAAGGATCTGCAGTTGAAACTCCATGTTGTCATCCCTCCTTCCTTGTTACTTTTTTTTTTTTAAGGTGTTCTTTTAAAGCCAGGTCACTTCTCATAAACTCAAATAGCAAAGAGAGCACTAAAGAGGTAACAAATGAGAGGCTGAGGGTGGCAACTGTTTTAACTTGGCTTGGACACTAATGTGGAACTCCCAGTTGGAGATCACTTAAAAAAAAAAAATAAAGTCTTCCAATTGTTGGAGTCTGCCCATGCTAATAGCTGAATTGATGCAACTGGGCTTGAGGTGATCCTAGCTGGGAAGGGGAGGTGAGGAGTTGCACTAAGGGAGGAAGGAAGGTGGGATGAATATTTTACTGGATCTGATGATGACGGAGCAGTGATGCAGAAATGACATTTGTTCCACCCAGGCGTGAAACTTGCTTGAACTTTTTGATTAGTGCCTGAGACTTCCTCAGAGTCCCACTGCAATGAAGTTGCAAAATCAGTGTTGCTTGTCTGGTGCAGGTGGAAAAAAAAAACAAAAACAAACCTGTTCTTCCCCCTGGCCTTTCAGTTTTAAACAGCCTCAGCAGTGGGCCTCATGCTAGAATAAAAGATGCAGGTGAGGAGGGACCCCTGAAGGTCCAGCTGCCTGCTCAAAGCACAGCCACTTTCAAAGCATGGTCAGGTTGCTGATGGCCTTGTTGAGCTGAGATCTGAATATTGGCAGGGAGGACGGGGGTCCCATACCTCTGAGCACCTGTGCCAGAGCGGAACCTGCGCCCTGCGAGCTCACAGCGTTCCTTGCTAGGCTGTCCTTGTGCTGTAGTGTAGGTGAGGCTCTTTTGCAGCCAGGTCCAAGCCACATCTTGGCAGGAATGCTTCTTGGCTATGCTTGCTGCTCAAGAGTAACACCTCACCTGGACATCTCACACCAGTCCAGGAGTGTCTTTTGCATTTCATGCTGTCACTTGCCAGTCCAGTTGCGATCTCCTGAAAGAAAACTACTCTGAAGCCAAGCCTGGAGCAAGCACTGGCTAATGTTAAAGGAAAGCTTCACCCCGCTGTGACTGCTTTAGCATCCTTGCCTGGATGAGGGACGGAGGGAGCTGTGACTGGGGCAAACAGGGCTCTGATGCTTAGGGAAGGGAGCAGGTAACCAGGGCCGGGGTGGTGGTGAAGGCAACACAAGATGTTTTATATTGGCCTTAGATGTTGGTCAATATTTCGAAGCTAAGCAATATGTAGTAATTAGAGACAGCATTCACAGCAGCTTCCCCTTTGCGCAATGGGCTCTTGCCACATGGCTGAGCTCATCCTTCTGACTCTTTTTTCCACCCTTGGAAGGCGGGCTGTCCTTCTGGTGGCAACAGCGTCTCCTTTAACCTAAAGCAACAAGGAAGACTTTGCATGCGATGCCCGTGACTCATCCCCTCCCAGCCAGCAAAGGGACCTGAAATAGCAACCGTCCCTGAGCAGATGGGCACAGAAGGGCTCCCAGAAGATAAAGTTCACAGAGGACAGCAGGACAGCAGGGGCGTGTGCCTGACCCACACATCTCCTTTGCTCGAGGTGGGGCCCCGAGGCAGAAGGGTGAGGGCAGGGCATGGGGCCAGCTGGGGATGGTGCCCACCAGGATCTGGGAGCCTCAGCAGACCCCTATGCAGCAGTTACCTCGCTTAGTGCCAGGCTTTCACTGAGGTGGGTTTTTTCCCCAGTAATCCTTCATTTTCACAAGGCCTGCCAATTAGCGAGAAGAAAGGCACCGGTCCCTCCTGGGGACCTGCTCCCCAGCACTGTTCCTCAAGGGATAAAGTACTTTTCCGCCAGACCTGACAGCAGACAGCTCTGAGCCCCTCCACAGCAGTCGATCCTTGCTGACTCCATGGCCTGAAAACAGGAGGAGGGCAAAACACGCCCCTGCCAACCTATTAGGCCTCTGAACCAGCCCATTAGCCAAAACACAGAGCAGTTTAACCCCAATTAGGTGGAAATGTATAAACAAACATATTCAGTAAAGCCTTTTGGATAGGCTCACCGGGAGCCTGGCTTTGAACACACCTCCCAGGGACCTCCCATAGCTCCCACTCACAGCTTCGTACTCCATCAGCTCCCAAACAGTACTGATGCTTGGGGCCCCTTCTGTGCTCTCCCATAGCTCCCTGCTGCAGGCTTGCTCAGAGCCTACCTGCACTTGCTTCAGATGTTGCTGTGTTCCTCCTCCCCTCCCCTCTCTCCTCTGTCCTCTCTCCTCTCCTCCAGCCTCCATAGCCCTCCTCCTTCTCTCTCCCCCTTACTCCACGTGCCACCCCGAAAGACCCTGGACCCCTGGGCTTTGCTGATGAAGAGTATGGCAGAGGGTCTATATCTATGGAAAGTTTTACCTCCCATAGGGAGGGATAGAAATCCATCTCATCACACTCGTCTTTCCTCCCATGAGATCATCTGTGTCCCTGCTTCTTTCATCTGGCTTCCCAAACACAGTAACATCTTAACTTGCGTGAACCTTTGAGTCCTCTGATTCTTGAGAAGGCTGGAAAGCAAATATGGCCAGTTTGCCCAGCTCTGGTAACAGCAGCAATGGGATCTTGCATTTCTATGCTTCCTTTCACTTTAAAAGGCCCCACATTTCCTGCACGGTACACAAAAATTCCCTCTGCCTCCAGGAGACTTGTGCTGCTGTCAGGCAAACAGCCAGTTCAAACAGCCCAGAGGGGAGATCTGATCGGGAGGGAGATACCACAAAACCTCTCCAGTGAAATGCCACCAGAACTTTCTTACTATAGCTGGAAAAAAGCTGTGCTTCATAAGGAACACAGGACTCCGGTCCCCGTGCCTGGGAAAGTTGGTGTCACCCCCAGAGGCTTGCCCAGCCAGCACCCCCATGTCCAGAGCGCTTGCCAAACTGGATCCCCGATGCGCAGAAACAAGCCAGAAAGTGAGGGATGGTTCAAAAACCGTCAGCCGTGAGGAATGGGAAACCTCTCCGCAGGCAGAGCAGCTCAGCTCCTCCCTGTACTGCTGCAGAGCGGAGGTTGAACAGCCAGCAGAAAAAATTCACAGTAGTTTTTTAAATGTTAAAGGGAAAAAAAAAAAAGATTCTTGACAGCATGTCACGTGCATGGACTGGGACCCACAGCTGACTGGAATCAGGGTTAAAAATAGACATCGGCGCTAATGGGCTCAGAGCAGCCTTCGGTGAATGAGTCCCAAGGTGAATTATGAAATCTAACACGCTTTCTTACCCTAACAAGTGTGGTTTCTATTGAGGGTTATTTACCTTGGTCTTCATACCTGCCGGACATAGGATACTACTCTCAGGTTTCACAACAAAACAAATCTGGGCCTGATGGGGAGACAGCCAAGAAGTCGACAGAAGCATCATTATGGAGGATGCAGCTCCACACAACTTCTCAGCAACAGCACCAGCCAAAGGAGATTCTGGTTGTGGACCCTTGCCCCGACAAACTGACCCAGCTAAGTTGGATGCCACTTGGTGAACCTAGCTTTCAAATAACCTCCTGAAACCCTTCATTCGTACAACACCGACCTGTCTATCCACAGATATATTTGGTGATATGTATTACGTGGTGAGGATCTGATCGTTTACATTCAACCCACCTGCATTACCCATCCCTATAAATCTGGTCTGGCTGAGGCATTGTAACGGGGCTGTGTTTCTGTCGAATGAGCCAGAGCATCGCATGGCACTCGTGATGGCTTCGTCCCACATGTGGGAGGATGGGCAGCACCTGATCCAGAAAAAAAACAGAGCAGCACGGGCATGAAGCCTGGCTGTGCAAGAATTATTGTCTCAAAAATTCACAGAAGATTTTGAACCAACAAGTTTATACTCATCTGCCCTGTGTATGGCATGGCCAGGGTGTGTTTGATCTGATGACAGGAGCCCTACAGTCAGTTTTACCACATCATCAAGCTACAACCTGAAATGGCTGGGAAGAGTCTCCCCACAGCTCCGTGCTGCCCCAGCGCCCAAAGCTGGGCCCACGGGCAGAGGAAAGGGGGAAGAGGCTTAGCAGGCAGTTGGATTTTCTTTTCCCCAGTTAGGCTATTTCCCCTGTTGTTTTCAGTTGTAACTACAGCTAATCATCCAGGCACTATTTCCTGTTCCTTTTTTTTTTCCTTTAAAAAATACTTTATAAAAGCAAATCAGTGTGACAGCCAGTCTGAAGCATGGTTGTCCCCAGCCTCCTCTTTCTCACATGTGCTCGCCCCCATGCTCTTACTTCTCTGCTCTCCCAGTTTTTTTAGGAGGCGATTCATCCCCAGAGAGATTAAAATAGAAATGAAGAGAGTTTTTCCTTGGAGAGAAGAATATTTCTGAGTGACCTTCTTTCTCCTCCTTGGTGAAAAATGACCATCTTGGATGAATTGCTCCCAAAGCAACAGATATGACTTGCAGGCTTTGAGCAAAGTCTTCTCATTACTGTGGACCAGGGGTCAGGAACAGCTCAGCTGCACTGCTAGCATCCAGCACAAGCTGGTGGAAACAGTGTGATCACCTGGACATATGAAGGTATGATAGGAAGGAAAACTTAATACTGAGATGAGCACCCTCAGGATCTGCTGGGGAAGATCTATTTTGGTCACAGACAGAGCAGTCAAGGCAGGATCCTCACTGCCTCCTCTCGAAGCAGTCAGATAGCTACAGTTTGTCTGAGCCTTCCTCTTTTTCGTTCTGGATTTCAGTGTGGTTTTGTAATCAGCTGTCTGAACTCATCGACATCTTTAAACCCCCACGTGTCATTACTGGCATCAAGGAATTTGCACTGGTGTCAGCAGGGTCCCTTTTCATGCCCTCATGATGTAGCTGGTTTCATTTTGTCAATGAGGTTGTGTGAAATCCCCAAATTACTACCAAATTTGGAAGAAGCACTAAGCATCTCTTCCTCCTCTCTGTGCCTCATCTCGAGTCAGCCCCTTGCGTGAAGCTTTCCACTCACACTGCTGTGTGCACGTGGTTGCTGGATCCTCAGCCGACACACATGAACCCACCTCCCCAAAACACACACATGTGGTATGTAACAACCATGCTATAAAAGGACTTTTCTGTTTATACTGTCTGTAAGGATTGCCCCGTCTTCACTCACATCAGTGGAATATTAACACCTGAACACTCAGGCAAGATCTAGTTGTTTAAATACATGGCCACAGATGTCTTACAGCTACAGCTGTATAAATACAGCTACATAAATACTCTTTTGCCTGACCACCTTTCAGGCTTGAATAGGCTTGTCCTGCTATCTAGGGAGAGCACAGCAATGCTGTTGCTCCCAGGGTATCAGTGGGGCTTGACCCCTAGCAGCTCAGCATCCCAGACGTGCCCTAAAGGAGAGCAGAGAGCTGGCTCTGGATACCCTCCAGCAGCAGCCTGGGAAGGGTGCAGCAGCCCCCAGGGACAGGGCTTGCACCCTCTGCTCAAAAACACAGGGAGAGGCAGGTATTTTGCCCAAGGTTTCACGGAAACTAACTGAATTGCCAGCAGCCCTGGGGAGTGGCTTAGGATGTGCCTTGTGGGGCCATAAGTATGTGATGGCTCACAAGCGATGGGGGAAAGCAAAGCCTCCCAAGCCAGGTTTGAGAAAGGCACCCTACCAGAGTCAAGCTTGAGGAAGGAAGGAGTACAGAAAAGCCTTTTCTTTCACAGCTTCACTCACATCAAGCCTTGAGCAGGAAAAGGGACGTCAGTCCCTCTTTGAATTTCGGGCTAACATCTGTGATCCAACCCTAACAAGGCCTGTCCCACCTTGCTGAGGGACAAAAGTGTCCTCAGATGCCATGTGTTGTGTTACTGCTAGACAAACAGCTCTTCAGACACCCGTGGGATGAGTTTCTGCGCTCACCGAGTGCGGTGGGGACACAACCCTCCCGTCCCACAGAGGTGAGGCGGGAGTCGCACGCTCCTGGGAGGGCACTGTCAGAGGGGCAGGTTCGATGGAAGGGGATGTGGCACGGGCAGGAGAAGAAAAGCCCTTGAGCCCCGCAGCAGCCACGTAAGGGAGTGCACGGTGTGTCCCACCTCGGGCCACTGTTTCCCCTTGAAGCTGTTCCTCTTCCTGGTGCCTGTCCCTGACAGCCGGTGGGACATCTCCGGTGCACCCTGGATAGCTGTGGTGTAGGCTGAGGCTGTTCAGCACCCCACAGCTCGTATCCCCTTTCTCACCAAAAAAAGTGAGAAAGGGGATTTTTGCTTTCCTTCATTGTAAAGCACTTGGGAGCAGACAGATTTTGCTATAAACGGCAACTTTTTGCTGCTTTATGGGGAAAACTGTGTCACCCTTGGCCTAGGAGTGCAGAGCTAGCCAAATTAGAGCTATTCCTCTGTAGTCCATCATTCCCAGCTCCCTAAACATCCCACCACCAGCCAAGGCTATGCATTAGGGAACACAGGACAGGGGGTAAGAAGTAGGAGGAGAAGGGGTTCTTAGGAGAAGATCAAATCTCAAAACATCATAGTTGCACTCATTAGGAGGCAGTAAAGAAGCTAGGCAGGCAGGACAATTAGAGATAAGGGCGAGCAACATGCTGTTCCCAGCCCCATGTCCTGCCTGCTGGTAAAAGTGGGGGTGCAGCCCGATGCATTCTTGACATTTTGTTCTCCCAACTGATGCCAGCTCAGTTCTTATCAGATATCTCCACGGCCAATGATTTTTCACAGTGGATAACACCGCTGAACTGCATAGGAAAAAATCATAAACCTCTGTCCTAGGCAGCTAAGCAGAATGTTCCCTTCTCGGCCTTCATATGAGGGTATTTGTGGCTTTACCTTTTCCACTGTTCTTCACTTAACCTCTTTCCTGCCCTGCACATTTATGGCTCTGACCCACGCTGAGTTGCACAAAGGTGAGGAACCTCAGACCAGATCCTTCCTCCACTCTCCTGGTCCAGTCTGACCTCCTCTTCCACAAACAACCCAGACTCACTCCCCCTTTTCTTTAAGATTAAATTTATCCCTTAAATTGCAGGGCTAGCATGGCCAACATGCAGGCTCGGAGCTGGGGCAGGAGGGCAGAGCCAGAGCAGGGCTGCCATCAGGGAGCCGGCACAGCAGCAGGGAGAGGCTACGCCTTGCTCCAGACCCCCTGACTCTCCGCGGCAGGAGAATGCCCCTGTCCGCCCTCCCTGCTGAAGAAAGCCATCCCCATGCTCGAGGATGCTCCCAGCTTTATAGTTTCCACGAGGATGCTGTGTCCGTGGTCTTGGCAGGGCTGGGCAAGGTGGAGGTGTGCCAGCTGCCCACCACCATTTCAGGCTTAACGTGGGGATCGCCTTGCAGCCAACGGAGCCGCCTCTGACAGGAATCTGACCTTGCACACGCTGGCCTGACCTCCCAGCAGAAGTGGCACCTGAAGCTCCCTCCCGAGCGGATTTTGGCCAAATCTCAAGGATGCTTTTGGTGCTGTTCTTCCTTTATGCTGAACTACGTGAAACTGGGCTTGGTGTCGCCGCGCCGTGCGAGAGAGACACCCTCCTTGTTCTGCTCTGCATCCAACTCTCTGTTAAAGCAATATTTGGGGAGCTCGGTTATGTGTGCCGAAGCCAGGGGAGCCAGGGATGCAATCCAATTGCTTCCCTTTAGATTCTGTTCTCCAGGATAAGAAAGCTTTCCAGTAAGCGATCACACCCCAGTGATAACAGTCACAAAAGCACACCCTTGCCTAGGGTAACACGTGATGGTACTGTTAACGCAAGCAAGGTGCTGCTCTGCCCTCCACCCGTGTGTACGACAGCTTGAGGCTTCTTCAGGACTCCCTGGAATGGGTCCTCACAGATTAGGCAATGAGGAGCATGTTAATTTTGCACAGGCAGCGCAGGCTTCAACCTACCCCAGGCTGCTCTGCCCTCGGGGGAGGAAGGAGGCTGCAGGGGCTGGGCGGAGGAGGGCAGTGGACTACCCACCCCGGGGTGCTGAGCTCTCTAGGGCTATTGGTAGTCCTGAGGTTGCTTGGGGCCTCGGGCTCTTTGCAAGAAATCTGCAGATCTGCCGCCTTCTGTGCAGCACGAGTTGCACTGCAGCCTGCCTGGGCCGTCAGGGCTATATCTGGCAGGTACCATGCCCAGTCCCACATCTTCCGTTCAGATCAAAGTGGGAGAACAACAGCAGAGATCACTAGTGTCGGGCATCGCTATAAGCAGCCAGAACAACGCCCCTGGAGAGCAATGCCTGAGAGCTGCTGCAGCACCCACTGCCATTGTTCAGACTTGCAGGGTTCTTCCAGGACATTAGCAATTGCCACCAGGAGCAGATGTTTTCCTTGGCTGGGTATTTCATAGTCCCTGCGGGGCTCAGGGATCTCTTTCTGCTGTAGCACTTTCGTGCTCCCTAATCTCAGATCCTGGGGGGTGTTTGTTGTTTCATCTTCCTTGTCTCTTTGTACTGCTTCAAATCCCCTGTGTCTCAGGCAGCAGGGTCTTTCTCGTTAGATTTCTGTTGAAGGTGATGTCAGCAGGCAGAAACCCGCTCTTCATTAAGTGCTCTGTTGTAACATATACATATATATTATAATATATTATAATAAGTATACTATATGTACGTTGCCTGTGAGTGTGTGTATATATCCACACATATACAAACATACATGTGTATACACAGACATACACATATCTCTGTCATCTGTGTCTATATTTATCCATGTGCCACTATACTCGCACATTACTAGTTGCTCCGCAGCGCTTTGCAATAGAAGTGTTCTTGAAACTGTGATTGATAGCAGGGTATCCAGGACGTGAGCTCCATGGCAAGTTTCTGAGCCAGTTTAGGCCCTTCTTTGGGTCTTTTTCAAAATAAGAAGGATTATTTTCCATTTTGTCCATTCCTCCATTGTACTGGTAATGATAGGCATCAGCAACCACCAGTCTGAATCTCTTCTGTGCAGGCTGCTCTACCACAGACCCGCTGAACTGTAGCCAGTCTCACGCATTATCATATTACAGCATCAGATATCAGCTATATTCAGCCAAGTTCATATTTTCATGGCTTGCGTGGCTTGCCTAGGGCCCGCAGGTCTGTGTGCAGTCATCCTTGACCCACACACCTTGCTCTGCAGGTCCTAACTCCCTTTCTGGCGGTGCGGTGGATTCCCAGCTCTACAAACAGTTTCAGGACCCTCTTCGCCCAGCCGTAGCTGTGCTTTTGGAGGGAATGCACTGTGTTGCTTGGCATAGCCGGGGTTAGTTCTGGCTCTCCAGCAGTCCTTCTTGTTTTCGGTTCCAGCCATGGGCTGGTCTCCTCTAAGGGAGTTGGCTATGCTCCTCTTTTCCTTTCTCCTCCCCTAAAACTACCAAACCTGTCAAGCACATCAGAGCCAGCCGGTGTAAGAACTAGGACTATTTATCGAGGCCTTTTTATTTCCTCGCACCTTGTGCAGGCACAGAGTGAAACAGTCTTTGACTTTCCTTTGCTGCTTCCCACGGCCCCAGAGCTCCAGTGGAGCTTTAAGTGCTCCATCCTTCTGCTCTAATGTTTTCTCTGTATGTCTGGCACTGTATGATCATCAGAAATTACTCAATAATTCACGTATTAATTTGCAGGACAGGGGCCTGCCTGTGGTCAATAAGGAAGTGCCTTTCTGTTTATTACATGCAAACTCTGCCTCTTCTCTGTCCCACAAAATGCTTCCCAGCACCTATAAGTGATGGAAACCCTTCAATACAAAAGCCTGGAAGCCACAGGACTGCCAGTTCCCAGCTCCTTGCAATAGCAGGACTAGATCTGCCAAGTGAAATCCTGGGGGACCAAATCACTTCCCCACAATTCTTCCCTATCTGACCAGAACAAAGATTTTTTCCTGGCTTAGATCTGGACACTGGTTTACCCTTGAATATATGAACAAGACACACCAGGGAGATCCTTGAGAGGTTTCTCAGCTCAACCTGAGTACATGCCACCTGGTCTCTCTATCTGTGGCCAATCTCTAGCACTTCAGAGAGTCAGCCAGCACTGTCCTGATTTTACAGGAATATGTAGCAACAGGGAGCAGTTAAGCAAGTGGCTTGCAGACAGAGACAAAATGCCAGAGTGCATGCCTTCCTCCTGACCATGCAGAGGGTAAGCACATCTGTGATGGAGAAGGAAAACTGTAGAGAGTACTCTTTGCACCTGGATCACAGCTCAAGAGAAATGGGAAGCTGTAGCTCAGCAGCTGGTTCTAGGCACCAAGTGTGCGCTGCTACAGGTGCCACAAGGTGCGAGGACACCAGCAGTCAGATGACTCTGCGACCTGTCCCCTCTCTCCCTCACCCCACCAGCTGCGTGGGGCCCTGCGAGTGCCTGGTGGGAGCCGCATGGTCAGGACTGCCTTTTTCAGCAGGCAGGGGAAGGCACCCTTTCGCCAAGGGCGGATGGGTGGCGAGGGCAGGGACAGCTCACCTGGGCTAGCTGCTGCACCTGGAGCTCCTGACTGGCTCTTGTTCCAAGGGTTACCTAATGACAACACAAGGTCATCAGCCAGCAGCCAAACTACGTCGCTCGAGACCCATTCAATGTCCGTACGTCCAGCATCCAACGTCACAGCCTTGCTTCCTTGCCTGTGTTCCCTGCCCAGAGACCAGCCCCCAGCAGGGACCGGCTGTGGCCTCTCTCCCAACCCCAGAGGAAACTTACTGGAAGACCCTGGTCCAGTGTCTACCCAAGACCCCGGCAAAGGCAGCCTGAAAGAGCAAGGTGCACTGTCCCACTCATTTGGGTGGACATGACACCACTGGTGCACACCGATGCTGATTGCAGTGGTTAACATTGTTTGCTTCTCTGACGGCTGTGTTGGCAAAAACATTTGATCTCCCTAGCAATATAAATGCACAGCTGCTTCCTCCAAAATAGGAGGTAAATGGAAGCGAGAGGAGTGAAAGTGTGTGCGCGTTTGTGGTGCTCGTGCTACAGAGAAAGAGAGAGGAAATGAGTCTTAGTGCAAAATAGAGGAAGTGGGAGAAAAACAACACAAAGCAAACGCTGCGTCCATTGAACGGGACTTGAATTGGTATCTTGGCTGCTCTTTGACTAACTTATGGTATCACTAAATCCCATTCTCCTCCCAGGGAAAGAAACCCTGCAACTGTGCATTGTCAGCGTGACGGAAGAAACAACGGCAGCTGATGCTGGTTGGGTCAGTATTACTCTCGGTCTCACAGACCGGCCTTTGTTCCCGGAGCGGTGACAAAGGGCTCCCTTCTTTCCTTTACCTCCCTCGAGTTGTTCATAGGCGTGTTGGAACAGTGCATGTTTTAAGACTATATCGGCTATGGGCGGCATGCCTTGGCCAGCTCCCATCAGGACCTCCACCACCCCTGCCCCTTGGGAGATGCTCCTCTCATGCACCAGTGCCCTCCGTGGAGGGCATAGGCAAAGGCTCATCTCCTTATCACTTGGTGGAGCTGCATGCTCCCGGGAGCCCGTTGGTACTAAGGGTGCCCCCAGGCAGATCACAAGCCCTGAGCCAACAGGTCCACAGGATACCAAGAGCGTGCACGGTGCTCCCATCGCTTTCTGGTTGATCTCTCTGGTCACCCTCAGCACCTCCTAAACTTGTCACTTGGGCACTCTGGTTTCCCACCTCTCCTGGCAGATGAGTGCAGGGGAAAGGGAGGTGGTGTTGGTGAGTATTAGCTGGTGTTCATCAGAGTGACCTCTTTCTCCCACCGCATGGAAGAAAAGACTTCAGAAGCTTTTGCCACTGCCTGAGAAGGGGCAAGTTACCGCTGCTGGTGTAATCCCAGCCTGTGGTGCATGCTTTTCAGGAAGCGGTAGCCTCTCAGCCAGTGATCTTCGGCAAGCGCCTGTGCCCAGCATCTTCTGGAGGAGGAGAGTCTGCAGGGCATTGTGGTGGGTGGCAGAGCTCTTCCAGACAAGGGACTCGGCTGGAAGACACATTTCCCATGTTCAGCCATCCTCTGACCAGTAGCCCCTCTGCCACCCCACTGCCAGGCAGTGAAGGTCTCCCCTCCCAGCATATGCATGTTGTAAATGGAGAGCATGCACAGTGGGGCAGTATCTGGAGACCTGAGAGTGCACCTGCAAGGCCTTTTGATGTGATCCCAGTATTCGCAGTCTGCACACTCTGCACAGCTCTAGTCTAAGCTATTAGAGTGGCAGGATTATCCCAGCCACATTTCTAGTGCTCTTTAACTTGGCAGCGTAAGGATTTCACCTTCATTACATTTCTCATTTTCTTGGTACAGAGGGATGAACCTACACAGAGACATAAAGAGACACAAAATAGGGCCCATGCCCTGATGTACACAGGTCCTAACATACAAGAAGACACATTCAGAGGCATATACACAGAGACTCGCAAAATAAGGATCTTGCCTGGACAAGCAGAACAGTACACGGAGATAATGACAGACAGACAGATATATTCTAGTGCTCTACATGAAATCCTAAGTGTCATTGTCCCCCAAGGGAATCTGACAAAAGCAGCATAGTACATTAGATTTGAAGTTGATGTTTCAGTGTCTCCCTTTCAGAAGACAGGGAAATAATCTTCTAACCTCTGAGAGCAGCAAACAGCAGTGTATGGAGGAGCCAACATAGGTGCCACAGCCTCCGCTATAGTTTTGATGTGTGAAAAGGCCTCAGCAGGAACATCACATGCTGGCCACCATGTCTGCACACAGGTGACGCCACTGGGAGATGCCTGCTATCAAGTGATCCCAAATCTTTCTTTGGAAGTTGTGTCTCCAGGTCACGTTTGTACAGGGTAGCGCAGCTACGAGGAGTGGCCTTCCTTGAACAAAAGATGAACATTTCTGAATGGAAGTTAAACAGGTGGAGCTGACCACATCAGTCAAAACAAGGGGGTCATGACTAATGTTCTCCTCCTCTCTTCTTACGCTTCCTCGGGAGCTAATTTTTCCCCTTTGGGCTGTGTCTGATGCCAGGCAACACAACTCATGTGAAGCCTAGCAGGCACTGGTGCACACATATGAGGACAGACCTGCCTCTGTCCTGAGGCCTGCACAGGCAGCCCAGGAACACAGCTCAGACTCTCCTCTGGAGTTTGGGTCCTGGATCGTTTTTTTTTTAGAGTAGGGATGGGCCAGATGACTCCACATATATGTAGGGTAAGTTCAGGAGAAAAATGAAAAGGGAAGATAAAAGATGCTTTGTGGTGCAAGACATCTTCCTTAACCCATATGTCTTTATTTCCCTTACCTTGTGGGCTACTGTCCAGAGCCCCATGCGGAGCTGTGGTAACATGTCCACTTGTATCAGAGAGTGCACAATGGTAAAGGCTGTGCAAAATATGCACATTTTGGGGAGGTCAGCAAAGAAGTTTCTTCTTTATGCTAATAGCAGCCACCCATGCATCCCGATCCCAGGAGCAATGAGACCAGGGACTGTACTTCATAGCTCATGTGAAGCTGGGCAAAACCACATGCCCTTGAATCTATGACATCTGGGGGGACTGACCTTCTGCAGCAGGAATTACGAATTACCTACAGCATGGCTTAGCTAACGTTTCCGTCAACAGAACAAGGGGAAGGGCTTAAGCTTATTTGAGATTGGTCAAGTGAGAGACGGAGTTTGTCTCCAGAGCTGTTTTTCATGGCACACATCTGAAAACAGTTTACATGTGGCTAGAAGGAAGCCTCTATGTTATTGTGGTTAAAATGACCTCTTAGTGTCTAGCCTCTATTTTAAGTAGGTGATGCATATATGTTGTCATGCCAGTACTCTTCAGTCTTTTAGCTGAAATAGCAGTTCTCTTTCACTGGGATTTACCCATCTGATGTATTAATAGGCAGCAATCATATGCCCTCTTAACATTCCTTTTGCTAGGCTAAAAAAAGCAAAGACCGTCTAGACTCCTACCATCATCCTCTCTCTTTTTCCCCAGATCCCTCTAGTGCCATTCTTTGCACTTGTTACAATTTTCTCTCTCCTTTTCAAGCTCTTCTGGAAGGTACTTTTCTCCTCCTCAGTACTGGCAATGCCTCCTTGTTTTGTCTCTTCAGCTAACATTTACATTTTTTCTCCAAGGTCATCAGTGAAGATATGAAATTAACTGGTGCCAAAACCAGTCCCTAAGGAATTTCATTAGCAATTGCCTACTGCTTTATGTTTCAAGGTCTCTTCATTAAGCAATTTGTTACCCACTTTTCAGTTCAAATGTGAATCCCTGCACTCCCCTGCTTTCACAACTTCCCAACCACCTTCTGTGAAACCTAGATACGTTTCATATACCACATAACTAATGTTTAAAAAATGATCTATTCTACCCCCAAGCATAAAAATAATCAAAAATACATTTCATATAGCCATGTTGAATTTTGTCCCATTGTGTATGCACCTCCATATCTTTAAGTATTCCTAGTTTGTTCTAGGATAAAAAGAAGTTATTCTAGGCCCTTGGGTCTGTAAGTAACCACATCCCTTTTTTGTTCCTTAATTATATTTAGGTAAAATTCTTGATACTATGCGACTGTGTGGTCCCCATCCAATCTTCAGTCGAATAGGTTGATTGAACATCGATGCTATTCAATTTACTCCTTGACGTGTCTCCAAGAACCTTCTGATCTGAATAAATCTTGCAAGTTTTGCCTTGACCTCTGATGGGATTGTTTCTATTTCCAGACACTTTTAGCCATCAACTTGTAACCCCCTTCTTCTACACTGTCTTTCCTGCAAAACTTTTGGTTTCTGAGGCATACCTTGATCTTAGCCATACTGAGCAGAGGTCTGATCTCTTGCCTTGTTCTTTTTACCTTTACAAAGAACTTCTTTCAGCAGCTCTGCCAGGTCTATCTCACCTTGATTTCTGCTGACTGACGTGTCTTTTTCCCTAAACTTTGCGACCTCTGCAATGTAGATTTCTTTGCTGACCACTCCCATCTTTCACTGAGGAAATTTTTTCACCAGAGCACCACCTTATCTATACGCTTTCCCTCCTCTCTCTTGTTCAGGAAAGCAAGTTAGCTTTTGCCATGCCAAGTCTGAATGCCTTCCACATACAAGTACTTGAGACTTTTAACTCAAATTGCTTCATCACGTCAGTCCCATAGCTTCTCTGACCATTCCTGTTTTGAGGCTGAAAAATCTTAGCTGTGGCCCCATGATATTTACTCTTCCATTTAATTTAAACAGAATCAGTCCGTGCACAGTCAAGGTTAAAAGTTATCTTCTGCCACATTGTTCTGTAATGTCTCACTGGTTACCAAGACCAGGTCAAACACAACAGCAGCTCTGATTAGTTTGCTGCCTCTTTAGTGAAGAAATATGTCAGCCAGTGCATCCAGGAATACCTGGGCTCAGCCTATGCTAGTAGCAATTTTTCTCCACGTAAGAAGTTAAAACCTGTAGTAATGACAATCTCTGGTACTGCATGTCTTTCTAAAAACATTAGAGACCTTCATCATTATCCTGATGCAACCTTGGATAACTGCAGCAGAACTACAGCTGTCTTTCCTCCAGGTGATTTGAACCCAAACAGATTCTGTTTTATCACCTCTGCTGCTGCTTGTTTCTTCACACTCAACAATATCATGCACAGGCAATACTACCGCGCACCCCACTTTTCTTTGCTCTTCTGAGCAGCGCAAATTTTCAGTCTCAGTGGTCCAGCCATGCCAGCTGTCTATCCTGCCTCCGAAAGCCCTGGCATATACAGTTTTATATCCTAGTTCTGCATATTGGTCATAAGCTCCTTGTTTTAGTGTTCAGGCACTTCCATTGTTTATCCAAGTTTCCCATCTATGTCTATATAATCTTGGATGGAGTATCAGTTTCCTGCTCAAATTAGTGTTACACTCCTGCTCTCATATGTTCCTTTAGTCATTGCTGTATCTTAATATCTATGCTCTTCCTTGAACTACACATCAAAAACCAGCATGGAAACCACACAAGTCGCAACTAAAAAGCCCACACAAAATCCCGAGCCCTCCTCCACATGTCTTTTAGTCTGTCTGTCTCGGCTGTCTCACTCCCAGCAGGCTGCGTTCCTCCACGTGCACAGTCAAGCTGCCAAGGAGAGCCCTCTTTCTGTGGATGCCTTCAAAGAGACAGCACATTGCTGGCAGCAGTTCCCAAGGTACCTGTAATGTCTGGGCCATGGATTTGCCCTTCTTCTCTTAGGAAATGTTTCACTGAGGTATGTCAAGTGCCTTGAGCAGTATCTGCAGTCATCCTTTTTCCATTTCAGTGGGAATCTAGCTCCCTCATTTGTCTCAACATGAAGGGAATCACTGGATTATTCTCTCTTCCCGTCAGGCTCCTTTTCAGTTCCAGATCCCCTTTGTAACAGGATGATGATTTGTCTTAAAGCGTCCCCACTCACACAGACCTATCTTTCCTGGTGTTCCTGGGGGTCTCCAGCTTCATTTTGTCCCTTGCCCTTGCCCTTTGCAGCTCATCCTGCAGTCTCTCCTCCTTTGCAAGTTCCTGGACTCATGCTTCCCTGGCCTCTGACCTCGGGCCATCCCCATCTCCTCTTTTCATTCTCTGCTGCGTTTAGTTTTTCCTTTCTCCTTGTTGCTTTTCCTCCCCATTCCCAGTCCACAAGCTTTTTCCTGAACTTCAAATGATGCAGTAGCAGGGAAGAACTTGCTAACGTGCCTGATGATAAGCTCTGCTCTGATGTTTGCTCAGAAGGTACGGTAGGGATGACCTGAGTGCATCCCTCTCTATACTGAAAACCTGAACTCTTGAAAAGGGCTGTGAGATTTCATCAGCACAGAAGCTGTAATCCTAATTTAGCCTTACCCAGATCCCATCTCTGAAGTGGCCTGCTGACTTAAAGCAGCAAGGGTGGGCTGCAGCAGCACAAGGCCAGAACATGCAACAGCCTTTACCTCAAGAAAGCAATTCCCATTACAAGTTTGAGTTGAGAATCTCATTTCCCCAGGAGTTAGGCAGCTACTATTACTTGCATCGTACATCACGGTGACAGACAGAGATTAAGTAAGCAAAAGTAACCCACTTGTTGTTATTGACAGAAGACAGCTATAGACACCGCTGCTGCCTGCCCCTTGGCACTGGGTGAGTGCTGCCAGGAGGGGTGGGGGACTCAGATGATGTGCCTCGGTTGTAGGTATCTCCACCTGACTGTGTTGCCTAGAATCCCTGGTCCTAGACAATTAACTCAGGTGGAGACAGAAACAATGGACACGTCTTCAGCACCCTAGTCCAAGTGTTACACCTCCTGCTCCCCTCTGCTAATGCCTGAACCACAGTCCTTCCCACAGCTGTCCTGCCTCTTTCGCTTGGGTACCGCACTGTTCAGCACAGCACCGCTGGGTAGCATCGCTCAGGTGGAGCACGTGTGCTTCCTCCATTAAGTTTCCATCCCAGATAGGGTTGTGTTGTCCAGGGCGAGTGACATGATGCTCGCAGTTGCTGGGCTGAGAAGCAAACTGCCACGGCACAGCAAAGGATGGCGGCAGCGTCACGGGACCGTCTCCCCTCGCCTCCCATCGGCCTTGCTCAAGGTCACGCTGCATGGCAGCGACAGGAATAGAGCTCGTGAATGCCAGCTTCTTATCCCACTTGTCCCAGGGCCAGGCCTTGCTGGGAAAAAGCAATATCCGTCCAAGTGCGGCAGCAATGCCTGGGTGTTGTTGTGAAGCTCAAGAACAGGTTAACACTCGTGCTGAAACCCCCGACGAGCACACAATACGCAGCGAGAGGTGCCAGCTCTGGAGGCTGGAGGCCTGGGGACACGTTGTGCTGGAAACGCTGGGGCCCCATCCAGCTGCACCAGCACTCCCTCGCCCGTGGGACTGCGAGTTCCTCCCCGGGAAAGCAGCAACGCCCAGCTGACTGGGCTCCAGCCCCAGCAGGAAAACGCCAATTTACGGACAATGCCCAGACAGGGTGATTAAGCATCCCGTTCAGCAATGCAGCGGCCAACGCGTGCGCTCTGTGTGCAGCAGCCGAGCACACCTGCACTCCGGGCTGCACTTTGTGCTTCTTTTTTGCAAAGGTCTGCGCGTTAGGGATGCTTTCGCCCAGAGAGACAAGGGAGTAGCAGGGCATTTCCCCCCCCACCTGCCAGGCAGCTTCAGCTCTGCCCCAGAGGCATCCTGGAGGAGACTGGGGGGTTGCTTACCCTCCCTGAGACAGCTATCAAATCTATTAGCATGGACCCTCAAGAGCTTGAAGGATTTGGGCACCTAACAACTAGGGAGTAAAATGTGCTGCTTTGACTTCGGTGGAAAAGGTCATGCATCACAGGCTACTGCCAGCTAATGAGAAATGAGTCTGGACAATTAATCAATACACAATCATCTCCTCCGCTAATCATATTGATGGAAGATGAGCTCCATCCCCCAGGAAGGGCAAAGGGCATTGAGCTAAGCCATTTAGCGGCATTTACTTATATCTTTGGTGGTTCAATAATTTGAGTCTTGCCTGATAGCATCAGGCCCCCCGAGGGCTAGGCAATATTGTTCAGCTGGAAAAAAAAAACACAACAGGTATTACTTAAGAGAAAAATAGCCTTTTAATGGAAATGAACACTTTTAAAGGCAAATGCATTCTTTTTCTCTAAATTTGCAACCACACATAAGTGCGCACAAAGAAATTCTGAAATATTCTATGCAAAAAAATGTCATTTTCTAAGGGGAATACTCAAAAAAATATTGGCAAGGTCTCAGGGCATACATTATTCTCAGTTGCACCAGAATGCCCTGCTCTAGAAGTCTGCTATGAAGCATTAAAAGAGAATTTGTCCCTCATTCATCCTAAAACCATGCCTTTCCTCCAGCAGACACAAACTGCTTTGTAAGAAACCTGGCCCTGTAGGTAAGGAGTAGGTAAGGTGAGTTCAGCTAGTGTGATTAAAGCCTATGTTGAAACACATACACACCAAGGGACAAAGATGATGTCATGGCACAGCTGTTTCTGCAACACAGCTGGTTTCCTGGCTCCCTGATACAAATCCTGCTCTTGCTGAGCTGCAGCGAAGCAGGTGGTAAAACTGTCAATTGGTAGTTGCAGATTGTCCCTGCCTGTTGTGTGTGGTGCTTAGGCTGTCCCTGCAAAAGCTAGCAGAGCCCGTCCATTGCACCCTCCGCCAGACTATGTAACCCGCGGTGAAAGGCACTGATGCTTGCAAAGAAGCTGTTTACTTACACAGTTGCCTGCTGGGACTTATTTACAGAGTACTACTGAGAGCCACCAAATCTGCTTGTATAGCTCTGGAGAGGGTTCAAATCCTCTGTTCCCAGACCAGTGATTAATGCTGTATGGAGAGAAGTTAGGACTGAGGATAAAACTGAGCTTTCAAAACAAGAGCCTCTGGTCTCAAACTGAACAAACATTTCCCCTTGCCTGTGTCAGCTAGTTTGATTTCCAATAAAAGGGCAGATTGCTTTGGAAACCGCAGCCATGCCGGTGAATTACCTTCCTACTAGTCAGAGAGAGCTCCCTCAAGCATCCTGTCCCACTCTCTCAGTCAGGTCACAGAGCTGCCTCTGCAAGCAGCTAGCAAAAAGTAAGCTCAGAGGTAAGCCTCTCAGCTCAGCCCTTGGCAGGAAAAAGACTACACTCTTTAGAGCCCCACCTCCTCATTAACCCTTACTTATAAACAGCCATAGGGCCAATGTGTGCTCAGAAGATGCACCTGATCCTGCTGGCAGCAGATCCAAACACAAAGGCATCAATGCAACAGCTAAACCCACCCTTTGAAAGGACTACAGAAGCCAGAATGGGATTTTCTCACAGTTTGAAAGCATCTGTGGACAGGAGAGACTTAATTGCATTGGGAAAGATGTACTCCATGCAAACAGGGTCTGTGGCAGCAGCACATATAGCGCTGTGGTAGCAACAGCCCAAGGCACGGTGTCTGGATAGTATGGTCCTCCATAAGACAGGACCAGCCTCCCCCACTGCCCTGTCCCCCATATACAGAATATATGAAACGTGGTGGATGATTAACAGCTCTTAAAGTCTGTGGGTTTTAGTCTACACGTACAGAAAATGCATGCAAGTATAGACATATATATGTGCATGCACACACCATTGTTCATATACTCATGCTGTGGAAAGTCCATCCAACCTGCAGTTGTTGCCTCGGGTACTGCCAATAACTGATGACATCTTGCTGAAAAGTGCTCTAAGCCTGCCTGCGCTCAGGTTTAACTTTGTGCTAGCCTTTCCCAGCTGAGTCCACAGAGAACGCCGCTATTGTGAGGGCCAGAGCCTTTCTGCCATGCCAGCACACGCAAAGGCTGACGTTTCATAAGCTGCCTGCCATCAGGAGGACAAAGTCCCGTTGAGTGGGCATTGGCTCTGCCTTCCCTCGCAGATAGCAAGGGATCAGCTGAATGCAAGTTTGGCAGCCTCCCAGGGCATGGCACAAGGCTAGCCAAGCATGTGAGGCAGAGTCATTATCAATGTCCTGTTCCTGACGAAGTGAAGACATTCACTTTCATCTCAAACTAATATTTGTCCCTGCTCTTTCCAAGCAGAGGAAGAAAGACGCGCACTGTGCCAGATCCCCTGCTGTGATACGTATCTCCTAATCTGTAGCTTGTATGGTTACAGGGAGGCTGCAGGCATGGGAAAACACTTTAACATCCGAATTCAGGAATAACATCCAGTCAAGGTGTAAAGTAGAAACAATAAATAAAGGCTTTTTGGGAAGGAGGGAAGACAAAATGACTTAATTCCGTGTGTTTTCCCATCACAACAGCTAAGAAAGCTAAGGTTTGCAAGGGGCAAGTGCGGAAGGCTTGTCCATTCCCCTTTGGGAGAAAGAAGGTGCTGGCTGCCCAGAACCAGCGTCCAGAGCCCTGGTATCTCCTTAGTCACCTTTAACACCAGAGACAGGAAAGATGAAGCTCTAGGACCTCTCTCAGCATTTTAGTCCTGGTTTAGGGCACAGACCAGTCAGCCTCATGAATTAGCCAAGATCCTGAGCACCTGAAGGGACTTCTTTCTGCTGGGAGTAATCCAAATTCAGCATGACGTCCGTGTATTTTCTTTGTAACTTGACTCTGTCCATGAACCAGATTCACTTGCACTTCTTAGTAAACAAAATCCATCTGTAAACAGTGACTTATGGCTAAGGTGTGCCTAAGTGATATGACACGTACTGGAGACACCCTGCTCCTGCTGGGATGCTGAATTTTTTACGCAGAGCTGTCCTGGGAAACTGCTTGCATGCCTATTGGCCACGAAGTAGTGGAGATGCTGGGAGTCCACAAAGCACTGAGTTGCAAGGTCCTGGTCATAGGCAGGCAAGACAGGCTGTCCGGTTACAGAGGGGTGTCTGTTCCTCTGCAAGGGTTAGACTGAGACTCTGACAAGCAGGGAGGCAGAAGGAGAGGGGAAAGGCACAGCTCAGGGGGTCACTGTGAACCAGTCCAGAATGACCTGAGAGTGACCAGCCTGCCCCTGTATCCTCAGGCAGCTGAACTCTCAAGAAACCCCGGTGGGGAAGGCACCAGAGGGGACTTTGCCATGTGTACTTGCAGCTTTCTGGGTTAGCTGATTTTGCAAATAGAGGACCAACATTTGTTTAACACATTTTGCAGTTAGTTCCTGTCCAGAGCCAGTTGGTCACACACAGCCTCTGAGCTGCTCAGAGAGAGACAGAGAGGAAAAAGAGAGGACAGCTCCCTTATGGCTCATGCCAGCAGTAAATGTATGAAAGTGGAAAGCATGCGGACTACAGACACGGAGAAGCAGGGTACAACAACTCAGCCACAGGTCTCATGCACCCATGTCTCCCCTGAAATGGAGCTGTTTCACATCCAGCCAACTCAGAGCACAGGCAAAGAGATGGGCTTTGTGCCCCCTCCCTGTGGAGATGTGCCCTTGCTTGCTTCAGTGAGGAATGAAACAGTGCAGTGACCCTGAAGCAGGTCAGCCTTTCAGCCGTGCCTTTTATTCACATCCAGACTTTCCCCAGTCTTTGTAGGTATGGGCCCCTTCATACCATCTCCCTGTGATGCTGTCTGGAGAAGGTGATGGAGGAGAAGAGTGAAGGAGAGTCGGTGATAAAAGGGACAACACAGCCCTGGAGTGCCAGGTGTCAATCTCTTTTCTCACCAGTTTTCCTTTCCTTTAGCAGCCTGATGAACATTCTTTGCAGGTTACTACAGACCTCTCACACAGCATCTGCGTCCCTGAAGCAGAGGCGGTGTATGGCTGGGTGGCTCTGGTGGCATGAGCCGTCAGTGAGGCAGGTGCCTCATCAAAGGGGCTGCATTGGGCATGCAGCAATACCCAGCACCACACAGGGGATGATGCCCAACATCACAGCCAAGACGCTACTGTGCAGGCTGGGCAGCCGTGTGCAGCCCGTGGGGTCACAGGCGAGGAAGGTGGCCACAGCACAGTGCTGCTAAGCTGTGCAATACGGGAGAGGACCTCACCGCATGTCTCACATTCAGCCATGGCTGGGCATTAGCAGGCCTGCAAGCACAGCTAGCCAGCCTGTAGCCAGCCCTGGAGCATGCACGTTTCTTGACTCCTCAGTCTGCTCCAGACACTCCTTCTGCAGTCAGGGGATGACCAGGGTTGCTGCAGTCCTTTCACAGGGTGCCAGTGAAGCAACAGGGAAAGAGCCAAGGTAAGCTCTTGAAGAAAAGCAAGAGCCACCACAAACATGCCTGACTGAGCCCAGCAGGAGCGAGCATGTGCTCAGTGTTGTCCCTTTAAACAACATTTCGAGAAGTAAATATAAGCCAGCGGCTGGCTCCCAGGAGCCAGGAGTCCTGGCTCCCATGGCCAGCCTTGCCAGTCACCTTGCCAGTCACTTTTGGCTTTGCCTAGGCCACAGGACCTCTGTGTTTCTGTTTCCCTGCTATTACAGCTATGTGGCAAAGGGAAGGGACTCCTTCCACAGGACATCTGCCCTCTTTGAGAATAGCAGCAAAGGACCAACTCTGCTTGGCACTGGCCAGCGAAGACAGGGAGAGCATAATGCCAGTGTCACCTATATAGGCTGCCTGCAAAAGCGCTTGGAGCACAGACCCTCAGGAATTAAATCCCCAGGAAGCAGCCAGTGTTGCCCATCTGTTTCCTCCCAGCCACCCTGCAGGGCTCTGCCTCCACAGGGCCACTCTGCCAGGTGGTGAAAGACAGAGGCTCAGGCATCTGTCTTCGCACAATACCTGAACACCACATTATGGACGTGAGCCAAACATCTAAGCAACACCGGAGTCCCTTGACCTGACCCACCCCACTGCCAGCATCTCAGCTGCCCACCCCTCAGCCAAGGCCCTCCTGCAGCCCAAGGGCATGCTGGAGCTCTGCAGGGCATGCATCCTTCCTGCCACAGCACATGCCCTTCCCGGACCTCCCTCTCCTGCCAGGTTTAGCAGCCACAGAGGAGAGAACCTTCCCACCCTGTGTGAGAGAAGGGGCTTCAGAGAGGCTTTGCAGCAGAGAAACCAGACCGGCTCTCTGCTATGCCTTCCCAGAGCTAAGGTGACCAGCTATTTTGGCAAAGGGGTCCCCTTCCTGGGTGGCTGGTATCTGTGGATCTCATCTGTAAGCATTCAGTTTTTCCTGTGTGTCAGTCAAGTGAAACTAGTCACAGACGGATTTTAAAGTACTGGATGCTATCTCACCATCTCTGTCCCAGAGTCTGTCTCCTCATTTGTGCTGCTGCTTGACAGCCTGCTGGGGCCTCTGCACCTTGTCTGGGAGTCAATATTTTATCTAGAGGTCCAGGGAATTTTGGTGGAAATTGTGCTAGCCTTGAAATGCCAAAGGTAACTTTAAAATATTTCCTTCTGGACTCTGACATGTTGCTAGTAGAAATGTATTCTCTGATAAGAAAATGGCTCTGGACCCAGGCTAACAGCTGGGGAGATTATTCATAGAAATCAGTGCTGCGAGTCTGTGTGTCACTTTCATCTGTCTTTCCCAAACTCCACCTTTATGGAGACCAAGTGCATCACTCTTCTAGCTCCAGGGAGGTGAAGTGGGAGCAGCTCTCCAGCAGAGGAAAGTCTGCTCATCCTGAAAAGGTTTCTTTGTTCTCATTGCACAGGATTATTTTTCTACCATGCAGCAGATTTATGTGAGGAACAGCAGTGGCACAGGGAATAATGACTCCATTTTGTTTAATAATTAACTCACGCGGTTGCCTGGTGCCACATGTTCCAGCAGACACTGCAAGGCAGTCAGGCTGTGATGGCTGGAGAGCTAAACACACAGTGGGCAGTAAGGAAAAACTGATTTCTCCTTCTTCTACTCACTGATGTTGTGCCCTGACCTGCCGGTGCTCGGGTCTTCCTACCTGCAGCGTGCTGTCCCAACAGCTCTTTGAACTCTGCAGACTCTGCACGCTCTGAGTATTTTACAGAAAAAACTGACACTCTGGTGTTTTATTTCGACTGAGGGTGTATAACAACTATTTCAAAGAGCAAAGCCAAACTATGTAGCAAGAGTAAGAAAGGAAGCCAAGAGAAATTCATCTCATTGAGTTCTCCAGCTGCCATCAAGAAGCTCTGTCTTGCAACCCGTCACTGCTTGGTTTGCAAACGGCCAGGAACATCTTTACAGTGCAAAGCCACAGGTTTCAGGAGAATTTGCTGGAAACGTTTTGCCAAACTTTTCTCAAATTTTAATGCTGGTTCCTCACAACCAAATAATTTCTGGGGAAGAGCTGCTTTCAAAGAACTTGTCAGCTTGAAATATTGCTGAGGGGATCCCTTTTCTAAGTATCATAACATTTAGACATTTTTTAAAGCAAAAAAAAAACTTCACCAGATTTACAATACTTAGTTGTTAAAAACCAGAAGGCTAAGTATATTTAAAATGTTCTAAAAAAACCATTTTAAGGTTACTGAAATAAAATATTTCAAAACAAGCTTTTTTTCCCTAGCAAAATATCAATTCTTTGAAAAGTTAGAGATTTTAAGTTTTTCTCCCAGTTCAAGATACATCTTTTCCTACAATACCTCAAACCTTTGGGAGAGGGGGAATCTATTTCCCACTCAGCTTGGCTTTTAGAGAAGCAGAAAACAATAAAGCAGAAAGGAATTTGGCTGGAAAAAAAAAATCTCAACCAGAATCCTTTCCTTGAGTGAAAATGACCCTAGGGTTACCAGTAACACTTGCAGCCAAGGCTGAGGCAGCTGTAGTTTTAGCAGCACTTCCCTTCGTGAACAAACGCCTGAGATGCCAGCAAGTCCACGCTGCCTGGGACCTGAACTCTGTTCCAATATCTCTGTCTATTTTAAGGCACATCCCATACGCGGTCCTTTCAGCTCCTCATGGTCAGGAATGTGGCTCCTCCTGGAAACCATCTGCTCAGGGAGACAGCTGGGCTTTTACTGAGGGCTGAATCTGCACCCTGCAATGCAGCCCCTCCTGGGTGGGTTAGGATGTCCTGAGCAGTGCCGTCAGGGTGAGCACCTCCTCGCAGCAGGTTTCCAGGGTTTCACAACCTCAGCACTCAGGGCAGACCAGCAAACATGGGAGGGACTTTGGTTTACACAATTCCCACTCATGGGGATCCCTCAGGGATCAAACTACGCTTCGGATACATGCTGACATACATATCCTCCCTACCTGCCGCACATGAGTTTCCTTTCCAGGCCTCCTCCGCCCTCTGCACTCATCAGGCTCGAGTCCTGCTGATAGCTTGTGCCAAGTGACTGCTGCTCCACGTCCTGTGGAGGCTGCCAGCCAAGTTTGCTGCCTTGCTAGTCCAACGGTCTGAAATGACCTTCAAGAGATTGGCTGCAAGGTGAAAGTACACAAGGAGATTGAAGCTGGTTATTCAGCATCCAGGGGTTAGAGCAAATGAGAGAAAACAAAGCTGGTTTGATTGTCTTCTGCAAGACGTCATTGTGTAAAAGTCAGAACTGCAAGCCCCAAAGCAGAAGCTAAGAAGAGCCAAGAGCCAAGGTAACCCAAACTCAGGGCACTGGAGGACTCCTGGCTGGGCTACCAGGGGAGAGGACAAGAGCCAGTGAGAAGTGGGAGAATATTATTCCAGACCATGTCTAACTGGGTACTGAAGTGTGGATCCCAATCAGTGCCCTATCTTCTCTCCAACAGTCAGTCCCAGGGAAATTCTATATGATGGCATCATATACTTTGATTCAAAGTATGAGAGACAACAGTCCAAATCAGGAATAAACTTTGGTAATGGGCAAGTTTCAGAAGAGATCCTTGAAAATCCTCCCCCAACTGAATGTCCTAGTAACGTTCTAGTGGTTCCTGAGAGCCCTAATGCAGATTTTATCATCTGCCCTATGACTGCTGAATCGTACTATGTTCTTTTACTTACCCCCTGAGAGCCTCCAGAGCAGACTGGCTTGAGGGACACACAACAGCACATTTGCACCCCAAAATCATCAGGTGGTTGCTTAAGTCCTTCAGAGGAGGGGTAAGTGATCTGGGAAGAGGAAGGTGGTGAGGATATCAACAGATCTCAACGCCCTGCTTTTTGCTTAGCACCACACATGTCTCCTGCAATGCCTAGTCTGTAAAGGTGGTGCCCAAGCTCAGGGGGTAATGAGGATTTATGGCTAAAATTCTCCCTCTTCAGTCCTTGAACAAACAAAGGGTGGCTCCACGTTTCCTCCCAGGCCCATCAAGCTCGATGATGTGTGACTAACTCTTTCATTGACCAAAGCCCAACCAGTTCCCTCACGTGACCTTACATAACTGCTCATCTATTTCGTTAATGAATGGAGCTTGAGAAAATTTCCATTGCCCAAGGCCCCTAGGGGAAAATGAGTGAGCATCGTCTCCACCTTTTGTGTGCCGATGTGGGATTTTCCTATGGATTAACTGAGTACAGTGGTATTATTTTTTGGTTGCTGTCATTGGTGCCTGAAATGGTAAGCTAACAGCGGGGTGCCATGGAGATGGGGAAAAAAAAAAAAGGAGTCCCTGCCTGAGCCAGAGGAAACAGGAGACTCCCTCTGCTAGAAGGAGGGGCAGGGACGTCACCGCCGTGGCCAGGAACTGCACCTATTCCTAGGCAAGATCTGCTGTGTTTGCTCAGCCCTGCGCGGAGCCAAAACACCTCCTGGCCTCTCTTCCCTCCCCGCCACAGATCCAGCAGCGCCGACGTGCTGGTGTCCTGGGGACCAGACCCGGTCCTGGGGCTGGCAAGCAGCTCGCTCTGCCCTGCCACGGTCAGGATGGAGCAGTCTGATGCTGGGCAGCCGTGGAGGGGGCTGATAGGTACCTGTTGGCTATATCGGCATGTCAAAGGCGCACACACCGGCATTTACAGCAGGTAGGAGCTGGAGGGAATATGGGGATACCCCAGTATTTCTAAAAGCTCATACTGATGCTTCAGATTTTCCCATTTTAACCACTTCACTGTGGTGCTGCCTAAGATAGAAATTACTTCTACCATAAAAGTCCTTCTGCGGGTGGAAGGCTAGGGAGGGGGCAGCTCTACCTCTCCCAAAGCAACGTCATGCAAAAGCGTTTGTAAGTGCTAGAGACACGTGATTTTCAGAAACACGATTCATGCTGTTCTCTGAGGATGTACTTTGGAACCGAGGTATTTGTTGGGCGTGCAATGTGGGCTCCCCATGGCGAGCTACAAATCTCATGGCCATAGAGTTTAGGAGTGCTGCTGAAGCTAACAGGATAGCTAGGTTGAACTGGGCATGACTGGACTACCATGAAGAATGGAAATTGCAGCACTGAATGCTGGAGGATGCTCCTTTCTCTTTCAATTTATGGGGAGAAAATGCAAATGCATCCCTAGCCTCTGTACTGCCTGGTCCATGTGCAATGATGAGTAAATATTTAACTTCAGGAAGAACATTCCCTTCCAGAGATCGAAGCAGCCGAGTTAATCAGTTCCAGACTATATTCAAGTCATGGGTGTCAAGAGGACGATACAAGTTCAAAACCTTGAGGATGTTCAAAGTCTTCTATTACGCCTGGGCAGTTGCCATGTCTCCCCTGGGATGCTAAAAAGGAGGATCTTTTCACCTGCTGAGAAAGCAGGATGATTAACTCACTCAAGGACACGCTTCACAGAGAGGGGGAAGGGATGGAGATGTGGCAAACAGGGAGTTTGAAGATCCTCCTGTTGCATCCGGACGGTGCTTCAGAAGCTTGGGAGCAGAGGCTGCTGCAGCAGCTGGGCTGGGCTGGGAAAGCCCTCAGGCAGGTCTGGAGATGTTTCCTGGCCTGGCAGCACACTGGATGTAGTTGTCACTGGTAGTAGTTCTCAGGCTTTGGAAGGTGCTGTTTCTGCCAGACCCTCCTCTTACACAACAACATATTTCCAGTTATTCTTTTACCCCAGTATAGTTAATTTGCCCTCATCTGTCTCTCCTTCACAAAGCCAGTCTGTTCCCTTCAGAGATTATGCAGTGGAGAGAAGGTGTTTAGTATTCATCTCTATAATAAAACAAGCTCCTCCAGACCTGATGTAGTTCATATTTTCTTATAATGTCTGGAGGGCTCGCACTACACTCCTGGAGCCTCAGAAAGAGACTTAGCTATCAGCATACTTTCTCCCACCCGCATCACTGGTTTACCAGCTGATGAGCTGGGGCCTTGGCTGCTCTGGGCTGCTCGTTCATCTCTGACTTTTGCTGGTGCTTCAGAGTAGAGATGTCTCTCTGTGGAGAAAAAAATACTCCAAGAACATGTGTTTATCTTTAGGCCCATCTCTCCTCTGGTGTCTCCCCCACAAAACCCCCTGAGCTTCAAGGTAAATGTTTCCAGTCCCCTGCATCAAACACTTTTCTTTTCTCTAGAGCCCATTTTGCTTGAAAGGACATCATTTAAAGCTGGGAGGAGAAAGGAGGGAAGTGATTCAGTGTCCAAGTCCATTTGGATGACTGAGCATCTCTGAAGTGCTTCAGCCAAAGCACTCAACATTTAGTATTTGGGCTATTTTTTTGTTAAGAGTCAAAAGAGTCAAATATTTTACCATGCAATTGAAACCTATGTGTATTATTCAAAGCTCAACTCCTCCTAGAGGAATGACGAATCAGAAGCTGTAATGATAAACTGAATTCTGGCTACAAAATCAAAAAGCAAAAGTCTGTGTTGCTATTTTTCACTTTGGATTTAAATCCTCTGGACTGAACAGCCCTCACCAGGCACTGTGTAAAGTTTTTTCCTAAAATAAGATGACAGGGGTCAGGGGCCCAAGCTAAGCTGATTAGGACAGCTAAAGCCGTATCACATTGCCACAGTGGGGTCATATGATTGATCACTGGGGTAAATATTTAGGAAGCTTCCCAGGGAAGGGGAGTAGATGGGACAGACCACAGAAGCCAGGGAAAATGGGGTGTAGCTAAGGGAGGGTCTGATACCATTCGCCTGTCGTAATGCAGATCAAAAAAGCAGGGGTAGCTTTGCTTTGAGTTACATCTCCCATCGGCTTCCTCTCTGAACACTTGTTCTGCTCCACTGACCCAGGACTCCAGATTACCTTCACTGCAAGGCAGTGTTTTCGGCAGGCAGGACACTGAGACGTCAAGGCAGTCCATGTCACTCTGCAACCACATGCCACCGTCCCACCAGGCCTTGCCGGCGCCGGTCAGCCCTGCTCCCCTCTCTCGGCAGCTAGGGACAGCACGGTGCCCACTGGAGAAGGGCAGCATGCTCATCAGTGGGTCAAATGGGGTGTCCATGGGCTATGACTTTCCCATAGGCAGCATGGGACCCTCCGCAAAGGGCAGGAGGGCCAGGAAGTTTTGCAGGGGCCCTGAGCAGCCCCCAAACCCTGCCGGCATGGGAGCAGCATGGGGGGAAGCGGTACCAGCCACACTCCCTGACCCTTCCCTCTGCCACCGCACCTCCTCCTCCTCCTCCTGGGGGAGTAAAGGTGGAGAGGAAACAAGCTATGCTAAAGTAAGCGCTCATTTGCATCTACAGTGGGCACCTCCTGGTGTAACCTGGGGGAGTTTTCTTCCTCTCCTGCCTTCGGCATAGGTGCTTGAGGAGCTAAACCCTGCTCTCAGAGTGGTACCCAGCTCGACTCAGCCCCCAAGTCCTCCTCTGGGGCCAGGCTGCGCCCCTCGCTCCGCTGGGGCTCTGTTAGGGGGGCGCTGACTGGCCTCAGGGGCTTCACCCCATCCACAGCCACAACAGCGGTCCCCACAGGGCCTTCCCTCACTGGTGGGGTCTGCAAAATGGCTGCCCTTCTTCATGGGCAGACCACAAAGCTCGTGGAGACCCCCCTCCCTGCTGAGCCCCGGAGACCCCACTGATGTGCCATCTCAGGACCAAGGGGAGCACCCCAAGATGGTGCCTGCCCTGACATGGCACCCGTTGGCAGGCCCAGGAAGGGAAAGCAGCACCCAATCCTCCTCTGCTGCCCCACAGTTCAGTGGGGACCAGAGAGGCCTCTGGGCCTCCCTTTCCCCCACAAATGAGGGGGAACATCCCAGGCTTGAACCCAGCCCTTTGTAAGCACGGCCGGGGCCTGGCTCAGCCGCCAGCCCGCTCACCATGAGGCTCCCAGAGTCATGACGTGAAGAGTTTCCTGAGCTCCCTCCATAGTTAATGGCAGCCAAAATGGTAGCGGGGAGGGCTGAGGGGCAGGCAGGAGAGAGGCACTGCCCCAGTGACCACCTTGGGGCCCCGCTGCAGCACCCGGGGGGCCTCCTTCGTCCCGGTGGGTCCTGGGCACCCAAAAGGCACGGGAGCAAAGGCAGGGCCTGAGGATTTAAAAGGATAAACAAGAAGGCAAGGAGGCTGTGAGTGATGGAAAGTGAGCGTGTGACCATTCTGGAGAACCTGTATTATTAGATAGGTGTGAGTGCCAGCTGCCACCTGCCCTGGCTGGGGGGGGGGGCTTTCCACGCACGCAGCGCTTTTACAAACATTTCCCCCTGTCAAACGCGGTGGTTGACAAAGAAGCCACCAGAATTTAACCTTCTCCTTTAACCACAGTATTACCAGCTCTCATTTCTTCACTATTTGTCTTTCCTGCCCTGTTGCAGACCAAGGTCATTTGCCAGAAAATAAGACAAAGGCTCGGTGCTGCCCTCCAACAACAAGGAATAGAGTAAGTGGGCAAGTAGGGACACACAGAGCTGCACAGAGAGCAGAAGAGAATACCTCCTATTATTTTGGTAAGTTGCTGTTTACTTTGAGGCAGGACTCTCAGGGAAAGGTAACAGCTGGTGTTAGACAAATGATACAGCTAGAAAAAATAGAGGAGCTTTTAGATACATAAATTCTTCTTCCAAGCTGAAGCAAAAGGCTGTAAATGTCAGCCTAAGCATTGACTGGAAAAATTTCCTCCGAGTGTCTCTCTTCTTTCTTCAGGGAAAAATGAGGCTCCATGGGGAAAGAACTTGCCCCTCAGCATGCAGCAAAACAGAGGCATGATTGGATCCCTGATCCCAGCTCTTCTGCAATGAGATGGTGCTTCCCCACCTGTGGAAGCCATTGCTGTTGCTGGGTCCATCAAACAAAACCTGTTATGGTACTGCAATAGCACCCCTAGTACTTGTGAAGCACCAGCACATGCTTTGCCCCACTACATCACTGCACGCAAGCAGTTTGCAAGTGCTGCTCAGACCCAGCCCTGTAATGTTGAGCTGTGATTCACACTGACTCCAGAGATTTCAGGTCACCTCATGCAACTGCTCCACTCAGTCTTTACTGCAAACATTCATTGTATTTTACAAAAAAAGGAGCAGTTTGCAGGCCCTGGGGAGAGGTACCAGGGTTGAGCAGAGCTCAGGAACTGCATCAGCACTACAAGGAGCAGGTGAGTTGTTAGAGGAGGCACAGCACGAAGACATTGTTGAGCTGCGACTTGACGATGGCCAGTGAAGCAGAGTATGCTCTGCCAGGTTACAGGGTCAAGCAACAGCACTATATCAATTAATGTCAAAGTCACCAGAGGACCTGTCTCAGATGCAGCAGACAGTTCACATTGCGTTCTGGGATCTGTATGTCTGCTTTAGGCCAGCACTCTCAATTTGAACTGCAGCGCCATTTGTCCTTGGGCAGACGCCTTGACTTCGATATTGCACAACGGGATTTGCACAGGAGACTACATTCAAGTATAATCGCATTGAGCGTCACAGGAAAAACCCAGCCTATAGGCAGCAAACTGTGTCCCTGTGACTGGTGCTCAGCTATGCAATTTCCTATTGCACGATGTGGACATTTTCTGACTTGCTGTTTCAGGCCTGCCTCACCCTCTGCTTTCCCTCTGTTATGAAACTCTAGAGATGCTTCCCCATCAACAATGCTATTTTGTTCAGGAGAGAAAAGCCTAGGACTGATCAACCCTGCTATCAACAAGCAGGTGTCTCAGATAGCAACAAAAGAACCAGCATTGATAATGGAGAGGGGAGAGAGAGACAGAGATGCAATGAAGTGGAGAGAGGGAAGCCAATCAACTTAATGAAATAAGGCGCAAGGTTAGTGAAGGGCTATTTATAGACTCCAACTCGTTCAGCCCTGTGCACTTAGAGGCTGGTTCAAACTGGCTCCTTAACAACAGTAATAATCATTACAGAAAAGAAAGAGAAAAAAAGTGAAAGCTTGGAAAATTCACTGCCGGAGGTAAAGCTTTAGAGCTGGGGCTGGCTGGAGTCAGAAGTAACTGCATTACTGAGAGATTGAAAGGTTAATAGGAAACCAGCTGACACTGAAAGGGAACAATTAGAGAGGTTAAGGGGCTTAATATTAGATTAATGGTTGCCTGGAGGAGCAAAAGCAGAGATTTCAGGAAAATGGGAGAATGGTGCACAGAAGGCTGTTTTCTCATGGACAGAGCGCCCCAGGTCTGCTCCTGCCGCTCCCTGGATAAACTGGAAGAAGGTGGCTCTGCCATTCCTTGCCAGTCTTGCTCAGTCTCCTGTTTCCATCTCTCTTCCTCCCCTCCCATCTGTTTGTCTCTTGAAGTCCCTTTGGGTTTGCTCTCCCCCCTTAAGCGCTGTTTGTGTGGTCTTGTCTTAGTGTCTTCCTTGTGTTCCTCCTCCATCCTCCCACTGTCCCCTTAAAGGTCATAATAATAAAACGATGCTTAGCATTCCCATGGCCCTTTCATTCCTCTTCAGCGTGCTGCTCTCCAGAGGCAGGGGTGGTGGGGATGGACACTTTTATCCGCATTACCCATAACCAGGAGTCAAAGCTTCAAAGAGAAAAAAAAAAGAGTTGACAAAGATCAGATGACAGGTCTGTTCCCCAGCAAATTCTCCCCAACTAGATGGACAATACTGACACTGGTGAGGTCCCTGACTACCACTAGCCATTTTAAAAGACTTTTTAGCAGGAAGCTGTTGGACATGCTGCAGAGAGTACTGATTCAGCAAGATAGGAACTGGCATGGATCAATGACATCTCCAAACCCAAAAGGGGGGTTGAAGATACTAAGCAGAGGACATTCAGCACAAGGAACGCAGTCCTACCAGGTGAAGGGCCATATGTATGCTGCTGCTGTGTGGTGGGCTGAGCACTAAACTGACAGAAGGTTAAAACATGCCTCTTACAGGAAGACAACAAAAGAAAGGAGGATGTTCTGTAGCTCAGAGGTGCTGGATGTTCTCCTGAAACCTTGTGCTGCAGAGAGGATATAAGCTGTTCTTCCTTCCCCCACAGTACGAGATGAGTAGCAAAGGATTTGGGATGGACTCACTGCATCTGTACAGTGCAGACTCCCCAGCCATAACCTGACCTGTCCCATTTCCCCATGGTCACTGCTGTTGCTAACAGAGCCAGTCCCCCAGGAGTCCCTGTACCTTGGAGCCTGGAGAGCCTTGTCACATAGCACCACCAGCTGCTGCTTAGGACATGCTGGGAGCATTGAACTGCTCCCTGCACCACCCGGAGGGACTCCTGAGACCCAGGTAGAAATTATCCCCTCCGGCTTCACCCGCGGCTGCTGCGCTCAAGGATCTTTCCAAACACACATGCTCCTCCCACGGGACAAGGAGAACTTTCCCCGAGTGCCTGGCCCTTGGTGGCTGCTTGTGGACTCAAACAAGCGCAAGCTGGCTGGATCCATCCGTATCTTACACTGCTTCCCACAGCACAGCCTCCCCTCTGAAAATCTCCCCGGCAAGATTAGAAAGCAATGCACTCAGCACTTCCTTCTAGGGCTGTAAAAGCCAGGCTGGGACTCCGATACTGTGCAGGCACCTGACAGAAAAGTTTCCTTGCATGTGATAATGACAGTGAGTGTCCCAGCCTAGACGAATTGTGGTTGCCTGCAGCATATTAGCTCCAAAACACTTGAAATGCAGTGCTCTGGCTTAATGCAACCTATGGAGGTCACCCATGGGTTCCCGAGGGGAAAAGACCAAGGAGGCTCTGGCTGGCATCAGAAGGCAACTCAAGCTGTTTTCTTCTTATATCCATGACAGCTGAGCACTGACTTCTTCTTACCAGCTGGGACACTGCTGATTGATAGAAAGACCAGAAAGATGGATACAGAAGCATTCGCTGGATGTATTATTCCTCAGGTCTCTCTTCCATGCAGCCACATCTACTTAAAAGCAACGAGCCTGAAGGGACAGGCTCTCCCTCCCACCTTCTCGTCCTACATAGGAGCATTTCCCAGATCTAACATAAACCTCCCTCCCTGTGCCTGGCTGGCCACATCCCTGGAGCTGCTTCTCTGCTTCAAAAGATCTGATATCCCCCCAGTGCTGACCTCTACCACAGCCCAGGCGTACCCATCACCTCCAGTCCGCAGTGCCCTGGAGTTAAAAGCACATTTCAGCTTAGGATCTCAAAGTGCTGTACAAACAGCCATTAATCTTCAAGCCACCCCTAGGAGCCAGGCCTGTAATTATTTGGCTCGCCATTTATCTCTGGAACTCACTGTGCCCGTTCCCCCAGCCTGGGGATGAAGGAAGGTAAAACAATACCTACTATTTCGTAACAAATTGCAAATTAAATCGACTGCAGCTCAGCCGTTAAGGGAAATGTTACCTTTTCCATAATCACCTCCTGCAGGCAAGAGCCTGAGAAAATGTAGCAACAGCTATTCTTTAACAGTTCGATAAACTTTGACACCAAATTTAAGTTACAAGTTCCGAGTGAGACAGCCCACAAGTGGCCAAAGATTTCCGAGAGCAGAAATCAGGAATCCTACCTCTTGGTTTCTTCTTTTCTCAACTGAATTGTGTTTCCTCCACCCCCCGCCCCCCTTAAAGATGTCCGTCAAAGGAAAATAAATGCTGCTTATGCCCTTTATGTGCCTTTGTAATAGATTAAGGAGCCTGTAGGATTTCAGTCCAAGGGAAAAAGATTAAGTGTTTTTCCACTTGTTTTCTTACGTTAGAAATGCAGGCCTTCGGGAGCCTAAAAGTCTCCAATCTGTCTAGCCTAGATCATGACAAAACTAGGAACAAATGAAAGACGTGGGGCAGAGGAGAGGAGAGGGGAAATCGAGCCAAAGTCACAAAGTGCTGTTTGCAAGCAACAACTGCATAAACACGGTAACACAATGATGCACAAAATATCAGTAAGAAATGATGTGCTGTTTAAGAGTTGACTCTCCTGCAGCTCCAGCCAGGGTGTGAGAACCCACAGAGGTCAAACTCTGAGTACCCCAGGAGATCTGCATGGGAAGAAGAAAAGGAAAAAAGAAAAGGATCCTCATACGTTTTTCTTCTTCTCAAACAGAAGCTGTTTGAGTGTGGCATGTAAGTGGCATGAGATCTCAAATAAGACAGACCCAACCTACAGGAGTGGGAAGGACTGGGCAACAAAAGCAGAGCAATGACTGTTCTTTTTGTGCCTCCTGTGTTGGCCAGGTTCATGCAGAGGAATCCCTGGAGAGGAGACGCTGAAGGGAAGGAGCATGGGGATGGGTGGGGTAAACCAACAATACAAAAGGCAATTACGAAGTGAAGCGGAGGTGAAGAAAGCGGCTGAAGGACAGGGCTGGAGCAAATGTCAGCGCACAGAGGAAATGGTCCCACTTCAGTCCAGAGAGCAAAGAGGTCACTCAATAGGTTTCTAGCTGACAAAGCTGTCCCTTCTCTGCCCTCTTCCTACAGCTCCCTCCCCTACCTGTTCCAGGGAGGCAGCGAGACCCCTGTTCTGGTCTAAGCCCAGACAGCAGTAAAGAAAAATTTCAGTCAGTTGCAGCTGTACCTGTTTAAACTACTTCTGCAGCTGGGAGATTTAATTACAGCTAGTCTGCAATATGCAGGCTTTGCACTGCTTTAATAGTCTGGGATCTAAACCTGTATGATCAGAGGGTGGGGGAAAGGGGGAGGGGGATTTGCAGCTGTACTGAAAGAAGCGCATTAGAACAGGTCATGTCTGGATGTGGCTGAGGGGTATGCAAACTGTGTTTGCACAAGGGCACTTGGTTGCAAGTCACTGGGCACTCCGAGGGCTAAAATCCAATTCAGTAAGCAAAAGCCTTTCCTTAGGAAATCTATTTTCCCAGTTCTTTGAAAATCCGCTCAGGTAGCTCCTCCAGAAACCTCCAAGCACAGAGCATTAAATAATAATCCGTTAAAATTACCTCCCTCCTGACCAGCTACCTGCCAGTAACAATTCATTGCTATATCTGAAACCCAGGACAAGTCCAAGAACTGCCTGCAGTAACCAAGCGCAAATCTTGTGGCAACCCCTTCCCTGTGTCAGGAAGCAGGTAAATACACTCACTGCCCAGCTCACAGCCCCTTCGGGCCATGCCTGAGCTTTCCAGGCCAAACTGGTGCCTTGAGCTATAGCCACACCATTCCCCTGTAAAAGGGAGCTGGAAGGGACTGTGAGGAGCCCTTTGCCAAACAGATGCCACTGCAAGCCAAGCAATAGCTGATGCTAGAGCGGTGCCTGCTGGCCGGTCATACCAGAAGCACTTGGAAATATTTCCACAGGGGATGAACTTGCAGTCAAGTTCAGGAAAACATTTCTGGCGAAGAGCTGCATGTCCAGCTCCGCCGTGTTTCTGCTGAAGAGCTGGCGTCCAAGTTCCCACCCACTGCAAACAAGATGTCCCAGTTTTGTGAATCAGTCTGGTATTTATTTCTATCGATATATAGATTTATATCTACCTACCAGTTTCTCATCTTTCTTTACTCTTTAAGATTTTATGATTTTTAAGCCAATCCCAAGGTAATAGATGACTTTATTACTTTGGTATAACTGATGCATTTTCAATAATGCAATTCCCTGTGAAAGCTGATTCTGGACAGTGTCATCCTAGCAAGCTCCTTAACCTGTCTAATGTCAGATGCTAAGAACGTAAGGCATCTCAAGCTTTTGAAAGCTCTGACATTTTACATACCTTTTACATACAGAAACATGCTCAAAAGGCCAATAATGTCACTGTTATGCAAACTGGGTGGAATGGGTGCTAAAATTGCTGTCCTTTTACTGCCCTTATGATGTGCTGGGAGAGAGAAATGATGCTGTGGGTGAAACAACTCTCGTCACAGAGGCAGTGTCTTGGATGCTCACAAAATTATGAATACAAAAAAGATTAAATCCCAAAGAAATAATCCTCAGAGATATAATGTAGGTCGGTTATGCCACCTCCACAGATTTATAATGATGCATTGTACTGGTCTTTGTCCTCAGCCTGAGGATCTGGAGACAATGTAGATATGAACAAAAGAAAATAGGCTGCGTATCATGTAATTCCTGAATTTACAGTATGAGAGAAAATAGAATTCTAGCAGAAGATTGGGATTATGTCCCCCTGAGCTTACAGCTCTTCTAGGTAACAACAGACACCTATCCATACACACACACAAACACGCACTTAGAGCCCTGCTTCTAAAGCCTTGGAGTTTAAATGGATGAGCCTGGTAATGGCAAAGGGATGCATCCATCTTCATGGGTCTTCCAGGGCCTGAAACAGTACAGCAAACTCTTTCTTGGACACTCACAGACCCGTGTTTTCTCACTGATGGCAGGTGGTGCCATGTTAGGCAGCCTCAGCTAGAGACTTCCCATTATTCACATTTGTTTGCTATTTTGCCACACTTGAACTGTCAGGCTGACATTTTACATCCTCAGCATAAATAGGGCAGATGTAGGTGGGAGGTGGGCAGGCAGAGAAAAACAACTGTAAGGCTGTTAAATGCCTTTCTGAAGAACTGGATGCTATCTGTACTGCTGTTTGAGCTCCCCCATGCTGTACATAAACCAAAACATTCAGTTGAACACATATTTAATGTAGACACTGGCCAAATGTCTGTGTTGGGCCAGTAGCTGCACAGATTTTAACCATCCTACTATTGCAGCAGATGAAAGCACCCCTCTCCCCACATCCACTCCAGCACAATTCAGTGGGGACTGCTACATCTAGAGAAAATGGACCCCAAACAGTTCACAGCCCCACACAAGCGCTGATCTACTGGCGAATACAGTAGTAACTTAAACCCTTTCTACTCTAAAAGCTCCAGTGCACTAAGAGGCTAATAATTTACCTCTTCAGCATACTTCCCTCCCCGTACGAGCAGTGCACAATACACAGAGGCACACACATTCATGCACATATACAGAACATAAACATTTGCACACACATGAAGCACAAGATTTCCAGACATCATTGGTCTTTACTGAACAAGTCAAAGCACCAGCTTGTACAGCTCATTTATAAACAACTGTTCTCCTGAATGCCCTGTTACTCTTTCTAGCAGAAGGGGAGGACAAGAGCACAGGGAAGCCCATCTTCTCTGCTGCCTAAACACACGGAGTTTCACCCAAACAGAATTCATACATGTATTGCCATGCTGAAGCTGTTTGTGCATTCCCTGTTTCCCCATGTGTGCAACAAAAGATCTGGCTAGTAGCTTGTAGCTGGAACTGAAGGTGAACAGAGCTCTACCTTAACCATATGAAGGCCCCAACACTACACAAGCATGCAGGAAAGCCAAGACCTAGTCATGTATGCTCCCTAATCAGTGAACACATCTTGGTCGTAATCTCACTGTAATCTCACGGTTTGCCCACCTGTAAAAAGGGGACCGTACCACCATCTGTCTTAGAGGGAAGAAAATTTGTTTGTGAAATGGTCAGATGCTATGGTGTGAACGTCGTAACTCAAAAACATCTGAAAGAAAGTGAATTATTTAAAGTACATCTTGGATTATGCCTAAGAGAGAACGCCAGGGGCTACACAAAGTTAATGCAAAAAAAATCAAATGAAATGTTGAAGCAGGATCCATTTACTACCAGCGACAGGAATCTGCTGAAAATACCAGTCTATTTTCAGAATGCATTAAGTACAGGGGGAATAAGGGAAGATTGTGCAGAAAATGTTGAATTCAGCATTCTCTGATCTTTCAGTGTTTGATTTTGCCACTACAATGAACTTCTGTCATAATTTATTTGGCTCCAGAAACAGAGAATTGAAAAACAACCAGATGATAAAAAATTATTAATATGGAGCACATTACTTATTACTGCAATGTTTCAATTCACCATATACTTGTTACCACTGTGACACCATAGTGATTAGAAAAAGCGTATTAAATGAGTTCTGGTTGATATACTGCAGTGTTGAACCAGAGGACTTTCATATTTAACCGGTGCTGTTGAGCAAAACTCATGATTCAGAGCCATGACGGAGCCAAAGAACAGTAAATAGTCTGGCTGCATTCCATGCACTGACATATATGGGGATCATGTAACAGGAGTCCCAAATTAGGTATTATTTCCCACGACCTTTTTCCCTGCTAGGCTGGCCACAGGAACCAACCAGGTCCACATCCACTGGAAGCCAGCGAAACTTTTCTCAGGACGCTGGCACGCTTCAGAGCAGACGTAATTTAGCAACCGTGCAAGGACATTGAGCAATAAAACTGCGTGGAACCCGCTCCACTCCTCAGTGGTAAAATTCTGCTGCCCTGGTAAAGTTTTTCTCCTCCTGCTGTTGAGGGGGAAAAGAAAAGCGGTGGAGATGGGAAGTAGAAGGGTCCTCACAGCCCAGCACACAAGTACAGGACACCAGCAGTCTACGTGTAATGGGAAATGTGATCCGCAGCATCCCTGGGTCACAACATCTTTTTACAAGGAACAAGTCCCCCACCCCCATGGGCTGGCCCTCAGCCATAAAGGCCTTCAACCTTGAAGTCCCACAGCCAGTTCCTTATAGTTTTCTTCCTCTGAAATCCAAACTTCGGCCTAGCCTGCCTGCTGGCCTTGCATTACCCTAAATCATGATGATACTGCTGAGATCATTTCCCTGAAGGGTCCAGGCCCCTCTTTCTGATGTTCTAAAGATAATATAAAACATCATGTGTCTTAGCCAATTTCTAATTCCTCTTAAAAAAAAAAAAACGATTGGCCCTTGGAAACATCTGCCACAAACCATCCCACAGGGTAAGCCACCCCCACACTCACCAAATGCCCTTTGTCTGAATAAGTGGGCAGCAACCTGCCTCCTACAGCTCTTAATGCAAAACAGCTAATCCATAGGTGATTCTTCTTCAGGAGCCTTTTTCCCTCCCTCCAAATCAACGGCCTTCCTTAGAAAACTTTCCACACAGCAGAGGAAACCTGGGAATAATCCCCTATGCTGCTGGGTTCTGCCCTGGAGCAAGTCCTGCCCCAGCAGAGCAACACCACCCAGACACACAGAGCTTCAGGCTGCCACTCTGGCACCTAAAGCTTCTCGCTTCTTTTTCAAATGTTGTCTCCCTGGGACAGTCCTCTGGCTTGAGTGACAGACACGATCACCACCAAGGACTTTCCTTGGTTAGTTTAGTTAAATTATTTAGGTTAGCTTAAAATTCACTTACAACTGAGAACTTGCAACTGGAAGTGAAACCTCTGAATATGTAATTCTCAACCAGAACTAGCAGGGAAATGCTGATATCAATGGAAAAGCATGGCTCCTCTGTTGCCAGGACTGCAAGATGCAGCCTACTGCAGCATAAGGCAAGCATTGCAAGAGGTGATTCTGGGATGAGTTTACCCTTGGAGCCCTAAAAAACAGTCTGTTTTGCAGTACTGTACACAGAATTTCTGGACCTTATTTGCACTTACCTCCACCTACCATTCATCGCTCAGTTCCCCTCTGTTCCATCTTCCTGGTCCAACTCTCCACTCTCTTCTCCCCCCTCTCCCCTGGGAACCGAACAAGGATCAAAAATGCATACTCAAAGAGCACTGAATCCCCCAATGAAGAGGAATGCCAAACAAGCATGACTAGATACGATAGAAGAGGAAAACACAGCCTAAATGGGAAAGAAACTTGAGATTTATAAGGTTAGGGATGAATTTTTCTCAGTAGAGAGGCACAGTTTGTCTAACTGCTAGAAAAAATTGACAAATTTTGGGACTCACGGGCCCATCCTCAGATATCCAACAGGGATGAAGCAGAAGCTGCATTAGACCCAAGTTTTGACTCAAGGGTTATACATGGGTCATACAAAACTTGACAAAATAGAAACTTAGATACATCCTCGGGCATAGGATACACTGATTTCTTCCATGACTACGCTAATTAAGCCACAGCGGCCCACATGATGCCACACTGTCAACTCTACTCACCACCTTTCAAGGAGGAAAGTCCCCTTGAGGTCAACCCTAAGGCAAAGCTCCTCAGAATTTTGTTCACATGCTCATTAGGGTCCATAGAAACGTTGCATGTCCTTCTACCTACGCCACAGTTCAAACTGCACCCAGAGACAGTGGGAGCACACAAGCTCACCTCCCCCTTGCTGCTTTGGGTGTTAGTAAATTAACCTGCTACGGCTTGAAGAGCATTACAAACTTGTGTTCCAGCAGCAGTGTGCCACATAAGGTGTGCATCACCTCCTTACAGTCTGCCAGGTGTTATCAGCCCCTGGTTTTAAGGCATAGATACAAGTCTGCTCAAAATACAACCGTGCCACCTGTTGGTGTTCCTGCTGTCCCTAGCCTTTGCTGCAATCCTGCTCCTGGAAGCCAGTCCTCACAACTCTACCTGTGGAGCTCCATATGAAATTAGCTCTTGGGCACCAATGAAAGCTCTTTCAACTCACATGACTGCTTTCACACTGTAATCTATTAGATATTGATCCCAACAACTGCACAGCCAATGATAAAGGGAAGACAGTATATCTTTTCAACCAGCACAGCTAGATCCAGGACATGGTGTTTGCAAACAACCAAAAGCTAGCCCGTGCATGTCAGCACAACACAAAGCTGCCTTGACAACTGTGGTTTGTTTGATGCCCAAAATCCATAAAATCAGTTCTACGCCAGCACTCGAGCTCTGATCTCATTTATTCTGGGATAACTGAGGAGCAACATCTCCTGCAGGCACTGCTTCCATAGGTTAAAGCCAGTATAAAGAAAAGGAGAGTCAGGACCAAGGAATCAATTGGGATATGTCTTGTGAGCACAAGTACTTAGCAGCAGCTTCTGCTCACTGTGAGTTTCTGTTACTAGCAACAATCAGGTCTCAACATCAGCACGAGCTGGGACTCTGGGGTGTCAGAGGGCAGGCTTGCTTCCTGGAATACAGTCAGCATTTCCTGGACTCAAGTTGTGTGTACACAAGTCAGAAGTAACTGCATCTTGAGTCAGCTTCTACTCTTTGCTATTGAAAACTGCCTATTTTTGCATTCACTGCAAGATAAGATTGGACACAAATTTTTCACAGAAAAAATGTTTATTCTTCTTCAGTTATTGTGCAGGAGACATTTGGAGAGCGGGACATGGAGAACAGCACTGCAAATGCTGTCACCAAAACTGTCAGGAAGTCAGGTCAATTTATTCTCCCAAATGCCTGGCTTCACACCCCTATGGGGGCAGGAGAATCTACCCATCATAAAAACCAAAGAAAACAACAATACCAATTAAAAAAGCCCTGAGCTTTATTCTTGCTTTGAAAACTGCAAAGTCTATACTTCTACTAGTGGGTAGAAGTTTCTCATGCACAGCAGACACTGTGCAAAGTGAGTGGGTTAAAGCAGGCAGAGAGACACTATAGAGCTTGTAGTTCTTGGTCTTACATCAGCCTGCCATGTAAGTGGGGTTTTTGACTTCTGACAAAGCTCCGAAATGCCATGAATTATGCTGAAGACTTCCGGCAACTGTGGTTAATGAACCACAACTGCTTACTATTTTTGAAGGCTGTTGCTTCTTGCTTTGGAAACAAAGTCAGTGATATCAGGTGTCAAGGAATCTTCAAAACCACACCCTATGTGAAACTTTTACATGCTGTTTAGTATTAAATTGCACAGGATGAATGCAGTGTATTAGATTAACTGGTATAGTTTCTGGGAACAATTTCAGCCAGTTCCTCCAAACAATCATTTTTTTTTGACCATTATTTCTCATATTAATAGCAGAAAGCAAGACTTTGTCCAAGCAGGAAAACAAGCTACAGTTTTACCCTTACCACAATACACATGACAAAGGACATCTTTGAGTAGAAACTTGTTAAAAAGTTACTAAGAAGTAGACAGCATCATCCTGATAAACCCATTGAAGGTGCAATGGAGAAGGACATTTGGCTCAGGAGCTGTGACTTAAAAATACATACATAAAATAAATCACTTCAGGTTAAAGATTACTTTCACAGTTAAATAAGAAGTGTAGGTATACATTACAAAAAGATATGGCAAAGTTTTTTACATCTTAACAAGTTTTTTTTTAATAAGTTATGAGCAAAAATTTACAGACAGCAGTAGAGGTAAGGTAGTCTACCTCTAACAAAAGATCCTGTTGAATACTCCTGCAGTGCAGCTGCAAACAGCAGAAGAAATTGTGTGAGTGGAAGTAAACATCTAAATGGTATGTGTAGCAATAAGGAAAGATCTCAAGTTTTCTGTACGGTCTCCACTTTCTACAACAGAACAGGGTATGGCCATAAGTTACCTGTGATCCTTTTCATACTGTTAGTAACCGTTAGTTAGGTTTCACTACCAGAAAAAGCACACAGGAGTAGCTTAAATGCCCTATGGAGCTGTCTAATGTAAAAATCTTTGTCAACAGGCTGGCCAACCTCATGAGGAAAGCTCTGAAGTAGGAATGATGGGAAGGGAGATCACAACCCACAGTTAAGTAGTAGTGGATAGGGGTTGAAAGTAAAGGGTACAGGGTGACAGGAACAAAATAGACTTTAGAAGCAAAAAAAAAATTGGCAGAAGGAGGCACGAAGGTACATGCACAAATGCACACAGCATGGAAAGCAAGCAGGAAGAATTACAGTTCTCCACAAGCTCACAGAACTACAACATTGTTGGAATAACTGAGACATGGTGACCCAGCTTGCATGACTGGAGCACTGCGGTGGATGTGTAGAAGCTCTACAGGAAAGTCATGGAGGGAGGAGGAGAAGAAAGGCTGCCCTCTCTGTGAAAGAATGGCTTGAATGTACGCAGCTCTGATACAGAGCAGGTGACAGGCTGGCTGAGAGCTTGTGGGCTGTGATCCCAGAAGAGGCCAGTAGGGATGATGACATGGTTGGAGCACGCTACAAGCCACCAGATCAGAGTAAGGAAGGAGGTAAAGCCTTCTCTAAACAGCTCAAGGAAGTCTCTGACTCACAGAGTCTGGCACATATGAGGGAACTTCTGACATCTGCTGGAAAGGCAACGCAGCAATTCAAGCAGTCAGGAAGATTTCTGGGCAGCGTCAGGGACAACTTCTTCACACAGGCTACCGGATGTGCCAGCAAGGGCTTACGTGCGGCTCTATCTGCTGCTCGCTAACAGAGGAGGACTGGATGCGGATGTGGGCACGAATGGCTGCCTTGGCTGTAGTGACCAAGAAACAGCTCCAGATCCTGAGAGGAGTGAGGGAGGTAAGCACCAGAGTACAGGCCCTGCGCTTTTGGAGAGCAAATTTCCGCTTATTCAGGAAGATGGTAGGCAGGATAACACGGGAGACAGTTCCGAAGAGTAAAGGAGCTCAAGGGAGCCATCAGGCCTTTAAGGAGGACTTTCTCCAAGCATGAGCACAGGCCATCCTGATGGTCAGGAAAACAGGCAGGCAAATCAGAAGATCAGCTTGGAGGTTGTCAGGGAGCTCCTGACAGGGCTCCAGTGCAAAAATTGCTTATACTAGATGTGGAGGCAGGGGCAGGCTACAATAGAGGAATTTAGGAACACTGCCTGGACAGGTAAGCATGGTGTCAGGAAAGCCAAGGCTCAGCTATATTTAGACTTGCAAAGGACATCAAGGGCAACAAGAGCTGCATCTGCTGCTACATTAACTGTAAAGGAATAAAGGAGGAAAAATACAGGCCTGTTCCTGAATTGGGGTGGGTGATTTAAGGATATCAGACAGAGAAGGCTTACTTGATGTCCTTGCCACAGTCTTCATTAACAAGGTCTCATGGGCTCTGTGCTTAGTCAAAGGGCTCAAGAAAAACTACAAGAAGTCAGGGATTACTTGAGAAAACTTGATCCACATCAGTCCATGGGAGTCGATTAGATGTATTCAGAGGTGCTAGGAGAGCTGGCTGATGTCACTGAGTGCTATCACCTTTAAAAGGTCATGGAGATTGAGGAAGTCCCTGACTAGACTAGAAAAACTAGAAAAGGTGCATCCATATTTAAAAAGCACTAAAAGGTCAACCTGGGGATCTACAGGGTGGTCAGTCTCACTTTTGTCCCTGGGAGAATCATGGAGCTGGTCCTCTTGGGACACATTTCTGTGCTCTTGAAGGAGAAAGTGGTTAGGAACAGTCAGCATACATTTAACTAAGGGTAAATCATGCCTAACCAACCCAACTGCCTTCTATAATGATGAAATAACTAGATTTATAGATGAGAGGAAAGCAGTTTTTATACCTTGTCTTTAGCAAGGTTTTTGACACCATGTCCCACAATATTTCTGTATCCAAGTTAGAACATTGTGGCTTGAATGGGTGAACTAGGTGGATGAGGAATTGGCTGGATGGCCACATCCAAATAATTACAGTCAATGGCTCAATGTCCAAGTGGAAGCCAGCAATGAGTGGTGTCTCTCAAGGGTCCACACGGGGACCAATACTATTTAATATCTTCATCAATGACATAGTGGGATTGAGTGCACCCTCACCAAGCTGCAGATGACACCAAGCTGAGTTGTGCTGTTGGTACACTTGAGGAAAGGGATACCACCCAGAAGGACCTTGACAGGCTTGAAAAGTGAGCCCACACGCACCTTACAAAGTTGAACAAGGCCAAGCGCAAGGTCTTGCATATGGGTCAGGGCAATCCCTAATATCAATACAGGGTGGGGGATGAATGGATTGAGAGCAGCCCTGTGGAAAAGGACTTGGATATACTGGTGGACAAAAAATTAGATATGAGCTGGCAATGTGCATTTGTAGCCCAGAAACCCAATTGTATCCTGGGCTGCATCAAAAGAAGTGTGGCCAGCAGGTCAAGGGACGCGATTATCTCCCTTGACTCTGCTCGTGAGACTCCACCTGGAGTCTTGTCCCCACCACAAGAAAGACGTGGACCTGTTAGAGTGGGTCCAGAGGAGAGCCATGAAGATGATCAGAGGGATGGAACAGCTCTCCTATGAAGAAAGGCTGAGAGAGTTGGGGTTGTTCAGCCTGGAGAAGAGAAGGCTCTAGGGACACCTTACTGCAGCCTTTCAATACTTAAAGGGGACTCTTATAAGAAAGACAGGGAAAGACTTTTTACCAAGCCCTGTAGTGACAGGACAGGGGGCAACCAAGGGGCAACAGTTTTAAACTGAAAGAGGGTAGATTTAGGTTGGACATAAGGATGACATTTTCTACAATGAGGGTGGTGAGACACTGGAACAGGTTGCCCACAGAAGTTGTGGACGCCCCCTCATTGGGAGTGTTCAAGGTCAGGTTGGACAGGGCTTTGAGCAACCTGATCTAGTGAAAGATGTCCTTGCCCACTGCAGGGGGGTTGCACTAGATAATCTTTAAAGGGCCCTTCCAATCCAAACCATTCTGTGATTCTATAGACAGGTAAAGAACTGGTTGGATGACTGGGCTTAGATGGTAGTGGCTAACAGGTCGTACTCTACCTGGATGGCTGAGACAAGTGGAGTACTACAGAGGTCTATGCAGGAACTGGTCCCATTTCACATCTCCATCAGGGAGATAAAGTGCAGTCTTGTCAAGTTTGCAGATGACACCAAATTAGGGAGAATCAGTCAACATGCTAAATGGCTGGGCGGTCAGAGAGACCTAGACAGGTTGAAATTAAAGAAGCAGGGGGATCTCAGTAAGCAGCAAGCTGAACATGAGCCAACAGTGTCCCCTGGCAGCAAAGGCGGCCAACAGCATCCTGGACTGTATTAACAGGAGCTTAGCCAGTAGATTGAGGGTAGTGATTATCCCCCTCTACTCAGCACACATTAGACTGCATTTAGAATACTTCATCCAGTGTTGGACCCCTTCAAGAAGACAGACATCAATAAAATTGGAGCGAGTTCAGTGGAGAGCTACCAAGATGGTCAGTGCACTTGTACTCTGAGGAGAAGCTGAAGGCACTGTACTTGTTCAAGCCTTGAGAAGCATAGGCTTTGGGAGGGTACCTAACAGCAGCCTTCCCGTACCTACAAGCTGATCATCAAGAAGATGGAGACATGTTCTTCATAGTAGTGCCTGGTGGGGGAACAAGGGGCATAAGGTGAAACAAGAAGGAAGATGAAGTGGGAGTTTCTGATCTCTGGTTATCGTCAAACCTTCATGATTCTTTACATGTACCAACTTCCAAATCAACTGAAATGGCTTTCAGCTTTCATAAACAACCAGCATGCAGAAGTCACAAAACATACAAGCTCCATAGCTTGACGTTCTGAAAACATTAATATATGGTATTCTTTTCGAGACTCAGTGTATAAATGACCTCAGTTTTCAAGTTTTCTCTTCAGTCACAAGCAACCTAAAAACATATTATTCTTTAGAAATGGGTAGGTTGACATTCTCTTAGAATAATGTGAAGCAGAAGCTAAGACATAAAAAAAGAACACCAGAAGTGCAAAAAAATATCAAAAGTTCTAACAAAAAACCAAACCACTGCTAATAGCAGCGGCTTTGTTCCAATGCAACAAAAAACTGAATTGTAGCTTTATCACAAAGTCAGCCACCATCAGGAGATGATCAGTTTGCCAGTCTTCTGCCAACTCCAGGAGACAGCTATCTTGGAGAATATTTGTCTGTAGCACTGACTTTCTGCTGGAGAACTGAGACTAGCAAATGCAAACTTCCATCCATCTGAAACTGCTGAAGGATGAGCAGTCTTCCTTCTGACTGTAAAAACGTATGGATCCAAAGTTGCATAGAAAGCTTATTAGTTTTCAATTTATCCACATTCATGCAAATGGATATGACTTTGTTAATCTCTAAATATCAATTATAAAAAAAGGCCTTAGCTCTTACATTTTGTGTTAGTAGAGCACTGTTTGTTAAAACCAAATACAGAACAATACCAAAGATTTTGTCCATGATTCAGCCTATTTATCTTCATGCAGTGACACTAGAAAAGAAGGCTGTCCCTTCTGAGAAAAGAAAAACAGGCACTGGAAACAGCTCAGCTAGTCTTCAAAGCAGTTCTTTATGGATGACTTCAGTGCTCATGGAAAACCTCCAAGAGAAAAGATAGCAGCTCCTTCACTGTTGAATTCTACCACTTCTTTTCCATTGTTGTTTGGTCCACAAAGCAATTATTTGCTTATGATTTAAGATCTGAAGAAAAAGAAAAGCACACAGGTAAGTTATGTCTTCTCTTCTAGAAAGTGAACTAGTTATACAAGAATACTGTAGGCTTTAAATACTAATTAAGCATGAAGATGAGTTAAGACATTGTCACATGATCCAAAACAACCAATTACAGCAGCTACACGACCCGTGGTATCTGACAGCCACTAGCTGTTTTACCCAGATTATCTGTTTATGGTTAGACACATTCCTCTGCAACTGGATAAGGTTAAGAACATTTATCCCTTACTGCCAGCCACCTGTTAAACAGCTGGTAATCTGTGGGGCTGTTCTGACTCCATGACTTTGGATCGCATAACTAGGCACTTAAGACACCACTTTTATGCAAAGGTTCAGGTCTACAATCTTAGTATCAGCTGTGCACCACACATGCATGTGATGCTGCTGCTATTTCTTCCACATAGTAATGCCAGGTGCTTTTGAACTTTTCTCTTTTGAGGACTGCAAATAGAGCTCTTATTTGACAAGCAAGGAAACTGAAGGCAAAGGGAAGTTACAGTGCAGGAAGTTAGAATCCAGCAAGTTCAAGACTATGTGCCCAACCTAACTCACTGCATGCAACATGCATCAACCTCTAACCAGGCTGATTTCCAATAAAGCATACACAAGGCCCACTTACATTAGTGTTTCCGTCTTGGTGCACACAGAGAAACAGTACAAGGGAAACCAACCGGATGTGCCAAGGCACTGTGTCATTCAGTCTTTGCTCCTATTTTGATAGCACTACCCCTCCCTTCCACTAGTCTCTAGCTCAGGATCACTCCAACCTAGGATAAGATGCCAGGAGACAGTCTAGGAGAGCAGCATATGGTGACACATGGTACCCATCTCTGTAGACAATAAGAAAAAGAAAGATGTCCCTAGTCTGGTTCTCACAAGGTTCCTGGATAGGCCTGAAGTATTTTTATGATTTGTGTCCTTAAAATCCAAGCAGGTTCACTGCTTTACCTATGACTGACTTATGCCAGCTTGATGACAAGACTAAAGAACGTGATCAAGAAGCCAGCCTGAGGGGCGCTGCTATTTGCTTGTGTCTACGCAGTGAGAGTGCCCGAACATGAAATTAGTGTTCTCCACTCATTTTATAGCTGTGGTAATAAGCACCAGGTTTCACACTCCCCACAGAACATGCAGAAAGTTCTGTCCCCACGCAACTTGCAAACAGCACGAAAGAAAGCACAACTACATCTGATGGCTTGACGTGATGTAACCACATAACTATTTCAGTTCCTAAACCTTTAAGCATGATGTAGGAGCACAGTTTAGCCAAGTAAGTAGCCCTTGCAAAGCAGCATGTCATGTAAGCCACGAATAATACACTGGCTTACTTCATTTGGTCTTCAGTATTACTCCTTGGCAACTAACAGGATCTGACTCAGTTATTACAAGATACCACAGCTTCCTCTCCAGCTATACGGCCCTGTTTCAAGCCTGTTTCCTTGTTTCATGACAGTTTCATTGGCAGTTTCATCTGCATCAGAGTCAGGTTTCTTATACTCAGTCCGAACTCCCTCCCACCCTTCCACTCATCCATGTTTTCTCATGTTCGGAGATCTCTTCCCCCCCCTTTTCAACATTGTCTTCAGCAAATATCTGAATGTGATTGCTTGGCTGGTAATTCAACAGAAGAATCAAAACCTGGCAGAACAGAAAACTGCAGCAGTAAGGTGCCACTAGCTTCCACATTCCTGTGCATTTTGAGAATCTTTAAATGGATTATCTGCACCAGTGGTCTCCAAAGTGGGGTGTGTGTAAGGCAATCCCTTGTGGTGCAGGAAGAAAATATTTTTGCACCATTAATAAAATCTAAAAATTAAAATACTGTTTACTTCATCCTTATCTCACCCTTTTTTAATTTCTATTGTTGTGCACATTTTATAATGTACATAATACTTGAGTACAGTAGCACATGTATATAATTTATAAATAAATGCACATAAATTGGGTGTGTATGTTCAAAATATCTTACTGATGGGGTGAACAATCAAAGAAGTTTGGAGACCACTGATCTACAACACAAAAGCAGAAACCAGTATGAAATGCCCATAGATACACCACTTAACTAAGGGCTATATGACAGACAAAACAACATTTTTCCTTTTCTTTTGAGGAAAGGAAAATTGTTTTCAGTCAATCTGCAAATATCATTTCTTACCAAACAAAAATGCTTTGCTACACACTGGCTTATAGTACACATTTGCTAAAAGCTCTTTTAAATTTTATTTTTAAACATTTAAGTCAGATAAAATTTCAAAACAAGAAGTTTATGGTGACTCAGTTAATAAATTTGGAAACAAAACCTTTCATAGAATATCTCAAGTTGGAAGGGACCCATAAGGATCATAGAGTCCACCTCCCTGCTCCTCTCAGGACTACCTAAAACTAGACCATATGACTAAGAGCGTCGTCCAGATGCATCTTGAACTCTGACAGGCTTGATGCCATAACCACTTCCCTGGGGAGCCTGCTCCAGTGACTGACCACCCTCTCAGTGAAGAGCCTTTTCCTAATGTCCAGTCCGAACTTCCCCCGACGCAGCTTCATTCCATTTCCTCGTGTCCTATCGCTGGTCACCAGAGAGAGGAGATCAGTGCCCCCTCCCCCTCCACTGCCCCCCTTGAGGAAGTTGTAGACTGTGAGGAGGTCACCCCTTTCATTTCACAAATAGCAAAACAATTTCTTCCATCCATTCCTTTCTTCCCTCACCCAGTTTGTTTGCTATAGCTGACCTAATTTCACATCCCTCCAAAATTTTCTTTCTTCACAGATGTTTTATCTATCAAGTACTTTTAAACTAGCTACATTCTTTGTAGAACAGCCAGCACTGTCAAAGGCTTCAACTCTGGGAAACCAGCTCATGCCTTCTACCACCAGGCTCACTCTCAGTTAAACTACAGCTGTTCTACAGCATGCTCAAAGCACAGCAAAGGTTTACAATGTGAGAAAGTAACAGCTTCATGCAACACATTTCACATGCACATCTCAGCCTGTCCTGCTATTACTGCAGTTGCCCCCCCAACCCCTCTCCCTGTCTCCTGCCCTTCCTTCTTTTGAATCCACTGCTGACCAGCATCCCATCGCCTCCAGTATGTCAGCCCAGTGCTTATCGAAGCCCTTTACGATCAGATTTAACCTATTAGTCCAACAGAAGACCACCCAAATTTTTCTGCTGGGTCAGTTTCCTGCTACATGAGGTAGTTAAACTGGCTCAGAGGGGTGTGATGAATATAAGAGCTCGTCCAAAGAGCAAGACCTCCACTTTTAGTGACAGTAAGCGGCCAGATTGGCTCAGGCCATCCTACAAATTATAGTCTACATGGAACAATTTTCACCCATCCACAGGAAAGACAGAGCTCCCTAGAGTCAGAGTAAAGCATGCTTGAACTATGGTAAATTACAGCAAGTCTCTCAAACCCAGATAAGCTGATTGCCCTCATTAGATGGATTCAAAGTTCAGCAATGGTTCTCAGTATCATCTTAATCTGTGTAAGCTTTGCGGACACACCAGCAGTGAGAAAGTTTTATTACATATTTACCTACAGTTTTACTTCTGAAAAATCTTACACAACTCCAGGGAAATTCTTTCTAAGGAGGTCATGCTTGGGAATCAATAAATTCATGACTATTGATGGCAGCTGATTTCACTTCTCCATGCTGCCATTGAATCTGCTAGGTTGGGGAAGTGACTTCTGCCTCTACCACCTGGCTGTCATGAAGACCAAAGACTTTGAGATACAGCACTACACTATGGCTTCAACTATTCTGCCTAGAACCTTCCTGTTTCATGGATAGGAACTTTGGATTTTCTACAGATAAGAGTTCAGCAGGATTTTCTGCAATACTACCAGGTGCTCTGGAAGCCAAAGAGTGTAGTAATTGCTCTGTTGGTGAGGGTTTGACTTTGTGTTCTTTGCCAGATTTAGATGTCTCAGTAAGACTTTTCACTATAAACTGAAGGTCAATGATCTCAGCTCCAAACCTATGATCTTTAACACTTCTTGGGAATCAGTGTGAAACTAATTAGTAACAAGAGTGAAACCAGTTACCATTCCATAGGCTTTCTCTACTCTAGAAAATTTCTAGAGCAACAGTATTTTGGTCTGGATGGATGATAGACCAATGTAAGCCCTTGCCTGTGCAGTTTAAGGATAGCCCTTATATTCTGCTGTTATCAGATTTGGGACAGGACTAATCTGAGTTTTGATATTCTCCATGTTGATGTACTCCAAGAAGCAGCTGTGTGACCTCACAGATGCTCTGGTCTGCACACATACCATAGAAAACAGACTGAGAGGGCAAAACAGCTTTGGAGATATGTAAATGGAGGCCTATTATGCCGCCATAGTAAATGCAGCATACAGAACTGATGACTGAGTAAAGGTTCTAACTAATTCATGGAATATGAAACAGTTTTTGCAAAACAGCATGTCTTTGCAGCCTGAATTTCACTAATATCCATAAGATGTAGTGTTGATCAACTGTTCTCCCATACAAGGTAATAATCAGTTTTCTCATTCCATGTGTCAGCCCTCAGGCCCACTGATCTGTTTATTCAGAAGAGCTTTCCCACAATGTTCATGTAGGTTTAAAAAACAACAAACAACAAGAAAAAACACAAATTAAGTAAACTCTGCATTCTTTGTGACCAAAGAGAACACAGCTGCACACCTAAGCAATTAAAAAACCTTCAGTGTTACACAATATCTCTCTACTTTGATATGATGTTCAACAGCATTCATAATCAACAAGGTAGAATTGCAGTTCAGAAATCTACTGGCACAAAAACATACTGCCTTACTGACACCTCAGCCACTGTAAGCCTTTATCACTTGTTAAGGCATGGAATAAAGTAAAAGTGGGAGCATGAGCAAGAGGTGTGTTATTAATGAATGTTAGTAACATCTAATCCTGCAGTTTTAAACTGGCTAAATCAGCCGGTCTTACTGAACACTTCCACCACAAACATCTGATTCCCTAGCACACATCACACACACATGCCCACCACACACATGCCCCTTCCCTCCTAATAATTCTCACTCTGTTTTCTACTTGAGCAAAAAGGGGTCAGGGTCATACACAGCCTGGCCCAGCACTGCCAATCCCACCCTCTGTGCCAATCTGCACACTCTCCCAAGACACAGGGAGCTTCACCCTCACATACCTTCTTTACTGCAGCTCAGAGAGTTGCTCAGGTGCTCCCCATTTCCACCTTCTGCATCCTGGGTCACTTCTGCAAGGACAAACAGGCAATACTCACAGTCCTGGAGCTCACAACACTCCCCTTCTCTGGCCCAGATGGATCAAGAGTAATCTGACTGAGAGCTGGGCCATTTGTTTGGCATCAATAATAGCCCTGACCAACATCCCTCGCCACCATGGGGCTATCATACACCACCTCCCCGTCTCTCCTCCATACCTGACTCTGCACTGTCCTCATGATCCCTTCCAGACCCTACAAAGGCCAAGCACAGAAGGCACTCGGCACCCATGGTGTCACCCGTAACTTCACATCAAGAAGCGTTAGGCAAAAGTCACAACGAACAAAGACCGCTCCATAGCACAGGCACTTACCTCTTTCATTTATGCCATGGTCATCTGCATGCTTGGCCAGCAAGCTGCTGTTCTCCTTAAAGGTGTCTGAAGAGAGATCAGAAGACAACTACAGTCCCCTGCCTTGCTCAGCTTCAAGGTACTGGCTATCGCATAAGAGTGAGTTACTAGCTACAACTCAACATGTTGCCAACATCATCAGCTAACACCAGAAAGCCAACACCTTTCCCCCAGGACAGCTCCCCACCAGAGAACAGGCACTCACCTCCCTCGGTTACACCATGGTCAACTGCACACTTTGATGTCAGGCTGCTGTGCTGCATGGCAGAGTGTTCTGAAACAAGAGATCACAGGAAAGCTACAGTCCTCCGGAGTGTATCTCACTGCTTAACTTCACAGTGGTATCAGTCATTGCTAGAGATGAGTCACCAGCAACAATTCACAAGACACACAGAATCACTCAGGTTCACTCCGGGAGGGAAACCAGGAGGTCTAACACAACAGCCTCCTCAATGAAAGGTCAACATTCAGTTCTAGACAGGTTGCTCTGGACTTTCTCCAGTCAGGTCTTAAAAACCTCCAAGGTGTCGTGGTTTAACCCCAGCCAGCAACTAAGCACCATGCAGCCACTCACTCACTCACTCCCCCCCTCAGTGGGATGGGGGAGAGAATCAGAAAAAACCCCAAACCTCATGTGTTGAGATAAAGACAGTTTAATAGGACAGAAAAAGAAGGAAAAATAGTGACAATAATAATACTAAAAGAATTAGAATATACAAAACAAGTGATACACAATGCAGTTGCTCACCACCTGCTGACCGATGCGTGAGCAGCGATCCGCCCCTCCCAGCCAACTCCCCCCAGTTTATATACTGGGCATGATGTCATATGGTATGGAATATTCCTTTGGCCAGTTTGGGTCAGCTGTCCTGGCTGTGTCTCCTCCCAGCTTCTTGTGCCCCTCCAGCCTTCTTGCTGGCTGAGCATGAGAAGCTGAAAAATCCTTGACTTAAACACCACTTAGCAACAACTAAAAAAAAACCCAACAGTGTGTTATCAACACTATTTTCCTACTAAATCCAAAACACTGCACTACACCAGCTACTAGGAAGAAAATTAACTTATCCTAGCCGAAACCACAACAAAAGGGTAGAAACTCTACGATGACTCCATGCAGCCTGTCCTAGTGATTAGTTACACTTAGAGGCAGAAATCTTTTTCCTCTTATCCACACAGAATCTCCCCTGCTTCAACTCAGGACCATCACCTTGATATCCCGCTAATACACCTCAGTAAACATCCTGGCTCAGCCTTCCTACTGATATCCCCATAGGTATTGGCAGCTGCTGTTAGGTACCCTGAAAGCCTACTCTTCTCTGGGGTTAAACAAGCCCAGTTTCTTCAGCCTCTCCTCAGAGGAATTGTGCTCCAAGACCCTGACCACGTTGGTGGCACTCTGCTGAACTTGCTCAAATTTATCAGCACTTTTCCAGCAGTGGGTGGGCCACAAACTAGATGTAATACTCTACACGTCACCTAACAAATGCCAAGTAATGGAAAATAACCACTTCCTTTAATCCACTGGCTTAAACACTCCTTAAAACAGCCTAGGATGCTATCAGCCTTCTTTGCTGCCAGGGAGCATTGCTGACTGATAGTGTCCTGTCCATAAAGACTCCCAGGTACCTTTCAGCAGAGCTGCTCCCCTGCCAGTCAGTCCCCAGCCTGCACCAGTGCAGGGTGTTGGTCCATCCAGGTGCAGGACCCTGCATGGCCCCTGCAGAATCTCATGAGGTTCACGCAGGCCTCTATCCCTCCAGCTCCCTCTGAACAACAATCCTGCCCTCATACTGATTGACTGCACTCCACATTTTGCTGTCATCTATAAACTCAATGACACTGTTTTCTCTCCCTTGTCAAGGTCACCAAAAAAGAGTAGACCTCTGCAGTACTCCACTTGCCACTGGCATCCATGTGGAGTACAACCCATTAACCACTACCTGCAGGCTTGACAAGCTAGCAGGTTTTCTACCCATGTAGACAGACATTCATCCAGACTAGGACATCCCAACTTAGGACTCCAACAATGCTGAGGGACACTGCATAAAAAGCCTTGCCAAAGTCAAGGTATATGACACCCATTGTTGTCCCCTCATCTGCAGACCTAGTTATTTCATCCAAGAAAGGTTCTCAACTTGGTCAACTGCAATTTACACTTACTCCCAGTCACCATCTTTCTTCTGTGACCAGAAACACATTCCAAGAAGACTTGCCCCATGATTCTCCCAGGGATGAAAGTGAGCCTGACTGATCTGTAGTTCCACAGATGGATCTATTAGCCTTTTTGGAAGATAGCTGCAATGTTTCCCTTCTTCCAGTTGTCACAGATCTTCCCCAACATGACTTTTGAAGGTGATAAAGAACATCCTCACAATGACATCTGCCAGCTCTTGTAGCAACCCTTGTATCAGATCCCATGGACTGGTTTGGGCCAAGGTTTCTCCAGAAAAATTTGTTGAACTGCACGAGGTTCCTGCCAGCACATTTCTCCAGCCTGTCAAGTTCCCTCTGGATGGCAACACATTCCTTCAGTGTGTCAGCCACTCCTCCCAGTTTTGTATCAGCAAACTTGCTGAAGGCATACTCTGCCCCATCATTCAGATCGTTAATGAAGACGTCAAAGAGGACTGGACCCAGTATTGACCCCTGGGGTACACTACTAGATACTGGCCTCCAACTAGAATTCATACCAGTGATCACAACCCTCTGATCTCAGCCATTCAGCCAGTTTTCCGTCCACATCACTGTCTGCTCATCTAGCCTATACTTCTTTGATATCAGATATCACTAAATCAATCCCCTGTTCAGCAACAGGCCCACATTTTCCTCATTTATTCTTTTACAGATAACCTAGGAGCAGAAGCTGCTCATTGTCCTGGTCATCCCATAGTGGTTTCAAGCCTCCCTGAGCCTTGGCTTTCCTGACACCATGCTTACCTGTCCAGGCAGTGTTCCTAAATTCCTCTATTGTAGCCTGCCCCTGCCTCCACATCTAGTATAAGCAATTTTTGCACTGGAGCCCTGTCAGGAGCTCCCCGACAACCTCCAAGCTGATCTTCTGATTTGCCTGCCTGTTTTCCTGACCATCAGGATGGCCTGTGCTCATGCTTGGAGAAAGTCCTCCTTAAAGGCCTGATGGCTCCCTTGAGCTCCTTTACTCTTCGGAACTGTCTCCCGTGTTATCCTGCCTACCATCTTCCTGAATAAGTGGAAATTTGCTCTCCAAAAGCGCAGGGCCTGTACTCTGGTGCTTACCTCCCTCACTCCTCTCAGGATCTGGAGCTGTTTCTTGGTCACTACAGCCAAGGCAGCCATTCGTGCCCACATCCGCATCCAGTCCTCCTATGTTAGCGAGCAGCAGATAGAGCTGCACGTAAGCCCTTGCTGGCACATCCGGTAGCCTGTGTGAAGAAGTTGTCCCTGACGCTGCCCAGAAATCTTCCTGACTGCTTGAATTGCTGCGTTGCCTTTCCAGCAGATGTCAGGGAGGTTAAAGACAGACAGACACACACACAGAGTACTGTCTTCCACCAGAGGCAACGAAGGACAGCCTGACTCCATTCCACAGAGCAGCAATCTCTCCAAACCAAGCTTTCTCTTGGCAAAGCTTCCTCTTCGTCACATCAATTCTTGCTCCTCACTTAAGTGTTTCATGTGCACACGCTGGGGGACTGGAGGCTCCCTTGCATAGATCTCCCAGCAGGCAGCGTTAACCAGAACACCAGAAGCCAGCACTTCAGCAGGGACTGCTACTTGACCAGTATTCTCATCTCACTCTGACTGGGATTATTTATTTTTATTTTTTTTTTTTTTTTAAACCCCAGTGATTTCCAAAACACACATCCTTCAAGTCCATATCTTCTGCTGGGGTTATTTCCAAGGGTGGTAAACAACGCAAGACTCGCTCTGCCCTTAACTTACAGCCTAAAAGCTGGTTAACTCTGCTCCTGAAACTCCTTCACAGAGGACAGGTATTCAGCATTCATGGCACAATCCCCCCCAATACCTCCATTGAGAAGCATTACACAGAAGTCGCTCTGAGCCTTCAACTCCAAGGGATCCTGGCCAGTTTGCCCACTGGGTCATTAGCACTGACTGCTCCATAGAAGAGGCACTTACCTTCCTGATTTACGTCATTGTTAACTGTCTGCTCGTCTTTCAGGGCACTGTCCTCCTTGTTCAATTCTTTGTCTGAAAAGAGATCAGAGAAGAGCTACAGTCCCTCAGGAGCACACTCCATTGCTTCTTCCCCACACCAGAGATCATTGCTCTGTGCTGCCCAGAGCTCAGCAGCACACCTTCTCCTCTGCAATTGTTACGCACTGCTGTGCTACCAGCAGAAGCCCTATTTAAAATTGCTTTGTACAGGCATTTCAGAGAATATTATAGCCTTGCCTTCTCTTTCCCATCCATACAGCAGTGATTGCATGCTACCTAGGTGCTGCAGGGTGTACTGCGCAAAGGTGCACTGACTCCCCTTCCTGACATTCCCACTCTATACTGCAACAAAATAAAGTATTTTATTTTGTTCCTCTAGTGTCCAGACAATCTTTATTTATGGACCTGATTCTCTTTTGCCTGAACTGTATGTTTCCCTCCTTTCTTCCATAAGACAGGCATAAGATAAGCCTCCTTCTCCTATATCCATGTCTATGTATGTGGAAATAGTTACACAAGTGATAAGACAATCCCACAGTGCACTACACCTTCACCATCAGCTACACAACCCCTGTTTCTTCAGATGAGGAAAGCTATTCTACACCCATTACAATTCATGCAGGAAGAATAAGCAGCAAAACCCAGGGGCTTCTGGGTTTCCTTTTCCTTATTGTCATCATTAACAATTTTTCCCTTAATCAGGAAAAACTTCTGCCTTCTCCAACCCCTTATTATCAGCTACTTGTGGAAAATGTTGGAAGAGTTAGTGAGTGAATGAATCATCAGTGCAACAGCCTGGGGGAAAAAAATTTCTGACTTGAACTATAATGTTCATATTTCACTATCCCTCTGGAGTAAAAAGAACTTCTAGAAAAAATATGAGTCCCAGAATTTCCTTGAAATTTACACTGGCTGTACTAAGAAAACAAAACCGGGGCTTTGCTTAGCTGCCTGATGAATGCAGTCAAAAGACTTTTCTAGAGCACAAAGCAAGTGGAAGATACCACATCCAGAAATGGTGCTTCTCTAAGGAAAGAAGCCTGCTGTATCTCCCAAATTAGCATTTTGCAAGCTTGTAAGCATCCTATTTCTAAATTGGTGTGTTGAGGCTCAGATTTATTTGCCATCAATACAAACAAGACTTTGAAGCCGCAGCATTTTATTATCTTAGGTCCTGCTTGAGGGTTTCTTTCCAGCAGAAAGCAAAGATCACCTACCCATGATGACATACTATAAAAATATCCTTGCACTCTTTTGCATGCAAATAAAAGGCAACAGTAGACAAAAGGGTAATTTGCTTATTTACTATAAAAAGCAGTTCCCTCATACATGCATAGTTCTTTGCACAGATGGTGAAGTGATTTGCAAACACAGCATGCAGCATCATTCTCATCATATCAAGGGGGAGGCTGAAGCTCCAAGAAAGTATTTGCTCAGTGCTGTTCAAACAAACACAAGGATCCAGGTCTTTTTGACTTCTCATCTAGTGATCTACCCATCAACATTTAGTATTCCTAAGGCAACAGGTCTTTCTAGGCCAACAGGGGAATGGTAATCTCTGCACTGAGAACATGCTAATACGTTTTGGACTGCGAAAGGCCGTGTGCAAAATTAAATTCCCCCCTTCATGTTCCCCTGGTTTAGGGCACCATCTCACTTGTTACCTGCTTCAGGCTTTTTATTCTCGTAATCAACAGCTTGTGAAGATGCAGCTGTGAGCAAACAGAAATCCTTTTTAGAAATGTGTATGGAGGTAGTACAATAGTCTGCAAAATATGCAACTCAGCCTTAAAGTGACAGTTTCATTATAACACTTTGACCAGATACTCCTGAGAACTAGTATGTTATGCCACTTCATTGAAGGACTCACAATTAATTTGAACTTCAACTTCCCTCCAGCAACCACTTAAGGTCCCACACCGTAACTAACATTATCTATGCTTATGCCTACAGCTTTACAAAATCTTTCTAAAGTGGGTTTACTTAAGGTGATAAAGCCGTGCAGATTTGCCATAAAAAGCCAGAGACGGCTGAGAAGAGAATCCACATCTCTTTTTTTACTTCATCTATGTGTTGCACTAACACTGTGACTTTAAATCCTTTCTCTTTGCAGACCTTAAAGAATCTCTAAGAGAAACATGGGCCATTCTAAAGTAAATTTAAGTGCAGTACCAAAAGGAGGGGGTTTTGTTCTTTTTTTTTTTCTTCCCTTCCTTCTCCTTTTTTCACCTTCAAATCCATCCGTAGTCTCTAGACTTTAGTGATCTCTGAACCATGGGCTAGAACCACAGCTTTAACAAATGTATGAAAATATCAGAAGAAAAATGAAGTTCTTTATCCAAAATCCTGCTAAAAAGCTCATAAGACTTTGATATGCTGGGGGGTAGAAAGAGATAAAAAACCCAAACAAACCCAACAACAAAAAAACTCCAAACCCTGCTTTCATAGCACTGCCTCCCTACCTGTGGTATCATTTCCAGGCCCATCACCAAGGACCTCATCACATTTTATAACCTCCAAACCCATAAAAACATTAAGAAGCTTCAGAACTTAAAGAACAACATAAATTCAATTAACATACAGAAAACCTCTGCAGAGGTGACAGTAGTTTGCAATTCAAGAAACATCCTCCTCCAGCCTTACACTAACTCCAGCAACTCATGTAAGATACCAGACTGAGTATCCCACATGAAGCCACTGCTAGTTCAACACCAGAACACTCCAACAGGGCACTGAGCTTGAACCTGATGGCGGGAGCTTTGGCCATTCCCCGCTGAAACACTATGTGGTCTGGTGACCACCACAACAAAGTATTTTTTTAAAGTCTTCCCCTGCTCTCCCTAATCTGCTTGACTGCCTAGGGACTGATTTAGTTTGGTTTGTATGAACAGACCACAGTGGTCCAGGCAACAAGACACACACATGTTAAAGCTGGAACACATTAGCCTCATTCACCCTTGTGAAATGAGCACAGACTAAAGGAGTTGTCACCTTCCTTAGCTGCTCACTGTATACAGTGATTCCCACACCCCAACACACAGACCCAGAAGCCAGAGAACTGAGCAATCTTGCTTCAAATTAAAGAAATAAAAAAACAACCCCACACAAAAAAACACCACCACCAAACAAACAATGCTGGATTAGAATGGACAGCAGAAGCACAAGTGGAGATCTGGACAGGAAGACAGGAACGCAGACAACCTGAGAATCTGTACTGCCTGCAGAAGGGCATCATGTAAAGAAATCATGGGTGGGAAGCAGACTGGTAACTAATGGAAAGAGGTGAGAAGTTCCTCCACTGACTGTCTCCTTCCCTCATCTTGACTGTTACAAGGAGAAGACAGGCCTGCAAAATGGAGTAAGAGTGAATCAAAAGGTGCTGCTAACAGATTTTTTCCTGAAACAACTGAAAGGTGTTAGAGAAAGAAAGGAGACAATTGCAACTTGACCCACAGGATCTAAGCATGCACCAGAGTCATGCACCAAAAGCAAAGACCAGAGTTCTGCACACCAGACTAGCAATGTGCCTGTCTTCACCAGTCCTTGGATGGATTTTCAAGATATGACCAAGGTAAACTAACAGCAAACTTCTGCCACAGTGATGTGATAATACCTTCAAGAGTCATCACTAAACCTAGTGCTACATGCACAGCATCAACCCCCACCCACTGGAACCACCAGCTTTCCAAGTCAAATTCAACGCACAGAGAAAAAGGCCAGCTGGCCCATTTCCAAGATAGGCCAGCAAGAAATTTCCACGGGGGACACTGGGAATGAGCAATGTATTACATTCATGCCCAGCCCTAAGCACTTCATATGAATACTAGGTTTAGAAAAATAATCAACCAATTTTCTGAAAGAAGTTCATATAAATGGGACAGGCAGGTAAGATTAAAAGAGATAGGAGAAATATTAACCTCATTTCAGCACGGAAACCAGCCCTAACCAGACAGGTAAAGAGTAAGTTCTCCAACAGACAGGTTGCCCTATAGTATGCGCTTTTCCAGCCCTCATCCTGAGGCCAGCCCTCATTTTCCATTGTCAGAAGCAGAATTCACCTCCAAAGAGAGCTGCTGACCAGGCAAATCTCAGGCCATTCACTGTCAGGAATTCTGCCAGCCCCACTAATATATCCACTAAGTGCAGGTCCCTATGATTACCCAATATTGGGCCTCAATTGAGACTTTGAGGCTGCATGTGCACACACTGAAAATCAACTCAAAAGCTTAGACCCTGCAAAAAAAAGGAAAGAGCAGACCAGACTCCTTGCTCCAACAAACAGCATATGTTTAGAAACATTTATACCCTAATACAGGTTTCTTACCTGAGTTAGGCTGTTCTTGGCTGTCCACAGGGCAAAGTAGCTGATGTTCTCCTATAATGAAATTTATTTATTTTAGAAAGTATGTATTAATGACCTGGAAAAAACAACTACACTCCATAAAACAACTAAGGCCTGAAAGAAGACTTACTCCTTTACCTCTCCAATGAAAGACTATACTGCCACAGAGAAAAAAATTTATAAGCCTAGACCACAAATTGCAGAGCTTAGCAATTTATGCTTCTGAGTCTTGTACTTAAATCAGCAAATCACATCTTCTGTTTGATTATACCCATGCAGTGCTTATCCTACCAAGGTATAACAAGTTTATTTTCTAGCATGGTCAAACCTTCGCTGTTTCAAGGGAAGTAGCTGAATTGTTTTGAGTCTAACCGATGGCCCGTTATTGAGTGACATTCTTTGTGTGTTGATACCAAGCACAGTGTTGTTCAACATCATCAGCATGGACAAGGGCACAGAAGGCACCTTCAGAAAGTTTGCAGATTACATCAAACTGGGGAGAGTAGGGGATACGCTGGAAGGCAGGGCTACCACTCAGAGGGACTTCAACAATCTGGAGGAATGTGCTGGCAGAAAAGATGTGATGTTCAAAGGCAAATGCAAAGTCCTGCACCTCTTGAAATCACCCCATGGAACAGTACAGGCTGAGCTCTGCCTGGCTAGAAAACAGCTCTGCAGAAGAGAACCTGGAAGCCCTGGTGGACGACAAGTTGAACATTAAACAGAAACGTGCCCTTGCAATAGAAGCCTACCAGATACTGGGCTGTGTTAGCAGAAGTGTAGTCAGCCCATTGACAGAAATAATTCTTCCCCTCTATTCAGTATTTGTGACACCACACGTGGAGTACTGTGTCTAGTTTTAGGCTCCCAATTCATGAAAAAACACTGACATTCTGAAGCTAGTCCAGCAAGTGTCCACCAAGATGTTTAGGGGGCAGGAGCTGTGCAAGGAGGTGCTGAGAGAATTGGGTTTGTTCAGCCTAAAGAAAAAGAAGGCTAAGGGGATGGCTAATTGCAGTCTACAACTAACTTACATAGAGAACAAAGGAAACTCCTCTCAGAAGTACAGAACAAAGAGACAGGAGGCAATGGCTGCAAGTTACAAAAGGGAAATCCCTAACAGAAATAAGGAAAATATCCTTCCCCCCAAGGGTGATTCAGCACTTGAACACATGCTGAAAGAGGCTGGGGAACTTCCATCCTTGGAATTATTCAAAGTTTGACTGGACAAGGCCCTGACCAACCTGATCTAGCTTTGAAGTTGGTTCTGCTTTCAGCAGCAAGTTGGATGAAACCTCCAGAGATTCCTTCCCACCTAGTTTATTTTATGATTCCATGCCAACAGAAACTAAATGGAGAACGATCAGCAAAGCATAACATCCACATGAAATATACATCTAGGTATGCTCTGATCAGAACCTCCCTCCAGAATATCATCAACCAGTCCTTCCCAGATAGGAGACGCATCCCATGCTCTTCACCCTGCAGCTACCCCCAAGTGGTGACCGCACCTGGAAGCCAACAGGAATTTTCCATGTAGAGCACCGTTAGGATGAGGCAATTATTCCTGGTTGGGACTCTCTCAAACACAAAGAGAAGAGATGGTGTGCACCTCTTTTTCAAGCGAGAATACGATCTGACATATTAACCTAAAGAGGTGGCAGCAAGAGATACACAGTGATAGCCTACAATTACCATTTCTGAATAAGCTGTCAGATTTACAAAAAAGATACTCAAATTCAGTGTAGGGATGGATCAAGAAACAAATCTGCAATTCCAAGATGATGGCAATACAGGCTGACAAGAGGCACAGAAGTCCCTATGTATTAGTTGAGCACACTGAGTTGTCAGATTAGACTCAGCATAAGGTTTGGGACAGGCTCTGGAACGAGCCTGTCCCAACGATAAATCTGATCTTGAGGGCAGCTTCATGATGCTCTCGAAGGCAGTGAAAGCACCCTCAGGTAGGAATGGGAGAAGCCACAGATACTTGATAAGTAGAAACACACAGTAAATGAAACACTCAGTCTGAGGGAGAAACATGCAAATATAAACTACAGTGTTTCCCAGTATACAGAGCCCAGTGTCCAAGTGCAAGAAAGTTCAGTATTTATTTCCTTCAAATCTATTAGCCTTTGCCTAAGTGGTACTTGTTTGTACTACTGTATTCACAATACATTCCATGGTCAGAAACTTTCACACATTCTACAGAACCTTAGATCAGTGTAATCTTGAAGCATGTTAAGCTCAATTAGGGAATGCTATACGTACCTCTTCTGCGTAGGAATGCTAGTATTCCTACAACTAGAATTAAGAGAACAAAAGCCGCAATAAGACCACCTCTGTTTCTTTTGTGATAGCTGTCTCCTTTAAAAAAAAAAAAAAAAGATTGGTTAGTTAAAAAGCAACTGTGTGATACACTACTTCAGTAGAAATACAACCTTGACTGGTTTATAGCTATTTGTTTTTAAAAAAGTAACCTCAAGAAATTAATGCACCAGAGTCAGTTATTAGCAAAACCCTAAGCCAGCTCCAGGAAAGTTACATGGTAAGTACCTTAGTTCAGGGAAGGCACTTCACCACTTGAAAGGTAATGGCTATTCCATTTTTTTGGCCTATGAAAGGCCGAGCCAGATCTCAGCCAAATGAAATTTCAGCACATCTTATTTTGTGTGTGCATGGCAAGGTTTTGGTAGAACAGAAGCTGCAGGGGTGGCTTCGGTGACAAGATGCCAGAAGCTGCCCCCATGTTGGATGGAGCCAGTTCTGGCCAGCTCCAAGACGGACCCGCCGCTGGCCAAAGCTGAGCCCATCAGTGATGTTGGTAGCACCTCTGCAATAACATATTTAAGAAGGGGTAAAACACTGCTGCACAATAGCAGCTGAGAGAGAGGAGTGAGAATATGCGAGGGAAACAACTATGTAGACACCAACGTCAGTGAAGAAGGGGGAGGAGGTGCTCCAGGCACTGGAGCAGAGATTCCCCTGCAGCTCATGGTAAAGACCATGGTGATGCAGGTTGTACCCCTGCAGCCCATGGAGGCCCACATGGAGCAGATATCCACCTGCAGCCTGTGGAGGAGCCCACACCAGAGCAGGTGGGATGTGCCTGAAGGAGGCTGTGACCCCATGGAAAGCCTGTGCTGGAGCAGGCTCCTGGCAGGACCTGTGACCCCATGGAGAAGAGCTCATGCTGGAGCAGGTTTGCTGGCAAGACCCAGGATCCTGTGGGGGACCCACACTGGAGCAGCCTGTTCCTGAAGGACTGCACCCTGTGGAAAGGACACATGGAAAGGACCTACACTGGAGCAGTTTGTGAAGAACTGCAGCCCATGGAAAGGAACCACATTGGAGAAGTTTGTGAAGGACTGTCTCCTGTGGGTGGGAGCCCACACTGGAGCAGGGCAAGAGTGTGATGAAGAAGGAGCAGCAGAGAGACTGCATAATGAACTGACTGCAACCCCCAATCCCTATCGCCCTGTGTTGCTTGGGGGGAGGAGGTAGAGAAATCGGGAGTGAAGTTGAGCCTGGGAAGAAGGGAGGTGTGGGGGGAAGGTGTTTCATATTTGTTCTTGTTTCTCATTATCCTACTCTGATTTTGATTGACAATAAATTAATGTTCCTCAAGGCATGTCTGTTTTGCCCATGAGGGTAATTGCTGAGTGATCTTCCTGCCCTTATCTCAACCCACAAGGCTTTTGTCGTATTTTCTCCCCCCGTCCCACTGAGGAGGAGCGATAGAGCAGCTTGACGGGCACCTGGCAACCAGCCAAGGTCAACCCACCACATGCCTCATCTCTAACAAGTCTCTAACACATAATTCCAGTGAAGGAGGAAGAATTCTATACTGGTAAACCATGAAAATTACTTTTGCACAGAAGTGGGAAATTTTGTCAGTTAGGAACTGCCTTACATATCCTACAAACCAGATGGTTCCAAATGTGTTCTCATCCTATGTTTAAAAAAATAAAAAAGAAAGCCTCAAGTTGACCTGAAGCTCAGCTGAGGCTGTCCCAAAGCAATAAGCAATAGCAGGAAAACTCTCTTTTCTCCTTTTTATATCTGTCTGTCAAAGAGGAAAAGAAGTATGCTCATTGACTCATGCACATGCTAGATGAGAAATTAGTTTATCTAATAGCTGCTAGATGACTACTTGAAACAACTGAATAGTTTCATTCCAGTTCATGGGAAGCAGTACAAAGAGCATAATAGTCATTAGCATTAATTACACAAGGACAGAAGGTTCAGAAGAGACCTTCTAAGTGCGTCTGCCTCTATTATTACTCATTTCAAGTCACAGCTGAAGGTTTCATTCTGTTGAGATCCCTGCAAAAAGTGTCTTTCCAGGGGGGATCAAAAACTGTCAGCCTCATACCTTTCACCAACCTTAAACACACTTTCAGCAGACAAATGACTTCTGATGCTTTTTACTCTTTAAATTCAGCTTCCTGACAAGTCAGTAGAAACCTTACAGTCAAGTCCATGCTACTTCCCAACCTAGCCTCTCAGACTTGCATATACAACCTGACCCATTCATTACCTTTTTCATCTGGAAAGCATTGAGTCACAGAGATTTCAGAGCTCTTTTCCGTTTGAGAGAATTTAATGAAACATGTAGCTTTCTCAGAAGCATCAACACTCTTAGGGATGAAAACTTCCTGGGTCTGACGAGTGTTTGGTATGCTACTGAACTTCCAAGTGTAAGTCAGAGGCTTCTGGAAATCTGCTGTACATTTTAACACAAGTTTATCACCACTGACGTTGCAACTTATTTCAGGTTCTGAAGGGGGAGCTAAAAGGAGAGAAAACATTCTGTATTACTGTGGTTATACATTGCCTTGAATTTTAGCACAGGACAAGGGCTGGAGCAACAAAAGCAGCAGGAGAGTGTATAGATAAAGTGTACATGCAAGGTGTGCACACGCATGTGTGTGAGAAAGAAACGTATGTCTAAACGTGGCCCTGTTTGTGGTTCTTCAGTGCCTTGTGGTTCACTGTCAATAGGACTGTCAAATACACACTGGTCAAATATATTTCCCAAAGACTACTAGTGAAGCTGCGTAGATCTGCACAGGATGATGCCACAGATATTCCAGCACATATAATATGCCTGCATGAGCATCTTTAGTAGATACATACTGCCTGGGATAACTTGGTCAGCTTGCTTAAAGAGTTTGGTTACCTACCTGAGAGTACACAGTGTGCCATCCACACACATTCTAGAAGTCATTCCAAGGTGAGTAATGATGGGCACACAAATTAGATGCCACCTTTGAAAATTTGTTTAAAGTGCCTAAGCAACTTAACAATAGAGCCAAAGAACAGCCCCCCTCTGTTTCTGCTTGCTTCCCTGACAAATAAACAATCCCCTTTCTAGCCTTCTTAAAGTGAATAAAGTGGTGCAAATTCTTTATGCAGTTCTTCCACTACTTACCTAACACAGCAAGTACGAAGGTTAAGATATAACTTTTTTCCACAGAATCCAAGTAGTCTAACACATATGTGCCAGCATCATTGTTTTCCAAGTTAAATATAGTCAAGGACCCATCCTCCTCGTTAAGCAAGCTTCTGTTCTGGAGAGAAGTAAAATATGTCGGTTTGGTTTGCCCTTCCCATTCAGCCACTTTATCCTTGTTTTTCGTCCAAATAATTTCCACTATTTTTTGGTCTGTTTTTACTGGAAAAGTAAAATTTTCTCCCAAGATGCCAAACAAGTCCTCACAGCGGATGTGTGCTACAGGGGAAAAAAGAAAAACAAGTTGCTTTAACGATTGTTTTATAAACTTTTGCTTGACTATTGCTGTATGCACTATCAGATACATCCAAATTTAGGTTAAAAGCACATCACAATGTTGCGAAGTAAGGCATGTGTCAGTTAAGAATTACCCAAACCCAGCCTGTCTGCACAAACATGTGACAGGCACCACAAAGGGATCCAATTTCCACATTCTGGTCCCAGGTAGAATCATTGTGCTGATCATCTTCCCTATCCTAAATTCCTCTATCCTCAGTACTTTCCCTCTGTTCACTTGAATTAGGCCTCCTGCCTGTGGTCTGGCAAAAAAGATGAAATGAAGAATTGTTATCACCAGCAAAATCTATCTCAGCATCTTGTTGCAGAATGCCCAGACTGAAGCTCCTGCTGAGCAAATAATCTGCAATTTTTCCAGCAGGAATATTCACAGAGTTAGTAAAAAGCACACTTCTGACAAAACTGCTACTCTGTTCAAAGCGCCTGCTCTGAAATCATGGGGATACTATAGATTTCCTTTGGAAATGTCACTTAAGCAAGTTCATTTCACAGCCAACGCATGTGAAATAGCATCCCAGCCTCTGAGATCTAGCAGAGCTGCAAGGAAGAAGTGGGAGCTGTCCAGAAACCTTAACTGCTACCAGTTTTGAATCAATCATATTCTGCTAAAAAAGGCCCAAACATTCAATATAAATAAACAAACAACAACAAAGAAGGGGGATAAGAGATTTTCCCTAGTTTTTATTAAAAACAGCTATATGTGGAAATAAAAAAATCTACTGATCTAACAGATGAGACAAAATTCTGTTGTGGGGAAGGGATATTGTAAACCATTAGCATCTCTGTGTCCCTCCTTCAGTCTTCAGCAATCACCTCCTACTTCCGAACAGCTCCGAATAGCTTTTAAAAAAAGAAAAAAAAAAAATCACAAGTCTACTGCCATGGCAGGCATGTATGTAGACATAGACAAAAACATGTCAATACTGAGTTCAAGTTACACTTGCATTAAGAACTCGATTCCAGTCCATGGTAGCTGCTAACTTTTTACTACTAAATTGAAGGAAGGACATGATTAAGATATGAGTCTCGCATTAAGGCAAAATTCTCAATATATACCATGGAAAACTTCCCTTTAAACAGTAACTGTGCATGGTGAAAGAAATATTTCAGAAGTCTACTCCTCAAGCCAACTGCTCCCAAGTGACAGCTACTACTTTGGGTTTGTTTTGGTTTTGATTTTTTTTTTTTGATTCCTAAATGGCATCGAGTCAAGAACCCGCCAATCCTTATATCATTCTGTGCTTCCCTTGCTTCTCACGTCATCATTGTATGAAAACTTACTACTGTTCATAAAACAATGTGGTTATTACAGCTTTATCACATCAAAACAAGAAGTCACTTCCCTTCACTGTATATAAGTCCAGAAAACAAACAATAGCCCATCTTCCTCCACATCCTATCTCCTTTCCATAGGAAAGCAGTCGGGAGGTCAGCCAAAGATTAGGTTCCCCATCGGCAAAGAACAATGCTCGTCAGCATACTAAGTGTCCTGCTCTTCTGCCTGGTGCCACACCATAGAAACAAAGACTTTCTCAGACAGGAGACTGAAGGCAAGCAATGGGAAACACATTTCTGTGTGCTTGGGTACAGAACTGCACACACAGAAGGTCTTCTCCATGCCTTCTCATGGACTATCCAATTCGTTTGCGATTTACCCATGAAAGTACTCTTCTCATGCCATTACAGTTTCTGCTTCTTGTTGTCTGCACTTATGCAGTGGCCTTTTCCAGGCACAGGAACTGGAAAAGTAAACAGGGTAGAGAGTGCTCAGCTATCACTCTCACATCTTTTCAACACAACCCACCTGCCTTTCTTTGTCTCCTATCCTGTTCAGACAGATTTAAACATCTCACTTGCTCCCGCTGCTCCAGTATTAGCATCTCTTTCCACCCATCTCAATTAATGATTTCCAGAAAAGAGAAGAACCCAGGAGCTCCACCATTTGTGTTTGGAGACCACAGCAGGATGCTGGGCAAGATCAAACACTGTTTTGATCTGATGAAGCTTGGAGTCTTGTTAGAGACTTTTGTTTCATAAAGACAATTTCTAGGAGTGCATTTTCCTCAGGAAGTCATCTCTCACTGCCTAGGGACCTATAGTATTCCTAGCATGGAGAAAAACTCCCTGGTCTACCCACTGTGAAATTCTACCTCTCGGTAACATTGGCTCACAGACAGAACCAAGCTGTGGTGGCTTAACGTCAGCATGCATAAGCCAAGCCACAGTGGCTATTGACAAGAGCAAGGTAACATGACTGTCTTCTGGGCAGAAAGCAGACATTGGCTGGGGACTAAGAACGTGAGCAAGCACAGCCACCACTCCTCAGCCAACCACTAATAACTTCCTAAGCCTGGGTGTTGATGCATGTAAACTCTCCACATCTTTGCCCTCTTTCAGTTAGTCGTAAGAGCTAGGCTGGAGTTATGAGGGTAAGATTGTTTCTTCTTCAAGCCCAGAAATGAGACTAGAGAAAAGCAGAGCTGAAGAGAAAACACGTTTCCCCTCCACAGCTTCTGCTTGGCTTGGGGGAGCACTGCCCTCTTTGGTGCACTCTCTTCTTGCTGGCTGGTGAAACGAAGGCTTGGCAGCAAGGAGCTGAAGAGTTCCTGCCCGAGGACACTCAGGGCTCCCAGAAGCAAGACAGGGAAAAGGTTCAGGATAACCGTCATCTCCTCCCGCCTAAAACCAGGGATCAGACACTTTTACTTCCCTGCTTCACTACTGTAATGAAAACGTGAAGAAACCTCCCACTCAATGCTGTCAGCTTCCTTTTTTCAAGGAAATTATGCATCATACAGAAATGTTGCATAAGGTCTCCATCACATTTCTTTGAGCTTCTAAAGACAGCATGTGTCACTGTATGTTTTCTAAATTTCCAAGGAACCCTTCCCCCTCTTTTCTACTTCATTTTACACGGAGACAGATTTCCCACTCCACAGCAGTTCACTTCTCTGCTGTGAGCAAAGAGGAAGAACTAACAGTCAAACACTTTCTCATACACTCTTTTTCAAAGGCTAGAAGAATGATATTTCTCAGCTTTCTCCCTCTCTCCTTATTTTACCCTATTATTCCAAGATAAAGTTCACACAAGAAAGTAGTGCTGTGCTGGGCCTCCAGTAGCCTCTACAGAAACTGTCAGACTACCTGCTCCTGTATCTCCTTCAACCCACTCCAAATTCCTTCTTATGCCATGTCTCTGTGTTCCATCCTTTCAAACAAGTCACATAACGAAAGTGTTACTGATGAAGAGAAGCTAACATTATGCGAGCAAAGCCTCTTTGCAAACCCACCACCTCATCTCATCTATATCAATCTTCTGTTCCCACTTCTCCAGCAGCCAGATACCTTTGCCTATGCAGCCTTCTCATCCTACCCAGAACTCAGAGCCACGGTCAAGCATTCTGCCTACCACGCATCAGCTGAACGGTGACAACAGCATGGGTGCACAGATTTGACCTGCAGCAAACAGCAAGCCATGAATCTTAGCCTGGTTTGCAGTACATGAAAATATTTCAGATTTTCTCATGTTTGACAATGACTCAGCTAATGCATGTAACCTGGAATTCCATGCTAACCAAATCGTGTCTCTGAACGCAGAGCTTGGATTGCAGTCTATCAAGTTTTAGTATTCACCTGAATAATTCTGACTCTTTAAGCATTTAAGCAGGCTAAAGGTATCCACATGTTCCGTTCAGACTGAGTAAGTGGAACTTAATATTCCATTTATCAGCAATAAATGCTTCACTACTATATTTGCCTACCTGATTTGATTTTCTTCACTACTTTTCTTGGAGCTGATGTAAGGCTTAGTTATTCCGGACAACTTCTGTAAGCCAATTCCCTTTTTATTTTTAATGCTATCATTATAATATTTTTTGGTCTCAAGTACCAATTTGAAATGCATATATGTATTAGGTCTATACAAGCAGCAGTTAGGCTCCCATATTACCATTAAGATGTTAAAATTCCACCTGCTGAAGCTGGGTGGAAAAGTCCTTACTTATTAGCTTATAGCAAGGAACTGTCTGCCTCAGGAGTTGGGCTTTTTAAATAGTGGATTTTTGTTCTATTTTTTGTAACTTCCCAACTACCCCTTTTTCAGGCTTTTTTTTTTTAAATTGTGAATTCCCCCAGCAACTGTAAGCAGAAGAGAGTTACATTCCCTCCTAACCCTCAGAACCACCAGTTGCAGAGAACCCTGAAATAGATGTTCAGTCCAGAAGGACTATCAGACTATTCACTCATAGTCCTCCTAATTCCCCCACAGGCCACGAACACGACCCGCTTCCCAAACTCCAGTAAGAAAGCACTTAGACCCACAGTATAAAAGCACAGGCAAAAGCTACGGCCAGGAAAGAGAGAATGCAGATGACAGTAAGCTGTAGCAGCGTCCCAAGCTGTTGCAAGAGAAAATCAGATTTGTGCAGGAATGACTGCAAATCTTACACGTAACATCAAAAGCAGAGTTTTGCACTTGCATACCGCAGCAAGTTCACAGAGGTATGCGCTGCTACTCCTGGACAATACGGGGCTGCCTGCATCTACAGAGCTTTACACACCAGCAAAGGCAGGACTTAAGGGTGGTTTAACCCCAGCCGGCAGCTAAGCACCATGTAGCCGCTCACTCACTCCCCCCACTCAGTGGGATGGGGGACAGAATAAAAAAACACCAAACCTCGTGGGCTGAGATAAAGACAGTTTAATAGGACAGAAAAGAAGAAAATAATGATAATAAAATGACAATGATAATACTAAAAGAATTAGAACATACAGAACAAGTGATGCACAATTGCTCACCACTCACCAACCGATGTCCAGTTAGCTCCTGAGCAGCTATCCGCCCCTTCCAGCCAACTCCCCCCAGTTTATATACTGGGCAAGATGTCATATGGTATGGAATATCCCTTTGGCCAGTTTGGATCAGCTGTCCTGGCTGTGTTCCCTCCCAGCTTCTTGTGCCCCTCCAGCCTTCTTGCTGGCTGGGCATGAGAAGCTGAAAAATCCTTGACTTAGTATAAACACTACTTAGCAACAACTAAAAACATCAGTATGTTATCAACATTATTTTCCTACTAAATCCAAAACACAGCACTGCACCAGCTACTAAGAAGAAAATTAACTCTATCCCAGCCGAAACCAGGACAGGGTGGCACCCACCAACAAGCCTGGGTCCCTTCCCACCACAAAATCTGTACCTTCGGTTATACCCCTCAGCATGGGCCTAACAACAGGCATCCCTGTGCAAAGGTTACCCAGTCATTTTAAAACCATGCTGCTGACCAAAAGTGTGGGGATGACCTACCCATTCCTCCCTCTCCTTTGTTTTTGTCTGCCTGTTCCTGCAATGAAATAGTCATGCAGAGAGTACAGTCTGCTGAAAGTTAACTTGACACGCACCCCCACTCACAAAAAAAAAAAAAACAAACCCAAACCAGAAAACCCACACAAGGCTTTAATTCCCAGATGTGACTCACTGTGGGAACACTGGTGCTTGTGCACAGAATGGAGCAGAAACAAGTGAGCCGGGGAAGAAATGAGTAAGACTGTCCCTTTGGCCAGCAGCACAGGCCTAGCTCGGAGCGCAGTGGACGCACCCACGCCCTGGAACAGACTTCCTAAAATAGCTAGCAGGAAGTTATAAGGATTGAGCTGCATGTTAAATCCAACCCCTCGTCTCTACCCACTTCACTGAGGGCGCTTGCCTCTCTCCACTCTGGGTTCACAGCCCTAAACCTTCCTAGGACAGAGGTAAAGCCTTCCAAAATGCTGTCGGAGATGGAGACGCTCTGCCTCCCTTTTCTCCAATAACTCACTAGTCAAACCACATGTTCAAGACATTTTCCTGTGTTAAAAAGACAAAATGCACAGTCAACTGAAGAAGAGCCTAAAAACTTCTCACTAGTGTCCTGAGCAGACCAGACCCTCTTGGGCCCAGCTGCATTATAATTCCCTCGTGCACACTGGCACAGACTGAAGAGGAGGAAGAAAGAGCACCCTCCGCTGCACAGCTCATGGAAGCCTACGGTAGGGTTATCAAAGCCTCAGTATGTCACTCTCAGGACCCGGTGGATCCCAGCAGAGCTTAGGTACAAGCAAGATGCAGAAAAGCTTGGCTATGACAAGGACTAGGCAATCACAGATACTTCCAGGGAAAGAAGCTGAGGAACGGGGAAAACAAAGGAGCAAAACATCAGCTCCACAGGAATAAAGGTGCCACCAGGGTCAGACACCAGCTGACTTCGACACCAGAATTGAGAGGAAGGTATAAATCTCCAACAACTTTTCTAAGTTTAGTTCTAAAGATTTTTTTTTTCACAAAAATAATTACAATTATCTGCCAGAATTTTCAGTTCCTCTGCCCTGTTCTCACTTACATCTCTCTTCCATTTGCTGAACTTTGCAGATCTCTCTAGCTCCCTCCTCCCTGCCCAAGCCTCTTCCACTCCCCTTGTCCTCTGAATACTCACCCAGTCTTATTCTTCCTACTACTTGCCATGGTCACTGCTACGATGCACTTGTGTACTAGGTCTGCTTGGGATGGAGTTAATTTTCTTCACAGTAGCCTGTATGGTGCTGTGTTTTAGATCTGTGACCAAAACAGTGTTGATAACACACCAATGTCTTAGCTAGCGCTGAACAGTGCTCGCATAGCATCAAGACCTTCTCTCTTTCTCACTCTGCCCAATCCTAGGAGTAGGCTGGGGATGGACAAGAGGTTGGGAGGGGACAAACCACGACAGCTGACCCCAACTGACCGAAGAGATATTCCCTACCATATGTCATGCTCAGCAATAAAAATGAGGGGGGGAGAGTTTTTACAAAGTAGCCATTGCTCAAAGAAGTTCACTGGTGGGAAGGAGTGAGTGATTGCCTTTGCATCACTTGGTTCCCCTCCCCCTTTGCCTTCCTCCCTTCAGTTACTAAATTGTCTTTATCTCGACCCATGAGTTATTCTTGCTTTTGCCCTCCCGATTCTCTATGCCATCCTGCTGAGGGGGAGTGAGCAAGTGACTGGGTTGGGCTTCACAACTTGTTTCCAGATCTCTAGCCACCTCTGACTCTCCTGTGAGCCAGGAGGATCCAGTTCACAACAGTGCACTGGAAATCCTGGTGGCACCTGAAAGCCTTTGAATTAAGGACAGAATCTGTCCAATCCAAAATTTTGCAGCTCATGCCTGTTTCTTCAAAGATCCGGAAGTGAAGCTCTGAGGCAAGTGCAGTGCATGTCTCAACATGGATACTGATTGCACAGCTCTGGCAAATTTTCTTAACCTTTAAAACTTTGGCTCTTGATATAAAAGCAACTCTGAGAAGATGCCTCTAAATAAACTTCCTGTTAGAAGTATCCACTGGGCTGTGTTTCCAAGTTGGAAAGGATACTCCTTTCTCTGAATGTAAACATGTGGGCTCTTATTTTTGTGGCACCTTCTTGATTTGGGTGTTTTCTTTTTGCCAAAGCCTTGCTTTAGGTTAGTTCTAGGTAATTCTATTCATTTCATACTAAACAAACATCAACAAAAATATTCCATCTCTAATCTGCCTGTTCATACACCAAGATAAAGGTATGTGTACAGTGTCACCAGGGCCACACTAAAGGTAGCAGCAAGAGTAAAAACTTCACAAAATTACTGTTATTTTAGCTAGCATAACATCTCTACCTTTTTAGTACCGTGGTACACTGGCTAACACATTGGTCAACCTGCACTCGCACCTCATACTCAGTTATGTTGCACTCCATTAACAGCAAGGGGAAATTTCTGATATAACAGCCTAGATACACACATTATGAGCAAACTTCACCTACTCGCAGCTCTAATCATCACCCTGGATTAAGTTGAGAGTTTTCATTTCTGCTAAGCAAACCACATGCAGTTTATCATGCTGCTGTTTACTACCCATCTAGCACAAACCTGAACTCACCTCCATCATTCCTATCACTCAGCTAGTAATGCAGCCTTACAACCCAAGGATTTTAGCTTTGTATGGTCCTTCTACCTCTCGAGCTTCAGTCCCCAGAAATTACCTTTGAGCAGCATTATGACTTTATTAATAATGATTCAGTCACAATTATTCTGATCATTGATTTAACTTGTCTTACTATAAAAGACTATGGAAGTGCAAGACATTCTTTAGGAGGCAAAGAAAGACTGATCCCTGCCTTACAAGAGTCTTTCTTACATATTGTTCTAGAGCGGGGAAACGTCATCTATTCTGTGGAAGTCAAGTCCACTAAGAGCAGTACTCCAGGGAATTCACCATACAGAGGAGGGGTTCCTGCAGGACCATGGTTTCCAAATCTTCTTTTGCTGGAGAGGCACTATATGGGGTGGGTATTGGTGGGAAGAGAGCACATAAAATCATACTTGCATGTTCTGTAGCTGTAGTATGACGTGCTCTGCATATACAAACTTAGGATAACCTAATCACTTAACTCCAGGTTCAGAAGGGTTTATGTAGTAGACTATTACTGCCTGTACTTTGAGGCAACCTAGATTCAGCTAGTTCTCCTGTCAAGAACATAACCTACGAGGCTCTTCTTCAGGTCATGCATAGGAGCAGGTTACAATGTGAGAACTCCTATTCTAAAAATCTTGTGCCCCCTGCCCCGGACAATTGATTAGCTCAGGACAATTAAGAAAACACCTGAGCCCACTCATGGAGGGTGGGTGTGGTCATGCCACTCTCCCTCCCCTCTACCTGCTTCTGCCCTCCTTTTTGCAGTCTCAGGGTTCTGCTCCATTGGCATGCTCCCTGGACTGAGCCAACACCATTCATTAACTTTATAGGGTTTTTTGACAAATTACATTGCCATTAACACAATGAGCTAAATCCAGTGAATGCCCAGGCCACCACACGGCAGTGTGAGGCATGTGAGGGAGGGGGAGAACTGGGAATCCTCATTTTGGCAATGGTGATTGGAGAGAATCACTGTGTCCAGTAGGATACTGATTTTTTTGATCTCTGGGCTTTGCTTAGGGACAGAGCTGACTTGCATTTAAGCCTACCCTGAATTGCCAGAAAAAAACCAGTTAAAATCCTCTGGCCACTTACTCCCAACATCCAAACAGCACTTCTGTGCTGTACCAGCACAGCCTTTATGTAGCTATATGATCAACAGGACTGAGAAAATAATCTGTCTCAATAACTTTTTTCCTTCAACCGAGTTCATTTTCAGCCAGATCATCTTTGCAGTTCTGTTTGTAAAGAACAGCACAAACAGATGGCATAGAGAGGAACTGTGCTTATCCTGTGGCAACATCAGCTTAAACGTACTCCGAACTACAACCTATGTCTCTTACAAACCCAGATAGCCTACAGCCACCCCACCCTGAACATGGCCAATATGGTCTCATGAGGCTGTAAACTGATAGGAGGACCATTAAAAAAAACCAAACACAAATCCACATACACGATCTTTTTTTTTGACAAACCTTTAACCACACTGTCAACTCTCAAGATCAAAGGAGTCTGTGCATGCAATTCAGAGATGATCCTGGCTTTCTAAGGACTAAGACCATCAATCACATTAAGCCAAGAAACGATCAGTAACATTTTTCACTCTGTGTTCATCCTGTAGTGTTAAATATCAATGGCAAAAAACTTATTTGTTTCTTTTTGTTTTTAATATGATATAACAGCCACAGCTCTGGAGGCAAAGATTTATCAAGAGTTTTTAAGCAGGGGGCAGAGGATTCCCCCCCGTGAGAGATTCAGAACTTCCTCTGTTTATTCAGGAAGATTCAAGAGTAAGGTAACAGGACAACACAATCGGGTGTCAGCTTCACACAGCTGACTGATTTTTCCATTCATAACATTTAAAACTGTGTTTAACACTTCTATTCGTAACCTACCGAACTAACCACATTCTACAAGCAACCTGAATTTGTTAGGAGTCCAGATTTTCCCCCATTCATCCCGATGCCTTGTGATGGTAGTTCCCATGACACCTCTCATGGAGTGGAAAGACACAGGAAAAAACATTGAGCAATCCTGGTATTTTTATGATCAACGAAAACGTAGAAAGGAGCATATATTTCTCTGTGTAGAGAAAGAAACAGAGGAAATTTAAAAACAAAAACAAAAACCAGCCCAAACCTGTCAAACTGCCTAATGGGAAACAGCCACATTTAAGGTAAGTTTGGTTTCTGTGGTGGTCACTTTCAGAAAAAGTCAGAAAGAAAACATGAGAGTTGCTAACAAATATCTTCCTGTCAGCCCATGCTCAATATTGTATATGGTAATTTCTGCTCTTAGGTGAACCAGGTTGTCTCCCCTTAACTCAGTTTTTATAGAAGAAGTGGAATTGGGAAATGAAGCATTAAGAAACCCAGCAAAACATGCGAGAACTAGAAGGCAGCAATACTGCTTAAAAATGAGTTGATGCTCAAACCACTGAAAGAGTTCCCTGGCTTTCAGATGAGCCTCACTACAGATACAGAATGCTTCTAGGTGCTCTAGTTCACTCACCTGGCTTACCTCCCTTATCCCCTCTGCTTTTGGGGTGAAGACCTGACCTTGCTAAAGCCACTAGAAGTTTGGCTGCCGTCTGCAGTGCGGCAGAACATCCCCACCAGTGTGGCTGGTACGGCAATCCTCCTGCTGGTGTGGTAGCCCACAATTTATTTACCTCATACAGGGAGGCTGCAAAGATCTCCCTGTGGGTTCCTTCAACAAACTGGGCCACATATACTACATTGACTTTTTTTTTCCACCCACATACAATCTCCAGGATCCCAAAATTGAATGCAGTTTTGGTTTGAATTTCCAATGACTGAAGGAGCATAGTCTTGATAGGTCTAAAATCAAAGTCCTTCACAGCCTCAATGTGACCTTTACACTTTAAGCATTGTATTTGCAAGTCTGAGGTTTTATCAGACAAAAACCTGACCTGGCAGGTCATTGTGAAAAGCAGTAATCCCTATGTGGCGAGTACGGATTCTGAAGACGCCAAAGCTACACCGCAGCTCCTGTGTGTCACAGGTTTCCACAGGAGAATGAAGCAGCACATCTTCAGGACAGATTATGCTATGTGCTTCTCTCTCCCCCCCATTTCCAGATGTTCAGCAACACGAGACTGGGATAGATGCAGTGCTTTGAATTTGGGTGGAGAAGCAGGGAGGCTGGGAAGGCAGGGATTCAGGAGGGGAAGGCTGACAGAAGATGCAGATCTACCAAGAGCATCCTGGTGTTTACAACAGGTGTTCACAAAGCCAGAAACTTGCATGCTGAGTCAAACTGCTACTGATTTACTTTATGCACTTGGGCAGATCAGTCTGACTTTCAGGGTCTTGATTTTCTCATACAGAGATGATAGATTATTTTACCTTGAAAAAATTAACATAAGAACATTTACATATAGGCAACAACACACTTAATAGCAATAATGCAAGCATACAAACAAAAAGATGGTGTGAAATCTTGCCGATTTAGTTAGTGAACAACAGTAACGAGTCTGTATTCCTCATCTCCTACCCTAATCAACCATGGCAGAATCAAAGTCTTATAGAGAGGAAAAGACAAGCAGAGCTAGTTAATTTTTTCATTAAAGGAGAATATTATGATACTTGCAGCCACGATTACCCTCTCCGGTTGCCCAATTACCATCATCTCTCCCTTTCAACTGTATGTTGATCAGAACCTGGAATCTTGTTTCCTGGATAAGTCTACAGCACCTGGACTCAGATACTCAGAGTAACAGCATCATGCCAACTCATGTAACGTAACAAAGTGCCTTCACACACACAAAAAGTTACAAGAGGAAACTCAATTAATCATGCATTACTAATACTCATTTATAACTATCTGCAAAAGCACTGCAGGTGAGATGAAGAAATTGCATCTAAGGCTGAACAGCAGCAGACTGACTCACATAAGTATGTAGAGTCCTAGCTTCTCCACTGGTCCTCCTTGCACACCTAGTCCCAATGCTCTTACAGTCTTGGCTGCAGAACAGGATCTCACAATCTTAATTAAACAAAACAAGCTGAAGACTTCTGGAATAGTACAGGAGGACATCTCAGGGAGTTGTTCTGAACACTGAGTAGCAGGAACCAGCTGCTTAAAGCCTTCAGGAAAAGCAAGAGGAGACTGTTCTTTTTTAAAAAGGGGATGCAATAGGTCCTGTTTTAGGCACATCCAGGAAACTCCCAAAGCAACAAAAAAAGTCACCTAGAAATCCTGTAGATTAGAGGAATGATGAGAAAGTCTATATTAGGCAAGCCATGCTGCTTGGCCCATCTAGCAATAGCAGCTACCTCTGATGACAATGAGAAACTTTGTACATCTGTCTTCATTTTCAAAAATGAGCGAGTTTTGTTTATACTTCTCATGTTCATAGCCCTATGCAACAGCTATGGACATGAGGGCTATGCTCCTCAGGCACACAGGTGGAATTTGGATTAAGAAGGCATTTGTTTAGTATTTCACCAGAAGTTAATAGTAATAATTTACTTCTGAAAAAAGCCCTACCCATTTAAAAAAAACAAACAACAAAACAGAACCATTGAGAACTTTGACGATTTTTCCTTGAGCAAGAAGTAACACAGAATACAAAATAAACAGCATTTTCATATACAGGGATGACAAGAATATTTTTACAATAAAAGCTAGTTTCCTAAACTCCTTAACACCTCAGGAACCGGAGGCAAACGTGCTTTGGGAGTACGAGGCTCCTCACATGCAGAGGTGCTTCCTGTGCAGCACAGAATAACTTCACTTGGGCAGGAAATTAACTCACCGTACCATAAAAATCACACCCATTTCCCACTGTAACCTTCCCGTTTACACAAGCTGGAGACAAACAGGGCAAAAGTATTACCCGTACCAAGAACGGGGGGGAGGTGGTGGGGTGGTGGTGGGATCCTAGACATACTGATCGACGATATGACGAAATTCTAGCGTTAAATGCGGGGGGAAGGCAGCTATTTGGTTCTGCCTACTACACCACTCAGAAGGACAGAAAATAAACGGCCAGGGACAGCCCCCTTCAGCACGGCGCAGAGAGCCACAGGCGCGGAGCTCGGCGCGGGGGCCACGCCAGGCTCCCTGCGGCCAGGCAGGGAGCCGCGGACGGGAGCAGCTGCCAAACCCGAACCGCGACTGCGAAGCCGCCGCCCTCGCCGCTCCCCGGCTCCGCACCCCAGGGCGGCACAAGCCCACCCGGCCGCCTGGGGAGAGACAGTTAGGGGTGCCCTGCTCCCCACAGCGCCGCCGTTAACGCTCGCTGCCCGCCCTGCTCCCGCGCGCCGCTCCCTCCGCCCCGACACCGGTGAGGGGAGCCGGGCGGGCAGCGAGGGGAAAAAGCGGAGGGCTCTGGAAAGGTCCCCGCCGCCTACCCTCACGACTTACCCAGGAGGGACACAAGGAACAGGAGGAACCACTGCAGCCAAGCCGGCAGCTTCATCGCTGCTCTCCCAAACAGCTCGCCCAAACCGTGCCTAAATAGGAACCGAAAGCTAAGTGCGGCCGCTGCCCGCCTCGCCGCGACGTCAGGCGTCCCGCCGGCCCGCCCACCGCCGCGTTCCCCGCCCTCCTGCCCCAGCGGGGCCTGGCGGTGGGAGGCCTGTTTGGGCTGTTGAGTAATCGGGGTTCCTCTGGAAACTCCGAGCCTGCGTTAGGAAGGGGGATTTCAGACATCGCGGCCACCTCCGGTGTGTCTTGGTGGGTTGCGGCTGCCAGAGAGGAGCTGGGGTGTGAGGTGATGCTGCGAAGGGGGTTTCTGGTTCATGGGGCGCAACTCCAGCAAGCGCTGGTGGCAGAAATTGTTGTGTTGCTCTTACAGCAGGGAATTTTCAGCTCTGCTAATTGAAAAGCTGAAATTAAATCAATTTACTGTGGAGTGGGAGCCCCACAGGTTAGGGGGAGAACAAATTCCAGCAGGTAACATGCAGCTCGCCACATCAGAAAATGATGGTCATCTAAACCTAGTACTCCCTGGAGCCTGGTGTTTGACACCGATGCTCCCCAAAATGCCCACTGTTCTCTTTGGGGGACACCTGGCAATATTTCCGTTTGAGGGGTGGGCTTGAGGCTCAGCCTGGCCATGCTCACCTGTTTCTCCAAAGGCTGGGTTGGCCTCTGTGGGCATAACCCTTCTGCCTGAGTGAAGGAAAAATAGAAACCAGCTCTGACTTCTAGGGATTTCCTTCAACACCAACTGCTCAGAAGCCCATTCACAAAGCTAAAACAAACTTACATTCCCTTTCGTGGGTGACTGGCCTCTTGACAGAGTGTTTTTGAGGAAGAAAGGGAAAATACCAGAACAGTTTGGGAAACATAAACACTCAGCAACTATTGAAAAACTGCTGCTCTGCCAAACACTCCAGCAGCAGCTGTGAGCCAGCTTTCCTCCCACAGCAGTGAGTTGCTGCGAGCGGACACTTCATCCACCTCCGCCTGCATCCCTCTTGCAGTGTGTTATCCCAGCTGAGAAGAATCCAGCTGCCGGCAGGTCCAGCTGCAGACCTTACAGCCTCAAAGCATCCTCAGTTCCCAGGAGTTTGACTGCCTGTCCCAGGGGAGACCAGCACAGCACTAGTGCTGGGTGGGAAGGCTCTCACCGCAGGTTCAGCCCTCGGCTGGCTCTCTCCAGGTGCGCTCGGCCCACATGCTCACTGCTGAGCGGCTGTGTCAGGCTATTCACCACCACTTGGAGCAACCTCAGCTCCGCTCCCCACACAACAGTGCCCATAGCGGTTCAGAAAAAAAAATAAATTGGCAACCATGGAGATCTCTAACCAGAGGACCTTACAAAATCAACACTGAGGATGTTCCAACACTGAGTGTTTTTTTTCCCCTCCTTCTAGGAGTCGCTGTAAGCTCCCTTACCTCATCACTGCCGGCTGCAGCATGAACTAGAATGACACCGCACATTGGGCTGAGCAATGTTGTCTCATTCAGTTCTTACAAAATCAGAATAATACTGATCCATTCTCCATAGCTATGTTGGAATGACATGGCATGTAACTGGCTTCCAAATGGAGTCAGGCCCATCCCATAAATTCCTTTTGCTCAGTGACAGAAACCCACAACAAGCCTTTCTGTCCCTCTCTTCCCTTTTCCCCTCCGTTCTCAATCTCTGTCAAGTGTCAAAGGGAGCTCCCTACCCTGTAAAGGCTCAAAGTCACAGTGTTTACACCAGAAATGTAATGTGGCCATCTTCCTGCCGTATCCTGGTGGCAGGAGCAGCTGTTCTCTGCTGCTGACTACTCCTCTTGTCAGGTAAAATGTCCTCCCAAGATGTCAGAGACTTTGGATTGAACCTTGTTGCTGGGAGGATGCCACCTCCCACCTTGCACACTATAACTTTCCTGTAGGTTATGAGATCTTCAGGGTTAGCAGAGAGAAGTCTAAAGCAGGGACTGACACTTTCACTTAGAAAAAGATTATTTTACAGTGGAAGGAACCACAGGAGGTCACCTACACGCACTCAAAGCAGGGCTAAGTTCTTCCTACCGAGCTGCTCCGCGTTGTAGAGGATGATTAGGGCTTCACGGGGCAGAGAAAGTGAGAGAGAAACTTGAGCGTGGTGGCTGGTGCCCTCACCTAGCCTCCTCTATTTTTGGGAGACTACAGGGATATGTGGCAAGGATGCATTCTCCCTTCTTGTGCATACTTACACAGTCATAACAGGTAGAAGGTCCATAAAGTACTCATGAAAGACTCAAGAAAATGATTGGTTTTCCTCCTTTCCTGACTGAGTACCCAATCAGACTTGCCAATGTTTTCCCTTCCTCAGTCGCCAAGTCAATCTTTAATGTTTTCTTCCTACTATCTCATAGTTAGGGCACTCTTCTGAAAGTCAGGAGTTTGAATCGCTTTTTGTTGGGGTGAGAACTAAACCCAGTTTCTCTGTCAATCCTGGGAACAATATACAGGAGCCTAGGTGCTTAACATAAAGCCATGGTTTCTACTCCACAGGCAACAAACAGAAAACACAGGAGCTGTGATACCAAGTATTCCATCAGTAGGGTGGAGCCAGGCCTTAATGTACAGTGAGCTAAGCTCTGCATGTATTTCATGCCCTCCCTCGAATGCAAAGACCACAGGGAGTGGTTTTAAATAGTCGTCATTTGCTTAACTCACACTTGGTTTCCCCAAGGTCCCGCGCTGCTACCCCAACTGCATTGTTTTCAGTATCAATGAACAGTTTTCCAGTCTAAGTGAATTTTCCTGTGATCAGATTTCCACTTGACTACTGGGCATCTGCAGTGCTTGTACGCCTCTGCCAGCTGTTGCTTTGTGGGTGAGGAGACGACATTTTCAGCTGAGTTGGGCACTTTCAGCATTTGCTTGAATGTGCAGACAGCGTGATTTTTTTCAATTTTTTTAATGAAAAGAATTTGTGCATAAAATCAAGTTTGTTTGCTTTCATTATCCATGACTCATTCTCGAGTGAATCACACACTGCTTCGTGATCATACGCTGTAAGGAACTGTTAAAAGAAATCTAATGTGGTTTGAAAGTCTTTGCAACAGTGTTCCCATTGCCATTATAATCACTCCCATTGGGAAGTAAAATAAGTGGCACCAACCTTAAGTTTCTGAACTAATGTAACTGTAGTTACTGAGTAATTAAGTTCACAAACAAAAAAAAGAAAACCCTTCACACCAAAATAGTTTTACTGGTAAGAGCATTTTAAGCACAGAGGAACTGAGTGGCTTTCGCTGTTTGCATGAGGGACCACCACAGTGTGCTGATATAATAAAAAATTTCCTGGAATTACTAAATCTGAGATTACAGGAAAAAAAACTGCTCAGGAAACAGAATTTTCAATTTCATGAAGATGTATTTTTTTTAGCATACCAGGATGTTGTTTAACAATTCTGCAAATACACAGAGCACTGCAAAACTAAATCAGATCTGCACATCTTGGCCACAGGTTTGGTTTATGCTAAGGCTGTAATACTGGTGCCTGCCTTATATTACATGGCATTTCACAATTTCCATAGAACTTGGCAAAGAGTAACAGTTGCATCCTGCTACAAAGAGTAGAGCTTATTACCATAATTTTAAATAAAAAATGGAAAGAAGTGTTTGCTGGTTTTCTTTAGGTGCTCCAATTTGTGTTAGTCTAAGAAATTTGTCCTTTTCACAATTATGCTGTTGCTCTGGAGGCTTGTATGGAAATGTCACTGCCTATTGGTATGATTTCACAAGTTTATTTCCTTCTTTCTTGATTGAGAGATTATCCAGATCAGTGGAATTTGTGGATGTAATGAAGAAGGAGTGGGCCCATTGCAGCCTATGGGCTTTTGTCTTACAATCAGTGAATCAACGTGAGTCTAGCACTGGGGCTGGAAAGATGAAGAGTGGGCTGGAAGGCAGCAGTTGGCTATTCATATTGCAGCTTTCAATCTTGGAAAATTGATTGAATTGACAAACTCAATCGCGTATTTGAAGACACACTAACAACCTACTTCTCTGACAATAAGCCAGCTTGATCATGGAGCCAAGTATTTCAGGATCAGAATGTATCTGTATATGTGTCTCTGGGAGGATGCAGATGGGGCAGGGCTTCAGTAGCCCTCCAGGCCAGGCAGCTAGCTGGTGCTGCCTAACTTCCCTGTGAGAACTGGAGAAATTTCTCTCGGGAGTGACTTGGAAAGCCCCAAAGCCTTTGACTGGAGCAAACTGGAGTAAGGAAATGACTGCTGTTGCCAATAACTGTAAAGGAAAGTAATGTCTGATGCTTTTGGAAAGGTCTTTGGTCCTCTGTCTGATCAGATTGAAGCAATTTCTTCATTTTGTTGTTCAAATAAAGCAGCTGTAGAATAGTGCCTGGACAGGGAATGCTTCTTCGCTCGTTACCCTTCTTGCCATTGAACACAGTCAAGAGCAAACCTGCCTTGTTCTTCTGCAAGAAGGACCAACGCGCACCAATGAGACTTGGGAAACAGGTGTGCCCTTACCTGAAAGTCTAATGCAGCCAGGGAGATGGTACCACCATCTCATGAATGTCGTGTGACGGACTCCTGGTTACACGTTTGGTTGTGCACTTATGCTTCTTCACGTGTTTACACCAAAGCAGTAAAACTTTTTATTCAAAGATCTGTTTGAAGAATTTGCATGCTTATGATACTGGTGCATTACTCAGATCATCCTTTTATTTCCTGTAGTATCTGAAATGCAGTCTCTAAAGGAAAAGTGAAGAGTATCCCCGCCCTAAGAAATGTACAGTCTGAGCGTATTATGGCGATATGGCCACCAGTTACTTTTTAGCCTGTCTTTCCTGTCACTTTTCAGAAGTAATCCATTGCTTTGCCTTCTTTTGGCAGTTACAGAAATCTGACCAAATGTAGAAATGCAGGAGAGAGACAGCAATGCAATAGGAAAATACACAAATGCAAGGCTGGTATGAATCTTCCTGGCATGGACTTACTGTGAAGCCTTGTGACAAATCAGTGTCCCTAGTCAGAATTTGGCAGACAGGTCTAGGTGGCAAGGATAAAGCACTGTAACTGTTGGTTGCTGGGACTGGTTTCACTAGCTGATTTCTGAAGTGAGAAGTTTGCCTTGAGGAAACGGAGGTAGGGAGGAAAGGAGTGTCAGGATCTTTTTTAACCAAAAAGTCAGTGAAGCCCTCTGCTGACACAGACTTTGGCTAACGGTCAAATAAGAGCAGAGGTAATTGCCCCTACCCTTTTTTCCCAAAACAGCACAGGCTTGTTGATCATTAACAGAGTCAAGCTGATCAAGCAACCCACCACGGCTGTTTTTCCCTGTACAATCCTTGTACTTGTAGTGGACTAACAGGAAGATGGTTGAGGATCTGAAGAGAAAGCCGCTCATTGTTCTTGCTGTCCTCTTGCTGCTCAGCTCAGCACAAGCAGGTAAGAAAAACATGAGTGCCTGGCAAGGGATTGAAGGTTTTACATAGAAGGACCTGAATTCAATTCTCCCTAAACAACCTGTGTGTCAAGAGGTCCTTGCTATAATCTAGTTAGGTGCCAGGAGAAAGGGTAGTGCAAGAATGGTCCTTTCTTCTCCCATACTTTGATTCAATCAGTCTCAGTGATTTAATTCCACTAACCTGATTTAAAAGAATGATCTGGGTTTACCCTGAAGTGTAAGGAAGCGGAAAAGGGACCACTTGACCTCTGGCACTGGCATCTCCTGCTTTGAAAGCTTAGCAAGTGTGATCTGCAGTAGCTGAGAGAAAATAAGCAGACGCCACACTTCCATTTCTTTCTTTAATTATACTGTCAATGAGACTGCTTTTGTGATCATCACTACAGTCCCACATCACCTGCAGCTTCACAGCAGTGCACCTCCTGCCTTACCTTTACTCAAAATCCTCCTCGTCTTATGCCATTTCTGACATGCACCGCGCTTGCACTGAACCTTGCTAGTTAAGCTAGTTAAGCTGGCTCATGAGCTGCCTTTTTTCCGAATTGTTCTCAGAGAAAACCTCTTTCTCTCTTGCCTTCAGTACACAGGAAGACCAAAGTAAACAACAGTAAGGGATAGTCACATCCCACAAGGGGGAATCTGAATGTTGAATCTCACTTCTTTGTGCTGACCCTTAGGCTGTGTTCTGCCTAGCTAGTGTAAAGTATCTTCTATGGGAACAGCCAGCAGTTAGGAAGCCGGTTGTTTGATTTTTTTATTATTTTTTTTTATTTTTATTTTATTGTACGTGCAGATTCAAGGCTCTTTCGCTTCCTCCAGTCCAGAAAAGGGAAGGTGCATGCATTGTCATTGCAGCAGGATGCAACCATGCCAGTTCATAAAGTAACACTTTTTAGGTCAGAAGAGATCGTTTAAGCAATTATCGGGCTTCCTGCTCATCACAGGTCAATAAATTTCACCCCATTAGTCCTTCAGTAAATCCAACATCTCACCTTCAACAAGCCTTCCAAAATAGCAACCAGTCCTCTGAAATGACAAAAGATGGAGAATCCAGCTCTTCTGTGGGTAACCTAGCTATACATACTGCTAGCCATACATACTGCTAAACTTCTATGGTTGCTTTCTAGCCTAAATTTGCTCAGTTTTTTACTAGCTACAGGTTTGAGATTTTTTTTTTTTTTGCTGTCTAGATCAAAGTGCCTTCCAGTAGCTGCCTTTTCCTTCCCATAAAGCATTTTCATCCAGTAAATGAATCAATCAGGAAATTATCATTGACACATTTTGTCATCAGCATTCTCATATTTTGTCATCAGCATTCTCATATTTATTTCTGGATTTTTGATACAATTGTCAATTAGACTTGTACCTTCTACAATGCCTACTAGAATTTGAATACAAATATCCCCATTCAGTGGTGACTACCTGTTGGCAATCATTTTTTTAAAGATCTAATAGTCAGCTCATAAATGTACTTAGTAGCTGGCGTGTGTGGCCAATTTGGAAAAAAACCCCAACAGAATGTCATTCACGTCTCGGTAAAACAACTCTCAGAAGTCAAAGCTACCATGACATCCACGGTTATCTTCCCCAGCCAGTGCTGGAATTCCATCAAAGGACAGAAACAACTTTATCAGACAGATAAGCTTTCCAGAATAGGCTGATTTTAATTTATGTTCTATCCTTTTAATCTTTATCAATAGAAGCGAGATTGCTACCTTCATTTTCCTAATGAATTAGAATGAGCTTTTTTTTTCCATTGCACAGACGCAGACTAAGTATGCTATTCACTCCCTCTCATTGCAGGGAATACAGACAGACTCTCAGGGCATCACTGCACTGACTTCCAGACAACAAATTTCCTACGGGGCCGTAAACTTAAGGTCCAGTTTCTTCTGTTTACCTCCTCAAGTCCCAGCTGTGGGGAGCTGATTTTAGCTGATGATGGCATCAAGAACTGCAGTTTCAACAGCAGCCTGGAAACCAAGATCATAATCCATGGCTTCAGGTGAGAGAAAGAAGAGCACTGTGACTAAGCTTTTACTGGTAAATTAGACACTGCTGGGGCATTCCCAAGCACTGGGTGGGGCTGGCATGGAAACCTCCTGCTCATGTGACCTTCTTAGTCTACCCAGCAGAGTGGCTGCCTGCAAAACACCTGCTAAGAACAGAGTCTGGAGTGCTCAGTCCCAAACTGGACCTGGGAATTGTCTGGGAGACTGTTGGTGGGCCAGAGCCAGGGGCATGGAAAATGCTGCTGACAACCCGCATTACAACACAACTTGAAGTCCTTGAGTTTGTGACCAGCTGCCTATTTTGTGTGTGTTTCACATTTTTTGGAGCCTAAAAAAAGTTAGGAAATTAGAATCTTTCTTTCTTTCTTTCTTTCTTTCTCTCTCTTGCTTGTTCTCTCACTCTCTCCTCCTTTACCTCTTTCCTTTTCTTTCTTCCTTTCAGCCTTTTTATTTAAGAAGCCTTTTCTTCAAGATTCTTGTCCCTTTAAATTGTCTTCTTGGAGCTCATGCCTTGATTTATCAGCAGCCTGGATTAGTCAGCCATTTAGGAGCCCTGCCAGACACATTATACTTCTATGCTTGAAACTGTAGGGATTTGAGCTGGGGTTTTTTGAGCTCTCACTGTTCTGCAAGCTTATTTTACTGTGCCATTTTTCAGCCAGGTTTGACCGTATAACATCATTTGTTTTGACGTGCAAAAGCCTGAATAGAAAGTGCACAGAAGACCAGGATGAAACCATAGAAGATGTTGCATGGTCTTTTCGGAAAACCAGCTGTTGCCCTCACGTGACATAGCGCACCCCTCACCATGTGGTATTAGGGGAAGTGGGTAGAACATAGCCTTCTCGGTTTTCCTGGAATTCTTGGGTATAGATTTTTTTTTTTTAATTGTCTACAAATGTGGAAATGTAGCAGTGAAAGACTAGGTGATTTGGCCAAGGACTTCCTGCCAGTTGCTAGCAGAGCGGCATCCAGGTGTTCCTGGTCAACTCACTCACTCCACGTGGGCTCTGTGGTGGCTAACTGAAGCACCACAGCAAGACTGAGATCTCAGCCTGAGCCCTGCAAATGTTATCTCATTCATTAAAATACCTGGTTCTCTTCTGAATCAGCCCATTCTGGAAAGTGTTATTACACCATCACAAAGAAATGCCAGGTGTGGGTGTCTGGCACCAGAAAAAACTTTCAGCAACTGTCTGGCAGCCTCCTCTGAGACGTGAAGCTCCAGCACCAGTGAACCACACATTGGCACATGCCCTACTTCAGAAGACACCTAACATACTTGTTTCTGATGACTCCACAGGGCTTTGGGTACCAAACCTTCCTGGATTGAAGGGCTTGTCCATGCCATACTGCACACAAGTCAGGTGAACGTGATTGCAGTAGACTGGGTTTATGGGTCTACAGGAGCCTATCCCTCTGCAGTGGAAAATGTCACACAGCTGGCCCTCTCCATCTCACAATTCATCAGCAAGCTCCTGGTAAGCTACTGTGCATTTCCAGTGGGGGGAGCATGGCCAGAGAACATCCAGAGAACCATGCAAACAATCCAGAGAACTGCTCCCAACCTGCTGTCTTCAGGAGCTGGACAAGCAGGCTCTTTATTCGAGAGTGAGTGCTGTGTAGCACTAAAGAGATTTCTTTTTTCCCCTCTCTCTCAGTCCAGGCTTGAGCATGCCACTGTTTTTCTTCTTTCTCTAGAGTTTTGACATTTTCTGGAAAAATATCCCAGTTGTCAGCTGCCTCTCAAGCCCAGGACAAACCTGAAGGATGCCTTGGGTTTTCTCAGGTCCATGCTTCACTGGACAGTCTTCTTCTACTGCCTGGAAATTTTGTCCTGGCAGCTGGAGAGGGTGGGATTTGAGGCTATTTTATATTTGCTTTGGGCTTCGGATATACTTCCCAGCAGGTGGAAATCCCCAGATGTGGCCCAGTTCATTCATGCACAGCACAGCTGAACAACACTTATGCAATGAGGGTGATACCTCTTTGTGTTAACCAGCTATGTGTAAACTCTCTGTGTAATGTTTGCACTGCAGACCCAGGCTGCACAGCATGGGCATGCCTGGGTATGCACCATGCTGTGCACAGTCACACATTTCTATCCAGAAATACAGCAACCCTTGGAGCCGCTGTCATTAGAAGGATGGGGATGGGGGCTGGGGTGGAGGGGGAGAGGACTGTCACCCCTCATTACTGATTAGGCCACACACTGAACAAATGACTGAGCTGGACAGTGCCCACACCACTCATTCCATGTCTGTGCTGAGCTCAAGTCCAGCTACTTAAGGACTTTTTCTGTCCAGCCTCTCCTGCAACACTACACCACAGAAGACTATATTCTCGTCTCATAAGCCTCAGTTTTGCTCCAGGATATGGCCTCATACATTTCAAAGTCAGGATTTTTCATCTTGCCCCCACGCTCTTGTGCATCATATGCTCTCCCATTGTATATGATACTCCATCATGCAGACCAGCCTGCAGGCAGCTGAATTCCTGTGGATGGGGTTGTCTCACATCAGGTCTAAGTGGCTGTGCTTTACCTGGCAGTTCAGCCCACAGAAAAGTGCTTAATCTCTGAAAATATAATCTGAAAATACTAATCAGGATATTGGTACAATGGTGGTATAAAAGTGAAAAAAAAATTTCCTCTGCTTTACTGAGAAAAAGATTATTCACATGGTGAACATGGATCACTCAGCTGAGAGGGAAACTGAGTCTGAAGCAAGCTGTGGAAAGAGAAGCTACAGGCTATGTAGTTATGAACCGGAGCATCTGACCGACCTGGTTAGGGTTGGGTTTGCATCTGTGGACCTGAAGAAAGACTGAAAAACAGAAAGGGCAATACCCATCATTCCCACATCTATTTGGTTCTCCACCATACACCTCAAAAGCAATCCTATATTAGAAGAGATACAGAGCTGCTGTGTGGGCTGGGACAGGGTATTTCACCTTTCTGCTACAGAAACATTAATTTGTATTATCATCAATCTGCAGGCCCTGGGAGTCTCAGGGACATCCATCCACATCATTGGGGTAAGCCTTGGTGCGCATGTCGGGGGCCTGGTGGGGCACTTCCACGGTGGTCAGCTGGGACGGATAACAGGTATCATAAAACCGAGTCTTGGGTCCTCACCTGCTCTTCAAGGGAGAGAACGAAAGGGCAAGGAAGGGGAGTCATCCATAGTGGTCTTTTAATTGCATAAGGGCTCATTAGATCCAAGCTTATGGGCTTCTTCCTAGCTCCAGAAGAACCTGACAATGCCTTTCCAGCCATCAGTCCCCTCCACACTGCCAAAAGAATACAAGTATTTGCAAAAGGCTCCTTCCGCCTCTGCTCCACTCTTCAAATTGGTGCCAGCTTAAAAGAATATGAGGCCTTGTGACTAATGAAAACCCACAACACCCACATGCTTTGCTTCCACTTTATAACATGTATACCTCTGTGGTTCTTAAAATTAAAGCCCACAATGCCTGTTATTGTGGGGGAGCAGCAAGAGTGAGCTGCTCTGCAGGAAAATGTGAGCTGAGAGCCAAGGGGACAGCAACATAGGCAGGGGCAGTGGCTTCACTGACAAGGGACACAGTCTTACTGTATCTGGGCAAGAAGAGCAGAGCAGGTCCAGTGACAGGAACCAGGGCCATCCACAGTCCAGTGATCACCAGGCAAGTCTGTAGTGATGAGGCAAGCCCGAGGGTGAGCCAGGAAGTCACGTCAGTGTTGTGGTTTAGGCCCAGCCGGCAACAAAGCACCACGAAGCCACTCGCTCACTCCACCCCCCCCCCTTCCCCCCATGGGACAGGGAGGAGAAAATACAACAAAAGGCTCTTGAGTCGAGACAAGGACAGGGAGGGATCACTCACCAGTTACGGTCACAGGCAAAACAGACTCGACTTGGGGGGAAAATAAATCAATTTAATTTGTTACCAACCAAATCAGAGTAGGACGATGAGAAATAGAACCATATCTTAAAAACACACATTCCCCCCCACTCCTCCCTTCTTCCCAGGCTCAGCTTTGCTCCTGATACCTCTACCTCCTCCCCACCAGCAGTGCAGAGGGGCGGGAATGGGGGTTGCGGTCAGTTCATCACACGCTGGTTTTGCCGCTCCTTCCTCCTCGGGCGGAGGACTCCTCACACTCTTCCCCTGCTCCAGCGTGGGGTCCCTCTCACAAGGGTCAGCCCTCCACGAGCTTCTCCAACACAAGTCCTTTCCACGGGCTGCAGTCCTCCACGAACTGCTCCAGCATGGGCTTTCCCACGGAGTCACGGCCTTCTCTGGGCCCAGCCACCTGCTCCAGCATGGGGTCCTCCACGGGCTGCAGGGGAATCTCTGCTCCAGCGCTCCTCCTCCTTCTTCTTCACTGACCTCGGTGTCTGCATGGTTGTTTCTCTCACATCCCACTCCTCTCTTTGCTGCAGCTGTTCTTCTTCTTTTCAGCAGTCTTTTCCCCTTCTTAAATATGCTATCACAGAGGCGCTACCACCATCACTGATGAGCTCGGCCTTGGCCAGAGGCGGGTCTGACTTGGAGCTGTGGAAGCTTCTAGCAGCTTCTCACAGGAGCCACCCCTGTAGCCCCTCCCCCGCTACACAACCCCCGGCCACACAAACCCAACACAGTCAGCAAGATAAAAGCAGGACCAGCAAGACACAGGGCTGGGCATGGCATCCCTACAACACAGCTCAGGCATGGACCAAAGGCAAGAGCCTGAGCCAATGATGTTGGGAGGCCCCAGATGAGGCTTCTTGCTGTTCTCTCCCACAAGTCAGCTGTTTTCACAGTAGACTGGTCTAAGGCCACCCAGTTGTACCAAATCAGAGCTGACCTTAAACACAGAGAGCCAGACTCCTGGGTGTGAGGAAGAGGTTGCAGTGGGGGAATTACAGAGAAAGATGGTTAGAGGCTGATCATGGCATGTAGAGCTTTTTGGTTCACTCAGGGCCTTGTCAGCCTTTAGGTATGAAGCGTGAATAGAGTCACAGAATGATTTAGGTAAGCAGGGACCTTGGAAAGTCTCTAGTCCTCCACCCCCCCTCAAAGCAGGGCTGCCTTCTAAGTCAGATCAGATTGTTGAGGGTCTCATCAAGTTCTGGGAATCCCCAGGGATGGAGATTCATTTTGATAGGAGGGAAAATGCCACCAAGAGGGAACAGACATAAAGGGTCCAGTAGAGTGACCACAGCTCCCAGTCTGCCTCAGCCCATGCTGGTCTGTCTCACAGAGGTATCCTCAAGGAGGGTCTCATTGCACACTCAGCAGGGCAGTCCAGAGAAATGTTGGTTCAGCCTTCACATGTCAAAGCTACCACACTGCATGAAATACAGGCATTTCTTAACAGGAGCTGAGTTTCACGCCAGGCCCTTTTTTAAGCTGTGAATCAAAGTTTACATTAGGAGGGACTTGGAGTAACCACTCTCCTGCACCAGGATTTTATGATCAGCAACATCTTCAGATGAGCAGAAGCAGACACTTTCCCAGGAAACCATGGTAATTAACTTCAGAGTCAGAGACTCTTCCCCTTTATGTTTTCTACATGTAATAAAAGCTCTGTAGGTTTATTTATTCCATTAATTTTTAACTCTGCTAGAAGACAATGCTTTTTCTACACTCCTGATTGTCCTATGATTTCATAGGCACGCTGGGCATTGCAGGTTCCAGTTTGGATTTAGGAGCCTGAAGACAGGTGGAATTAGACCCAAGATATGTCTGATCTTATCTCCTGCCTCCTCACACACATGTATACATGCACAGAGGAATGTGATCCCAGAGC